>NC_088348.1:25967500-26322500 GCF_036884655.1 Musa acuminata AAA Group | reverse complement strand
GAACCTCCTCCTCTGAACCTTTTGAGGATACAATGCAAAACAGCGCATATAAGTATGCATGTATGGCTGTACACATTTACTTTGTGGTATGCTTTCAGGAATGGCCAACAACAAAGCAGTCATGCAGGAGCAACCGTAGCGAAAGCCGCCGAAAGAACCTTCTTCGCTGCACAGAACACACCATATAACAGCAGCAGCATCACAAACTTCTTCGAGGCCAACACCCTCAAGTTTATCTTTATCCGATGTGCCCTCATGAATCTAACTACCGCATTCCCGAACAGACTGAGCCAAGAACCAAGAAGGGCGAGAACCATATTGAGAGCTTCCTTTGGTCCCTCCACGTTACACACTTCGGTTCGGCCAAACTCCACAATGGTTGGGCCTGCTGAGTCACTGTCATCAACATGGCCAAGGCCAAAAGACTCGTTCAACCAGTCGGAGAATCTGATTAGGAGCCTTGCAAGCCAGGCCACTTCGGTATCTGAGATTGGCCTCCGCATCCAGTCACCTTTATATCGTACATCAGCCCATGTTCGCTGACCGATACCTGGGTGTTTCGGGGTGAATATCTCGCCACGTCCATGATGTGGATCATCTGCTTGAGACGTAGATGTACGTGGCTTTTTCAAGGGGCCACCAAAAAGGATATTCATCTGGGATCTGATTGCATCCAGGGCCTGGATGCTATTTGAGACATCCCCAGAAGAAATTTGGATCTCATGTTCTGCCCGCAGCACCAACAGCTAAGAAACAATTAAGAAAGACAGTTATCAATTTGTTTCAACAATTCATATTTAAGAATTAAAAAAAAGATACTTCTATTATTAAAAATGGTAAGTGAAGACCGCCAGCAAAACACAATCACGAACAAAATCAATGAGATGATAATATATGCCATACCATGTATGATCAGCAAAACTCCAAATTTTCAAGACATCTAGACAATTAAGCTACCAAATAAGACAAAAAGTGTCGGTGAAAATACATCGTGGTGATATAATATACCTGAAGTAAGTTATGTGCCCCATCTTCACCATCACTGAAAAGTCTCAAATCATGGTTCCAATTCTCATGTAAAAAAGACCCGTCTGCATCACTTTCACAGAGACCATCCTCCCAATCCTGACATCAGGAAGACATTAGGAAAAACCAATGCATGTAGTTATGCTTTTATCCAAGCATAAAGATGCACAAAAATTCAAGTTCAATGGAACTTTAGAGTAAAGGACCAAAGGAACTCCTTTGTGATATTGTGTCTCATATGTTTGTTTAATCCTTTGTCATAGAAGTTGCCCATCATAACAAAGTTTTCATATTACCCATCTCAAGGAACTTTGTAGTTCTTGGAGATTTCTAGAGCAAGTTTTCTGGGTTAATGAACTTGAAACTACAACCAAAGGAGAATCATGTACGGCCACAGGCTTCTAGGCTTCTCAGTGACTAATATATACATAGACTTCCTAGCATAGAGGTTGCCACAAGCTTAAGAGGGTCCATGAAGTTGACAGTTGAGTAGACCACAGAACTGTAGTGACAGAAATTCTGCAAGTGCCTTATCAGAGTTGTATTATATAGTTGATCTCATATTGGTGGAAAGACTAGAAGTAGGAAAGAAACCACAAAATGAAATGAAACTTCCAAACATGGATCTGCCATATATGATCATTAAACAAATTTTATGTAATATATTTCAGAACCACACACCACACTAACTGACACCTGCATTTCCTTCATTCAGACGGAGCTACAACAGAATTAGAAGACCAATGAACGTGTCAGAACTTTACCTGCAATTGTTCACAAATTGATGGAATGTATTTGTATGCATCATTAGAGGAATATGCAGAAGGTCTAGCTGGTTTAGAATGAAAAACAACATCAACTTTCCGAATAAGGTCCAGCAGTTCCTTGGACAAAGTCAAAATTTTTAGCACCTGAAAAGACAACCATATAAAGACTGCCATCAACTTGGACAGCTAGTTGATAATGCATTCCAAAATGCACAATTGTAAGTCTAAAAAAGTATTTTAGCATTTAAATTCCCAATAAATTTAAACATTTAGCAAAATTTACTTGATTCTTCAACCAAAAGAAGACCATTACAATTGGTAACAGACTCTATAAAACCGAAAAGCAGAACCTAAGAAATGCTGCTATCATAGTCGAAGAAAACGAGTATTGCAACATTACCATGAGATAGTCAATATTTCTAAGTTCAGCGATATTATATTAGAATGTGTAAAAGGTGTCTACATAGTCGACGAAAAAAGTAATATAATATGTACTCTTGAAAATTTTATGATTCTAATTTCGGCACCCAGAGATTAGTTTCCTTGCATGACTAATTTTGTTAATCTGATTAGTTCTTCAACTGCACGGGGTCTAGAAACGAGATTTTCTGTTACATAAAAATTCAGGCCTATGCTTCAGGTTGGTTGAGAAAGTGAGAAGGTAAAACTATCTATTAGACATGGAAGGAGGAGCCCGAAAATATTTCATGAGGGATGGCTACCAGTATTTGAGATAAAGAGGAATAGGGGGGAGGTTCCACCAGTACCAAGTATATTCCCCTACCTTACTTCTCTTTCCTTTTTAAGGATTTCTCTCGGTTTTCCTTTTGCCTTCCAGCACCCAAAATCTTGTTCTCTACAGACATAGCATACTCATGAGCCGGCCAGCCAAAACCCAATACAAAGCAAGATAAGATGAGGACTTTATTCTAGCATTCAACAAGTGTATACAAGTATAGAAGAAACAAGAGGGCCAGATTCCCTTCAGCCACAAAAAAAAAAAAAAATCTACACTTATTGTTGCAGTAAGCAACAGCATGTTTGAGACCAGTCAGCCAACAAAATCAGTAATGAGTTTATATGTGACACATCTCGCCATTTAGATATTGAATACTTTGCACACCTTGGTAGAGTACTTGGAAGCTATCTTACCGGGGAATACGAGAACTAAGACACCAAACATGTTATCCCTATTTGCAAAGCTACATAAAAGAATAAAAGAATGGATAGCACAACGACAATAGCTGAAGAATAGACAAAGTAAGGAATGGGTTATGAACAAAATAAGCACAGCATATAAAAACATTATATTCCATGATTGCAAAATTGGAGAAAGGAGATCAAGCTTGAAACCAACATAAAAGTGTTTTAAGATAAGTATCCACATAAATGCTCCATTTCTGTGGTCTGCCACATCTTTGTACGATACAGGTGAGTCAAAAGATGAAACAATATAGTTACCAAGGTAATACAAGAAATTGGATAGTGGCACAGTGGCACTAAAAAGTATCAGATGACTAACATAAAGACAACAGAAGTGAAGGGGAGAAGAGGATCAAGATATCGTTTATGGAGTACTGATAATTAAAATAGCGAGGGGCATAAAACATTTTGTTGTGATCAACAGGTGCCCCTTAAATTTAAAACATAGCAAGACAATTGTTCGGCCATATAAAGCCAAGTATTGGACTATTAATGAATAATTAATGCAAACATTTTGGGTAGCTCAGATGAAAATGTTTTAGGTGAATATGTGGAATTAATAGGGAGGATAGAAAAAATATTTTTGTTTTTAAACAGTTAGGTATAATCCCAAGAGAGAATAAAATAAGGGAGAATAAGTTTAAAAGATTAAACATGTTCAAAGGATACAGATATTTGTCATTAGACAGTTAATGCATCAATGAAACTGGAGGAGGTAAAGGAAGTTTTAAAAAAATCCATTTGTAATGTATTAGTAGTGCAAGGAGACATAGAAGATGATCTAAAAGAATTTTATAAGAAACAGTACAAAAATATTTGAATGCTCTTTATTTTATTAGAATTATTAACATGTACAGATCTTAATTGGAGGAAAAAGATCCATAGAGTACATTTCGATTTGTTGTTGTTGTTGTTGTTAAAAACTCCCAAGCAAGTAAAATAGAAAAGCAAAAAAATTAAAAAGGAAAGCTCATAAGAATATTATCAAACTTGCCTACCTAGAAAGAGAAATAAGATCATTGATCACTAACTAAGCAAACTAATTATTCACAGAATATTGAGCGATGGCATCTGATACAACGATTCATGGAGTAACAAACACTGGCATGAAAGCAATACAGATTACAGAAGTGCAGCACCTTTTATCGAGTCTAGACAGAGATTCAATAATCAGAAGTAACACATACCTTATGTATCATCTGGATAACTGACTCCACATTTGTATGGAGAAACTTGTGTGCAAACCCAAGAAAATGCATAACCAATGAGCTGTAGAATAGATAATTTGACAAAACATAACTTTCCCAGGCCGGAGAGTATTGCAAGTCCATGTGTCTCCCCTGCTTCCCTTTGCTGCTTTTATCGATATTTTCATTCCCTCCTACTTCTTTCTTCATTTCTGCTGGGTCAAACTTCGAAAACTCTTCTGGACTAGTGTTCCATGGCTCTAGATAAGACATCCATAAATAGAATACCTGGGAAGCATTTTTTATTGAAGCCCCTATTGGACAGAAAAGAAAGCTCCTCAATATAAACCTATACAAAGGCCTCTGGATCACTGCATTCCAAGAACCAACTGAATTCTCACAGCAAAGCATTACGTTTCTTGAGCTAAGAACATCCAGTGAACCCTTCGACTTGGGACTTTCACCGTACACCATATGCCGAGTCTCAGTACCTGAAACAGTTGAGTCACAGTTCAAGTACTTCACAAGCACCTTCAACACATCTCCTAGTCCAGCGGTAGGAGGAGCCTCACCCAGAACCGCCTTGTACGGGAAAGACAAACCAAAGGAGCGACAAACATTCATCGGAAGTGGAGAAAAATCATTGTCGATCATCCAAAAATGCACAAAAGTGTGGACCAGGAATTCAGCTTGCAGGAACGCCGTGTCATCGTAGCTCAATGAGTAATGAAGTAAAGAGCTACGGTAGGGCTGATAGGATAACCGATTCTTTGGCACAAAAACATGAAGATAAGCGTACAGAAGCTGGAGATACAGGTTGCATTCGGGCTTCTGCCTAGATCCGCGACTGCTGCTACATAAAACCGGAAGCGACGAGGTCCATTTCTCCAACCTAAACTTCCGGCTCTTTCGAACCACATTAGCGTCGGAGCTCTCGCTGTTTCCTCTACGAACAGGGTAGTAGGCGAACCAAAACATGAAGTACTCGAAAGCATTGAGCTGCATCTGGTACGGGGAACCCTGGACCGCGTCTTCCTTAACCCTACCTTTGAGAAGCGGGCAGAGATCGGAGAGGACGGAGCTCGGCCGGTCGCTCTGGAGGGCGAAGCGAATCCACTCCGGCAGCCGCTCGATGGGGAACACGTAGCGGACGAGGGCGTGGCGATCGACGGCGGAGATGGAGGATATCAGTATGCCGTCGGGGGCGAGGAGCGCGAGAAGGCGGCCGGCGAGGGCGGGATCGGAGGCGGCCTGGTCGATCCAGGCGGTGGACGCAGGGCGGCCGGGCGGGGCGGAGGAGGCGGAGGAGGAAGGGGGAGGGACGTCGTCGAAGCCGAAGATGCGGCAGATGAGGGCGGGGAGGGCGACAGAGAAGAAGGCGCGGCTCTGGTCGGAGGCATGGCGCCGGAGGAAGGAGTCGACGGCGGAGCAGGCGGCGGCGATGTCGGGCGGCGCCACGGCGGCCAGGACGGTGGTGGCCAGGTCCTGGGCCCGGTTCTGCGAATCCATCGTTTAGGGTTTTGGGAAAGGGGGAGGAGCGGAGAAAGGGAGGCGTTTGGTGTTCGAAGATTTAAAACGAGGAGAGGGGGGCGGTGGGGGGGTCGAGTTGGGATCGAGTGGCGCTCTTCCTTCGAGAGAAAGCGAGAGTGCGGGGCTACGTGTCCGGAAACGTCGACGGGGGAATGCGCCCACGTGGCGCTCGTCGCTTCGGATTTGTCGTAAGCTACAGGGCGTCCGAGTCTTCTGACCATCTCCTCGGATAACAAATCAGGACGGTCCAACAGGCACCCGCGACAATCTCAACGATGGTATATCAATACAACAGTTAACAACATTAACAAGAATACAAGTATATTAGCGGTAACCATAAATACAAACGAAGAATATTATTTCTACATCAAGACAATCATTCATTAGTTGAAATTCTGAAAATTAAAAGGAAATATAATTATAATTATTTGTAGTACGAAGTTTTTGACCTATCAGTTGTCTTTTACTTAGATTTTTGGATATATATATATATATATATATACAAAATTGATATTATTTAGTTTGAGTCTAAAATTTAGTATCATAACAGTTCAAGATGGCTATTAATTTCTTCAATTGAGAATCAAATAATGATTTAGTAATAAAGATTAACCATAGTGATATACAATTTTTTAAGAATATAAGCTGGAGTGTTATATATTTTTATGTAACTTTTGTAACAACTAAAAGTATTATTATTATTATTATTATTATTAATCTAATTCAACAAGAAGTATATATTTAATTAATAAAATTAAATAATATACACGATTGAATGCCACGTTATTATCATTATTATACCAACTCAGACGTCTCATCAACATAATAATATGACACATAATTGTACGAACTGTAATATCATTATAAAAGGTCTCAAGTATATTAATAAAATTAAACACCCATCTAAAATGTCTGAATAGAATTAAACATTACTAAAATCATTACAAAAGATCTCAAGTAGGTTAATAGTATATACGAAGATAGATGTTGGCAAATACATATGAAAGTACCTATTACTGTCAGCTTAATGCCTAAAACCAGTGACTACCTGCTATGGAGCTGACATCGATCGACTCTACATGCCCATTTGCACTCTGAGGAATAGATATTGTAGAATTCTTTTCCCTCGGCATTAAGACAATGAAAGTTTTGAACAGTCGGAGGAGGAGACTACTTTACTAAATAAGTCAAAACTGAACCCTAAGCAATGTTGAATGATTCGTATAAAAGCATATAATCTCCAAATTCATAGTTCCAGAGATTTTCATTACTGACAATGGAAACTTAGTTTGATAATCCAAAAGTTGGCTATCTCCCCATAGTCAAATGATCAAACTGAAGTTACCAATCAAGCTATTTTGGAGGTGTTTGGATTGATGAACTTTCAAATATCATATGGAGCACTCAACTAGAGAATTCCCTTCTACCTCGACCAAAATAGTTATAGCAAAGTCTATGCTTATAGTTAAGACGAAAAAAATATCAAATAAAAAATTAAGAGTTAAACTTGACTTGATTAAAGTACATTTGAGAATTTTGATTGAGATTATAATAATTTTTATAATAATTTTTTTTACGCTAATTTTTATAGTTTGGTGATTTAGTTCTAAGAAAAGTTATAACGAGTGATGTAATTGGGAAGCCCCCTATCTAATTTTTAAAAATATTTTAAATAAAACTTATATCGATTTCACATCAAATAGTGTTATCATAAGAATATACTAAGTTTGTGAAAAGTTTTACTTTTATATAGATATGATAGTAGGGAGACTTTATATTTTAGTAGAGTAAGAAAAATTTTAAACATGTAAAAATAAAGAAGAAACGAACGGTTAGTCATAAGTGCCATACAAGTCAATCACGTGAGTGATGATACGTGCGACATGACACTCATTCTTTTTACTTATTATATTATTTGATATTTGATATTTTTATATTATCTATTTCATGGATATATTGTGATATCTATATATATATTATGATGTCTATGGATCTATGCAATAAGAGTCGGATCGTGATGAGATCACGATAATGAAATCGATTCACCTTTAAATATAGACTATAAATAATCCCGGTTATAAGTTCCTTGAGAGGGATATCGAGATAACCGGACAGACTGGTATGCTGTATACTTATCCGGTGGTTGGTCTCATAGCTACTCGTGTGGGGACACTAGGGATACAGTGTAAGTGTTCATTGGAGAATGAGTTTATCGATTAATCCGCTTATGGGATACTGGATGGTTGATGATACCTTATTATCAGACAATGATTCTATCGTCTCAATGGTATATCTGGTCCTTAGACTTGAGACATCAAGAATATTCTATATAAGTACTGTACTCTTTGATATCGGACTCATAGGTATAGAAGTTCCAGACTTAGCACAACCGGTTATCGGGAGTGACAACCAATCTTATGAGGGCTATTGAATATTGATAAAAGATCATCCGCTCTCGGTGTCATAAGGTGAATATCTCGTGTGTTCTTGCTTAGACAAATCTTCGGCTCAGGTCATTCAAATTGAGAGAGAAAAAGTTCATTGGGTGAATCCGATTAGAGCGAGACTCGAGTAGAAATTGTATGGGCCTGATAGCACCATGCCTGGTATTTGGTCTCTGAGGTATTAGATGGATGAGGGACTATAGATACACGGTAACTAAGGACAGACACGTTTAATGGATTTGGATTCTCCTGTATCGTTTGGAGACTATGGCGTAGTAGCCTAGTACGTCCATAGTCAATGAGTCGAGTGAATTATTATAGCGATAATAATTTAATGAGCTAGAAGGAGTTCTGATATGTATGACTCACAGCTAGCTCGATATTGGGCATAGAGGGTCACACACATATGGTAGATACTACGACGAGTAAAGGTTCGAATATCAGATATTTGTTGGAGTCCCATCTTATTAGATATCTAATAAGCCCTAAATTATTTGGATCCTATAGATGAGATCCAATAAGAGCCAATAAGAGATTATTGGATAGAAATCCACTAATCTAAGAGGCTTAGGTAATTGAATAGAGATCCAATACCCAATATGGTAGGATCCATTAGAGTTAAGTTGACAGGGGGGTCTCTATAAATCGGAGATAACCAATGAGATATAGGCTAGGCCTTATTGGTTGCAACCTCCTATTCTCATCTCTCATTCTCCTCCTCAGATAGTAGATGTCGAGATTTAGGTCGCGACTCGAGGAGCGTCTTCACAGCTTTTGGATCACCACTAGAGACGAGGACAATTAATCTTCTTCATTATCTCTCATAGATCTATAGAAATTCAGGGATATACAATCTCCCTAGGTAACACAACTTTCTCACAGGTGATTTTCAGTTTCGTGGGTTTTTACACGTCAATCTATGCATGACAATAAATATATTTTAAAATTTTTAAAATTTTATTTTATGTTATACATATGATGTTGTCCCTAAATTTTCCAACAAAAACAACATTAAAGCAAAACTTATTAGGAGGTTGGTGTAGTCTCGAACTTAGGGATCAACGTCGGCTTAATGTCATCGGCATGACATTCTTAGGTTCAGGTGCCATGTGGGACCACCTCCTCGCCCATCTCCTGGGCTACTCCTCGAACTCCTACCTCCCTTCGTGATGTATTTTTTTGGATGCATCCCTCCAACATCCTTTTTCGCCTCGATGTCATCACTTCTCGTCGAAGGTTTAGATAACTCATCAATGAATTGGTCATTATTTTCTATGATGAGGGTGGATCCAACATATCAATCAGAGGATTGCAAGCCCCGGATGATCTCCCATGACTCAAGAAATTAAAAAATGATAGTCACAGTCAAATGATCTTTTGTGAATCATATTGACTCTTAATACTTGATGGCTCCCTAGACTTTGTATCGAAGCCAAAGTGATTCTTCTATATGGAGTTGATAGGCTAGCTTCTCATAACCAATGTTCTCGAATTAGATTTTTAATGATGAGTTCAACCACCCTCATTTTCTCCTCATCCTCCTCTAATCGATGTTATTTGTCAAGCGACTACTTCAGTTCCTTAAGCTCTTTGCACATCATCGTATGAGTCGAGTCATCTCTCTCAAACTTTATTTTGTATCTAACTAATTTATTTTGAAAGATCCTCTCTTTCCAAGATGAGGACATTAATGTTGTTGATGAATCTTGGGCTGGGTCGAGCTCCAAAACACATTCAATTAGAGGGATTTGGTCAAAGGTGTTGGATATCACTATCACCAAATTCTTATGTGCCTCGTTGAAAAGCGATTACATTTAGACTAATATACATCTCAATTGATAGTGTAGGGTGTATTACTCCTTGATTCTACTACATTATCTATAATGAAACCTCCTGATGATGATTCTCTACCTATAGACTCTAGGTTGATCTATGAGCCCCTTTCATGAGCTCATGCCACTCGAGCATATATGAAGAGACATCTTTTATATAACAAATGTCATATCCGAAGGTAGATGCCAAGAGGCTTAGTTGGCCCGAAGGATCTATAAGAGGAGTCGACTGCCTCAATGACTTAGATATAATGACTTGATGAAGGATAACATTGGTAGAAGCTTCGATCAATTCCCTTATGCCTTAGGGAATAATGCCTCGTATATAGTTGAATTCATTTCTACAGTGATATGAATATTTTGCATGTAGGTATAATCATAAAGAGGTTGATGTAAATTTACGAGTAAGAAAAGATAAAAGGAATAAAAATTTTATTATGAAAAACATATGTCTTTCGCCTAGATTCCTTATATAAATTTTTTTCCAATTAAAACAATACGAAACTTAAAACTTCACTCATTAATTTTTTGAAATTGAAATAAATACAAACATTTATTATTAAGAGATGAATATTTGCACCTAAAATTTTGAGTTTCCTAAACAAAAGAAAAAAAACTAAAAAATAAAATTCTAAGACATAATGTTAACTATAGTAGATAACCCAAAGTCCACACATTATGCATCCTAGCATTCAAATCTTATAAAAGTACTTGACGTATCTTTTATATATATATATATATATATATATATATATATATATATATAATAAAAATCATAAAAAAATAATATCATTAGAAAATACTGTATGTACCAACATATAAAAGATATACAACAACATGATAATTCAATATTTATTCTCTTACATGCTATCCGACTAAAATCGAACGTCACACCAACACTCATCAAGGATGCACTAAGGACTTCACCTTAATCACACTAATGCATGAGTCCTTGTTTTGGATCGAACATGAAGATACGAATATACGTCAATGACTTCGCCAACTTGTAGTAGTTGCAAGTGGAGGTTCAATGTATGATTGATTAGGAGAGCACAAACACCTAACACAATGGAATTCGATACGAACATTGATATGGTCTTGTTTTTTCCCATAGAACTCATAACATAGTGGCTTATAACCTATTTGCGATCCATAATTTACAGCTTGTTATCATAAAATGCTCAATGTCTAGTTTATCTTGCATCGATCCTTCCTAATATTACAGTTTTAATCTCACGTTGGACGTGGAATGAATTGAATCAACTTATGATAATAGTTAGATATACTAGTCTAATATTTTGGATCAATGAAGTATACACTGATTTAATGAGTCATATACTTAATTTTTCTATCGAAAAATCATCTTAGATATGGAAGAAAATAATTTGGTTTATGTATTCTACTTTCTTATTTAAACATGTTACAAACCCGATGAAATAATAATATCCGAATTTGTTTCAAGTGACAAAGCTTGTGATCTCTCTCTCTCTCTCTCTCTCTCTCTCTCTTGATGTTGAGTCTTCTCGGAGCTATCTCCATTGCTGTAATGTTGTCGTTTTTAATTGTGGCTTTTGCTTCATCACCTGCCATTGTTGATGCACTTCATTCCATTTTGCCTGAAACTTTCTCCATGTTTTCTGTCAAGGAATCCAGGCATTAGTCAATGCAATTGCTTTGGCTCTACCACCTATATTATTTGATTGCTCCACCACGGATATCCTTCTCTCTCTCTCTCTCTAAATGATTTTGGAGCAACGACAAAATTATTTTTATATACAACACAACTTGTGCATGAATTTTTTTTAATAAGTTAAAAATTAAGATGGAGACACCATTTATTGTCTTAAAGTGAAATCTTGACATTTTCTATAGATGTCATCAAAAAAATTACTCTCAGAATGACAATGGAAAAAATAATTATACAACAAAAATAATTGTACAACAAAAAATAATAGGAGGGATGATTTTTCTCAACAGAATAGAGGATTTCCCTTAACAAAATAGAGAGATTTCCTCGTATAGTTGAAAAAATTATATGCTATTACATACATATTAAACTTAATTTTTGAAATATAAATATGAGATTGATGAACTTTGCATATAATATATTAGATATATATATTATTATATATACTTTATACTTGTAGATGCAGAAGCAGGTAACATTGAACCATTGCTTTATGTTGGCCACTGTTTTCCCTGTTGGGGGACATGAGGCTACTTCATCTTTCTCCCTTTGGGTCCCAATGAACACCTAAAGACTTTAGCGGAAATTTACCTTCTTCCACCTTCCAGTAAAGAAAACAAAGAAGACACAACACAAGGGTGAACCCATCCCCATCCAACACTTACAGTCTTCTTTGCTTGTGCTGACTATTGTCACATCTAACAAAAAGGAATCTGTCATCTCATTCAAAAACAACGTGTAGGCTTCCGCTTAGAACATGGGATAAAAAGTCTTGGTAAGGTTTATGAACCAAATCCTATAGATTATTATATATCATATTATTTTATTATATTTTATATTTTAAATATTAATCTGATTATGATATAGTAAATATTTTTAGCAGATTCAAAACCTCAGTTGATATCTTTTTATATCTTAAATACTGACTTAGTAGAGATTTACCATATTATTTTACCCAACGTAAGGATTCAAAGTTTCTATCTCATATATTTTTTTTTTACATCTTAAATATTAGTCTGCTGATAATATACTGAATCCTTTTATGGAGAGTCCAAAATCTTATCTAACATATTTTTTAAAGATATTAGTTAGTTTATTAATAAAGACTTAAATCTCATATTTATCCTTTTATCTTTTGAAAAATAATAATTAAAGATTGTGGTGGCGACCACAATTCACTTGTTTTTTTCTTTTAGAGTTCCTTTTCTCTTTTTAGAAAACCATGTGCTAGTTTGTCATCTACTTTGACTACATTGTCTTATAAATGTAGTCTTATCACACTACATTGTTTTATCACACTTTAAACATGTGTCATCTTTGAAAGTAGAGAAGTTATTTCCTTATAGAAAAATTTGATATGCTAGAGCTATATTTTCCATCTATTATTCTTATGAATTATTAAGTTATTTGGTAACTTAATAGAAAAACCAACCAAATAATGCATAATGCACAATTGACTAATGTTATCAAAAGGAATATATATATATATATATATATATATATATATATATATATATATATATATATATATGTGTGTGTGTGTGTGTGTGTGTGTGTGTGTGTGTGTGTTTGTGTGTGATATATATATTTTTGATATTAGGCCCAAAAAATTATGCTTGATCTCAAGTAGAATAAAAAATCTACCTAAATCAATTTAAATCATAAAGTTGGCCTATAAGAATCCATCATTTGTCATAACCATGTGAAAATATTGAGATGAGAACTGAAAGAGAGAGAGAGAGAGAGAGAGAGAGAGAGAGAGAGAGAGAGAGAGAGAGAGAGATTACCACCCAAAGACAAAGGATCATTAATAACTTTGGAATTGAATGAAGAGTCATGTGCAAGATTTCAGTAGAGAACAAGGAATCATATGAAAGATTTACCGCAAAGAAGGAAAAGAAGTCCTCACTAAAGCGAATGATCAAAGCTTTTGCTCTCCCTCCTGTTATAGAAAGCATAGGATCGATGCACTACCCAACTTCAGTAAAGCAAGACAGTAAACTCCACGTCTTTGCATTCTGATTTATACCCAATTGATGGGTAGTTTGCTAAGGTTGATCGATGTGTAATGGTACACATGAACTCCAAAGCCTTGTAGTTTATGTGGAGGTATTGCAGTATGTGCTGAGAGAATGGGGTGTAAGAGCTAAATTATCTGCTGCTTTGCCTTGAATTCGATTAGAAGAGGAGGAAGGAGGAGCAGCTGCAGCTGCGGCTACTGCTCAATTCACGTAGTATTCCCACACCAATGGCTCCTCCACCCTGAACTGAATGCAGTCCTCCACTGTGGATGGCGCCCATGACGGATGCGAGCGGAAACCTTCGCTTACGTCAAGCGGGAGATCGGGCAGGTCGAAGAGCTTGTCGTCGCCGTCGCTCGATAGAGCTGCGGGGGCTGGAGATCGCGACATCGGCATCTCGGCCTGCCTCCTGCCTGACTCCTCGCTGGCGCGTGTTGTTTCTCCGCGGCCGCCGAAGGTGGTGGCAGCAGCCAACGCGGCTGCCGCCTGGATGTGCTCGGGGGCGGCGGAGGCCGGCCGCGGTAGCTCATCGGCCAGTTCGGGGAAGTTGAGGCACGCCGACTGGCCCTTGATGGTCATCGCCGCCACGTCGTGCGCCCTCGCGGCCATCTCCGCCGTCGGGAACGTCCCCAGCCAGATCCTCGACTTCTTCCTCGGCTCTCGGATCTCCGACACCCATTTCCCCCAGGAGCGCATGCGTACGCCTCGGTAGCCCGGGTGCTTTCCCTCCTTGCTCCTCTTGTTGGCCTTCTCACCGCCGCCTCCGCCGCCGCCTCTCTTGGACCCACTAGTCCTCGTGTTACCTTCTTCCATGTTGGAAAAGACAGAGAAGCTTCTACGAGAGAGCGAGAGAGACAGAGAGAGATAAATCAGCGGGGAGAGAGAGGAAATCTAAGAGGCGAGAGGAGAGGAGTGGAAGTGCAGCATTACGACACAGGAGTGGCTGCCTTCCCGTCCTCCTTGCCAAAGCGACACGGTGAGCTTCCTCAAAAGAGAGAGAGAGAGGCGGTAAAGATTGGGTTACCGATAAGAGGTGTGTTTCATGTGGCTTTTGATTCCCCTTAGCTGGGATGCCATTAAGCTTCTAACGTAGAAGTCATTGCATGTTCCCCACCACAGCGGTAGCGAAGGAAATAAAGGCGACGGCCATCAATCATCAGTCACTCTACCAACCTCGGTCGCCCAGCGTTATCCTCGTCCTCCTCCTCCTCCTCCGCATCCTCCTCACCACAACAACGTGGCCACGCTTTACAGTACCACCAACTTGTCTCTTTGTCAACATGCCCAAAGGAGACAGTAGATTCTTCTCTCCACTCTGAGGACTACTGCTATCATTTTTGCCGAACACACGTCCATCTTCTTTTACAAAGACAAGATTCGATTAGATCTCTCAGAGCATGTAAGCATTTTTAATTTTCCTTAAATCAAAATAAATAATTCAGAGGGTAAGTAATATATATTTAATATATTATTATTATTATTATATATATTATTTATGATTAATTAGTGTGATTAATTTACCAAGAAGCAATGATGATAGACAAATCAGTCAGTCCATCTTCTTTTACAAAGAGAGAAGTAATTTTTTAGTGTTTTAATCGAAATAAGTTATTCGGAGGGTAAAAAAAAAAAAAGATATTTAGAAATTAAAACTATTATCATCCAAAATTTACATGAGATGATATAAATTAGCCATAGATCAAATGACTAATCTATTAAGAAACAATGATAGAGACCTGATGATGGGCATTATAGGTAGATTAATCTTGTCGTTCATCATCCAAACCAGCTTGTTGTTGTGCAAGGGACGTTTAACCTCCGGTCCTCGTTGATAACAAGGCCTTGACTGGTCCCCCAACTGTGCTTATTCTACAGGAAGATGACGAGGAGTGAATTATGATGGTACAGAGTAGAATAAACATGCACAGTTTAGTCGTTTTTGGAGATGAAGAGCAAGACAAAAGCATTGACATGAATGTCGATCCCACCTTGACAGCAACACAAGACCTACTTCTCATGTTTAGTGTAGTACGAAGAGATCAAGCAGGTTCAGTTCCAACGCTTGGTTTTACTGAAAACGTTCTTTATTGTTGTACTATGATTCGACCGGATAAGATAATAATAGTGTCGTCTATGTTCATGTTCAAAATACTAGTGATATTTAGATGTTCGTATACGTCTGGGATTATATTGGGGTGTTATAATTAATAGCTTCGATAGATTTAGAGTATTTAGAGTGTGGTTATTCTCCATAACTATCCCAAAGATTTGTGCCCTTAATTTTGAGCTTAAGTTTATTCTTCCTGCTTATTAATACAATTTCACTTCAATTTGATAGAATTTTTGGTATCAATACTGTATCACTAAACACATCATATGGCCTATAAATTAGAAAAAAAATATGTCAAATGATAATACAAGGATACAATATGTTTATCACATATTATCATGATATTAAATTATTATTGAGCATAACCAAGTCTACAAAATGAAGATAGTGTGAAGAAATATAAAATAGTAAAATAGCTTGTATCTTCTAATTACTCTACAGTAATTTAACATGTTAATTAAAGTGGCTATTGATATCTAAGAAATGGTATTTTATAGGAAGAAATTTGGATGCAAATTCCTTTTTTTTTCTATCAATTAATTACAAATTTATTATTATTTTTAAACAATGTAATTTCTGAAAAAAAGGCTTTCCATAAGATGAATTTTTAAACATAGAAAATTATTTTGATATTATATTTAGTTATTATAATACTATTTTAAAGAGAGAAAAATATATCATATTTTCTCTTTGGCTGAAAAACTTTTTTCTTTATAATTTACATATATATATATTTTTCTCTTTCCTGTATATATAAGGGAGTTGTGCTTCAATCACCAAATTTCACATTTATGTATGACCCATTTGTTTCTACAGGGCAACTTGTTCTCTTCTTCTTCTTCTTCTTCTTCTTCTTCTTCTTCTTCTTCTTCTTCTTCTTCTTCTATGAGTATAAGGTATCTTTTAACACCCAAAAAATACATGGATTCACTATACATAGTCTTACAATCATTAAGTCACATTGTCTTACCCCTATATTCTTCCTGATGTCCTCTTCCTCTCTCTTTCTCTCTCTCTCTCTCTCTCTCTCTCTCTCTCTCTCTCACTCATTCACACACACACACACATTGGTCACACTTGTATATATCCACCACAAAGACTGAGGGAAAATATTGTGTTCATCCTACGAAATTGACACAAATTTATGTAAAATAAATTGATTAGAATTATATTATATATCTTAGTAATCAGTGCACTATTACACAATTCATCCGAAAGCGTCCGTAATAAATATAAATCAATTTCTTGAGGAAAGAAAAGCAATCATAGTTTTGCTAGGGTTAGTATCTCCATATTTAAGCTCAGCACACCACGTTGTTGCATTAGGTTTCATCTTTTCTCGATCTTTTCCTTTTCACCAAAGAGCTACCTAAATTTGTTTGAGATGCCTACTGTTCTCTTTTTCTCTCACCATATTGCACGCATGATAGATACCTTTCCATGGTGATGAAAGATGAGATGAGTGCCTCTCCAAAGAGTAAGAAGGTGTGCATGGATACACAGTGAAAGGAAAACCTCAGATTTTTCTGAACCTTGATGCATAGAAACCCTTCAACATTAACTATACATGAGTTTGCTTTGCTGCTAACTTTTGGACATACTAAAAATCCTATCAGTGCTGATTCCTTTCATGATATGGATTCTTGTCAGAAAGGTAAGGGATACATTAACTACAAACAAAAAACACAAACTGTGTTTTGCTTTTGCATTAAATGAAGCTTCTTCTACATTTAGAGATGAGGGATGAGTTTGCTTTACTGCTCACTTCTGTGCATACCAGATTGGACCTGTCTGAGAGATGATGAAGCCCCATCCAAACAATAAGAGATAAATCCATATGCAATGAAAGGAACAACTCATAGCCCAGCATAGCTGGAAACAAGAAACACAATATCTGTGGATATATTGCATTAAATGGAACTGCTTCCACATGAGAGAAAAGCTGCAACCTGCCATGCAAAATACTTGTGGTATTCATGTGATCCACATTTCATCATTGGCCAACATGATACTATGACATTCCTATCAAGTTTCGGGGTGAGGGTCGATTGCTTTCTCATGTTGAACATTGAAAACCAAATGGAAAGGGCACTCGAGTTGATTGGCTTACATGAGCTTCATCTATACATTTGAGACATGCATTATATGAAGCGTTGAATGTAAATGATCGAAGAGCCATTGGTGTGAAATGTTTCAAATGTCTTCAATGGGGGCAATCCTTTAATTCAGAACATAGAACACTAAATGAATAAAGAGTGCATTAGAAATTAGGGATTGTATAATTGTCGATCTTATTGAAGATGATACATGGAAAAAAAAATAACAATTATAATCTTTCTTGGTAGATTGGTTTCCATATTAAACTCTCAGTATCAACATGATACATACATTAAATGATTCTCGAATTCATTTTAATAAGATTTTTTTGTTATATCTCGAGCTTTAGTATTGATATGGGGAACTAATACTTACATGGTCTATCGATACCTCAATAATATTTGATAACACCTCGATGACTTATGTCTTAATATCGTATTAAGACATTTGAATCGATAGAGAAATCATTATGATTCTAACATTTTCGAATTTGATGCACAATTCGAACGTGTTAGAATATTTTCGTGGAATCTTTTCGAGTACACTTCTAAACGCAATATCATTCTTAATTAGTTAGAATAGGTAACGATCGAATCCGATCATCTTCTGGACAATCAAATGAATTCAGACATGGAATCTATTCACATTTACTTGATGGATTAAGATACTCATTAATGGATTTGTAGTGAATATAATAAATATAAAAAAATAAATACTTGAGTCAAAATTGAAATATATTTGAAAATAAATAGAACGAAATTCATATAAAGGTAATTTTCTTTTTAAAAAAATCTTTCTTTTTGAGTTTTTTTTCAAAATGTATTTCTGTTTTTATTTTTTTTAAATGGCGTCACTTATTTTTATTTTTTTCATAAATTCCCCTCGCAAGCATTCATAGCATTATCGCCTTCGCTCATCACGAGGCCCCACCCCAAGGCCCCATCGTCCTCTGCTACGTCGACCGCCAAACCCTCCCCCACCCCTCCCTTCTTGCTCATGTGCCTACTGTCCAATCCCTTACCTAAGCGAGCAACACATTTTGAGTTCACCACCTGAGCCAACAACATCGTCCAATTCCTCGTGCTCTTCTATTGCGATCATCGATCTCAATAGAGGAAAAGGAGGCAGCCACGGTGGAGCTTCCCTTCCCTTCCCTCCTCCCCTAGATGGCCCATCGTCTAGTCCCTCGCCCGAGCGGATGGCATCGTCGAGTTCCTTCGTACAAAATAGTAGATCTCGACCTACTTAAGTCTGATTAAAATATTAATTAGTGTTTAAATCACGCTTGAAATGAGCTTCCAAAAATGAGTACAACAACGTGTATCGATATCCTATCCATTGTCATTCCGGATCGAAGCCTATAAATTGATCGATCCCACCGATACAACTTGTGCATGCCTTACTTGATCTATATCTATCTATCTATCTATCTATCTGCAATCGTCGCTTCTTCTTCCCACGTCGCACCGCTTCCGCTCGTCGTCTCTTCCCAAGAGGCGCCGCGGAGTTGCACCCCCTTGGAACCCTACAAATTGCCACCTCCTCCCAATCCATGACTAACCTCTCTCCTTCTTCGGCAACCAATGGCTGTTCTCTCCGTCCGAGACGTTCTCGCCTTCCACAAGCTGGACCGCGGGATGTACGACAAGCTCGTCGCCCTCGGCACCACCCCCGAAGTCTCCCGCAACGTCGTCGCCCTCTTCATGTGGCTGGAGCTCATCGGCGTCGACGTCATCGTCTACATCCGCAGCAACCCCGACCACTACATCCTCCTCCGCCTGGCCGCCGAGGCGGAGTCCATCCTCGACTGCGTCCGCCGTGACACCCCGCCCAGCGACGGCGCCGACTCCAGCTTGGCCATCCCCCTCACCGCCTCCCTTGTCAACGAGCCCCTCAACCTGCGCTTCTTCTACTGCCACCGCGACGTGGCGGTGCGCGGGATCACCCAGATCCTCGACGGCGTCGGCACGCTCATCTTCGACGACTACTTGCACGCCCTGCTCGCCGAGTACGAGGCCGAAGTGCAGGCGGCGGAGGCCGATGCCCGAGGCCGCGCCAAGGCCGTGCTCCCGATGCTGCCACGGGAGCTGGCCCGGCCGTACCTCCCCCGCGTTTCGCCGACCCCGGAGGACAGCCGCTCCATGTTCATCACGTTCTCCAAGGGCTTCCCTCTGAAGCGGGAAGACATAGTCGAATACTTCACGGAGTACTCCCCCATCCTTCTCCTCACCCTGCATGGCACGTTCTGATCTGCTTCTCTTGGGCGTGCAGGAAATGGGGGGACTGTGTCGAAAGGGTGATGATGGAGAAGACGACGACGTCGGCGGCGATGCCCACGTACGGGAGGATCGTGTTCACCAGCGAGTCGTTCATCGGTCTGGTGCTCAACGGGAAGCAGCTGGTTAAGTTCACGATCAAGGGAAGGCAGCTGTGGGCTCGCAAGTACGAGCAAAGAAAGAACCCAATATAAGATCACCATCTACGTAGTGTATCGCATGTAATGGATTACTACTGTAATTAAAAGAGGTTGTCTTTGTCATGCTTTTACGTGGACTTGTTCTGATGTTGTGGTTCATAGTGTCATAAATTACTCCTTTAATATATTTATTTTAATCGTATAATCTATATATTATAATGTATTTATTATCATACATTTATCTCATTATAGATTAAACTCGGCAAATAAGATCTCAATCACTATCATCAGAAGGTGAGAGTCGGACGAATCGCAAATCGAAAGTCTGAGTCCAAAGCCCAAAAGGGAAAGACGTTCGGTTCTGCTGCATCTCCGGTTCGGTTTGTTTTTAGAAGCCGCGGATTGAATTGGTCGTATTCCTGAAATTTTGGAAGCCAAACCCTTTTCGGGTTCAATTTCGGTTCGTTGAACCAGGAGATCGAACCGCACCAATTGCATGGTTGGATTGGCTTAGCCATAACACATGTCTCTCCGCATGGTTGATCCATCGTCATGGTCATGTCGTTGATAACTCGAACCGAACCGACAAGTGGACCGAACCGAACACTCCCCACCGTCCTTGCCTCGGTATCCAGCGTCCCTGGAAGCCAACCCTCTTTGAATAACGACCCCGAGAGAGAGAGAGAGACAGAGAGAGCAATGGCGGATGGGGGAGGAGAGGTACGGGTGCAGAACGTGTGGGTGATGCGGCACGGGGACCGGATCGACGACCAGGAGCCGCTGTGGGTGGCACACGCCAAGCGGCCATGGGACCCGCCGCTCGCCGAGGGGGGCCTGATCCGGGCGTGGACCGCCGGGAAGCGGCTGCGCGGCGCCGGCGTCCCCATCCACCGCGTCGTCGTGTCCCCCTTCCTCCGGTGCCTGCAGACCGCCGCCGAGGTCATCCGCGCCCTCTGTTGCGTCGTCGACGACGATAGTCGCCTCCTCGACATGGAGACCAGCCAGGACGCCGTCCTCGATCCCTCTCGTGTTAAGGTTTCCCACTACATCATTCTGTTTCTTGTCTTGGGTTGTTTGTAATTGTATCGTTGAAATGAGGAAAGCATTAGAAAAATGGAAGGCTGATTGAAAAACGTACTTTTGTGACAAAGCATCATTTTCTTCTCGGAGGTGAAAGATATAATTCAAACATGCACTCATAAATTGAACAAAGAATGCAATCCATTCCGGCCATGTAAGATTCTTAAGATTTTGTTTGCAGACCAAGATGCAGATTTAGTACTGAAAATATTCTAATGATAGAGTAGTGGTTTTGCGTCACCCCATTTTTTTATCATTTGAATTAATATGTGAGCCAGTTTAGAATATTTGGCATTGGATTTTGAAGTTTTTTGTTAGGAATAAAATGTAACACTGCATATCTAAATAAATTTTGTTAGAACTAAACACATGTTAATGTCTTGTATAAATAGTATAGAAACAGCTTGCCACCAAGAAAGGTGTACTGCAGTAGTTAATCTATGGGTGTCATGTCAACTTGCATATCCACTTATTTTATGGTTAACGTGTGATGCAGGATGATTAGAGATGTTTTTTCCATTTTTCCACCTTGAATAGTTAGGGTCTTTTAGATTCAAAAATAGTCTAGAATCATTGCCAAGCAGCTGGAATTTAGATTCATAAATTATTTTTTTCCATATTGTGAAGTGTCCTTGGGCCATTCAAAGGCCATCTTTCCCATATCCGTGGTCTTAGTCATCTTAAGAGTGATGCTTAGCTTATTTGGCCTACTATTACCCATATTGGTAGTCTTAGGTCAACTTTAGCTTATTTGAGTCTTAGAAAATGATAATTCTACAGAAAAAGTTGCTTTTTCACTTCATTCCTTTTAAATTCGAGCCAGATTAGATTGAGGTTCTCAAAATTTGCTTGCAACCTTGAGCTACTTCACAATTGAACTCATACGCAAATTGATTTCTCATATTGGATGGCCTAAATTTCTTCATAAACGCAATCAAGATTGAATACACTGTAAATTTTAATTTTTAAAAAAAATTCTACCTAAAACCTTGTTTAAGGTTTTATCATTGTGATATCTGTTAGAAACTGGTTCAATATATTGGGATTTTCATCTTATCTTCTCAGGAAGATTAGGAAATGCAAACGAAGTTTTTAGAAGTTATTTCCTTTTCTGGTTTGCTTTTCATAGTAGTTCATGAAATTATGGTTTTCTATCATATCATACTAGAAATGGAAAAAAAAACTGAATTTCCTTTTTTACTATATTGCAGGTATTAGATTTTTATTTTATTTTGAGAATTTTTTTCTCCTTTAGAGTTTTGTCTTAGTATGTTGGTTTCCCTTTAACTTTTCCTTTTATAACTTTTGCAACATTCTTGAATCATGTCCTTGCTGCAATCTTTACTCTCACCAAGACATCTATGATGATAACATTGCAAATTCAACCTATGTGAAAATTAAAAAAATTTAGTTTTATTTTATATATTTTTTGCAACAGGTAAGTGTTGAAGATGAGATTCAAGCCCAGTCAAAATCTTTATTAGTTGATCTTTCTATGATGTAGCAAAACAACAATGAAGCGACTAAGATTTATTGTTATGTTATATGTTAATCCATAATCAAGAATTGCTTCTAGTCACTTAACCTATGCTGTTCTATCACTTCTTATGAACAATATCATCCAACCAGGTCTTTTGAGAATCGATGAAAAATTTGGAATTGATCTGAAGAAAGCAAATTTGTAGGTTCATCTATCATCTGTAGCATGCTTTAATGCCTACAGCAACAACAAGAAGCTGTAACTTTTTGTGATCATTTACATGATTTTTTTCCACCATCGAGTTCTTTGTAATGCAATATTTCTATTTCACTTAAGAGCATTCAAATATTCTTTTATTTTTTTCTGCATGTTTTAATGCCTTTATTACATAATTCAAATGTAGTTGCAAGGATAGGCATTTCACATCATCAAGTTATTGTCGACAGCTTTAACTGGAAAGTTAACTCAGTTTGGATTTTCCAATTAGGACAGCATTGACAAAGAAGGGCAATATTCAGAAAAAATGTTCTAGTTGGTACTATTAGAACATAGGCTATCTAAACTTCAGAGTCAAAGAAATCAAATCTGATATGTTACCAACTTTTGTGATCTAATTTCATCTTTACTCACAAAAGAAGCCAAGTAATGGTACAAAAAATATTACAAAAAAGATTGTATGAAAAAAGAAACCATTTTCTCTCTTCCCTTCTTTATCTGTTAATTCCCCTCTCGATGTTTCTCTACATTTATCTCATTCTTCTTTCTTTCTGTAATACTTTTTCATACCATTACTTGGCTTCTTTTGAGAGCATAACATATATCTTTCCACGTGCGATTGTATGTGAAGTTGTAAAAAAATTAGCCTTCTGTATTAGTTTTGTATTGTTGCTCATCTGAGAGCTTGTTTTAACTTGAACTGTGTTTGTCCATTCCGCAGGTCTCGATTGAGTACGGATTAGCTGAGATGCTAAACTCAGAAGCAATAGGTAGTACTGTGGCTCCAAAAGATAAAAAATGGTTTCCTCATATCTCTGATCTTGGAGCTTTGTTGCCATCTGGAACGTTGGATCAGTTTGCAGAGAGTGTTTATAAAGAGGTTTATCTTGATACATTTTTTAATTGCTCGTTCAGAATGTTCTGTTCCTGCATATACCTATTAGATTTTGGGATACTTGCAGCTGTAAGATTTTGCTTTTCTCTCTCTCATAAAATGAATTAATTATTTTTGTATTTTCTGAAGTTGCCTCATTGGGAGGAATCTGTGCTTGAAGCAAGAAAAAGATATGTGAGTGTTATTCGTGCTCTTGCTGACAAATATCCCAATGAAAACTTGCTGCTAGTCTCACATGGTTAGTGCATGTTTCCAAACATATTATATATTCATCCATTATCACTTAAATATAAACTCATCGTTATTTCTCTTATATAATCTGTAAATATGTAGTGATGTGAAATTGCTGGATATTGTTCAGCCTACAAGTAAAAATTTACTCCTGAAATTAAATTTCGTTGTCATGGATAAATTCAATTTGCTATATGGTTTCCTCATTGTCATATGTTTGTGGCAGCATGTGAAAAAAATGGAAGTTTGGTGTCATCTTTCTGCATCACTTAGGGTTTGACAACGCCATTGTCATTGCCTTGTTGCCCTTGATTCATCTTAGTCTTTGTACATGAGGAGAAAATTAGTTTTTGTTTTCTTTTTATTTTTTTTCGCTATAGGGTATGTTTTTGAGATGTCTGGCGTCACATCCAAAAATCATGCCCATACGATCAGATCCGGTTGTCGACCAATTATACTGCTTTTTTCTTGTGTGCAGGTGAGGCTATTGGTGCTTCTATCACTTCAGCTCTGGAGGATTCTATGGTTTTTGATGTAGAATACTGTGCAAGCTGTCACTTGCAAAGAAAAATATTATCAAACCCTTCACAGTCCTTCAATACTGAAGATTTTAAGGTCATCACAGAGAGTGGCCAAACAGGTATAGCTTATGGTAGTACCTCCTAATTTTTCACAATATGAAACTGAAGCATATGACAAGCTTCTATCAGATTTTGATCTCATTTCAAATAGTTCTGGTTTTCTGAAGACCTTTTTAGCACCAAAACATATTTGTTATTGTTGCTGCTGTTAAACACATGAAACGCTTTATTTTTGTGTCGTTGATTCTTTTGCCATGGTTGCAGTTTTATCTATGCTGAACCTTTTTATGGATATAAAATATATAATGATGGATCTAGAAAAGTCTCTATATCCTGTTAGCTGGAGTTCACTAGTCATTCATACTGGTAAAGCATAAAATCAAAAGAAATGCCTGCACAAAGATCTTGTGCCTTTTGGTCACATGTAAATCATTGGCAGAATGATTGTTGTGTTGTTGCCATAAATCATTATTGCTGTGTATGCCAGATTAAAACTTATCTTCCTTCTTTGGTTTCTCTTACTATGTTTTCTCTGTTTATCGATTATCATTAATCTACATGAGAATTTGTAGTTTTAACTATGAAGTCACCTCTTCCTCTTTATAAGTCTAACATGTTATTTTAATTATGAGAATTTGTCATTTTTACTGTTTTGTGGATTATGAATCTGAATCATAGTTGTTATTAAATCCGGATTGGACCAACTGATCCAATTGAAAAAAGAAATTGGGACCAAACCTTTAATTGGATCATTTTTATTTATATTGACATTAATATCCTTCAATGTAGATATATATTTACTTTTAAAAGTATTTTTTGACATTAATATGCTCTTCATTTCACCATTCATTTGCCTCTTTTATCATCATTCTTTTTCTTTTCATAATCATTTTTCTCACAGTCATTCTTATTTTCTTTGGTTATCAACTCACCTCATGTGTTTACTGGTTTATTTATCTGTCAACCAACATATTGTAACTTAGATTTTTTTTTAATCTTTTGATCATCAAATTCTATGAATTTGTTATATAACGAAGAGGTATTTCGCAACTATATTTTTGTTGTGATTTTAATATATTTTTTACTATTCAAATAAAAATTTCTCATTCTTGTATATAATATCTAAGTGTAATTTATTTATTATCATCCATTCAATAAATTTGGTTTAACCATTAGTAATTGTGGTGACTATTGTTCCCAGAAGTTAAATTTAGGAGGATAAATACACACATTACTAATTTAAAAGTAATGCATATGTAATTATTTTGCAAGGCACTAATATCGTTGGAGTTTAATGTTGATATGTTGACACCCAACTGACAACATCTACAATAGTATTTGTGTTATTTGTGTTTTGCAATAATGTGCAATATATATATATATATATATATATATATATATATATATATATATATATATATAGTTTTTCTTTTTTTTATTGGTATCCCCTAAAATTCTATTATAATGTTATATAAATTTAGGGTAATTTTATGCATTTTATATGTAACTTAAATAAGCTAGTATTAACTATGACTATAAGTGGTTAGTTTGAGTTTCCTCAATGGATGTTAACAACACTTATATATATACATGTGAAGAATTATAAATTTTGAAGTAATGTATTTATATCAAAAATTGTATAATATTCCAAATATTATATCTATAATTTGCAATATACACATGTAAAAGCGAGAAAAAAAAAGAGGGGAACAAAAGACCCTATATGCGCCAAGTAACGGAATGTAACAGCCGTTACATGTCTCAGCTGTTTTTTATGCGTAACATAACTGCCCCGCAAAAAACCGTGAGTTCGGAAGGAGAGGGCACAAGCTCGTAATCGGTAACGGATCCCGTCACGACCGCATCCGACTCCGCCACGAGCTACGTCATTAACGAAGCCAAACCAGCGAACACTATCCAATCCCTTCTTTCTCACTCTCTCTCGATCCTCTATCGACCGAAAGAGCTTGCAAAGAGAGGAAGAGTAGAAGAAGAACAGGATGCATCTCGTCTCTTCTTCTTCGTCTTCTTCTTTGTTAGCTTCGTCTTGGAGTATGCTTAGATCTTCATCTTCCTCCGATGGCTTTCCGTTCTCCTTCTGTTACCTCAATTCTGTTTCGAAATTCTCAGCTGGAAGATTTCCGCCCTCCAAAGCCGTCACTAGGGCTTCCAAGTTCGAAGCCAATCAAGAACGGTGGTCAGTGACTCCTTTCTCGTCCTCTTGTATGCTATTTCTGTCGCTCGATTGCGGTGTTGGATCGGTAATTCGTTTGGTGCAGCTGTTTGGGGGGCGATCGGGGGAATGCTGGCGACCGAGGTTGTTCAGCGGAGAACAGAGGCCGGAGGGATCTTTTCCTGATCTCGCTGGCTTCGTCGAGCTCGCTGGTGGCGCTGTCTGCTGCCTCCGGGAAGGTGAAGGGTAGTAACCCCTACAATGAGAGACGATTGCTGGAACAGAACAGGAAGATTCAAGAAGCTAACAGTGCGCCCGAAGATTTCCCCAATTTCATTAGAGAAGGTGAATGCCTCTTTTGATTTTTCTTTTATGGCAACATATATTACTGGCAGCATTATTAGTTATAGAATGTTACTTTTAGTTCTGACTTTGGTGATATCTCCATTATTATTAGGTGGTAAGAGGTGTTAAGGTTCTTTTTATCACCGTTAGAACTACATACTTCAAACTAGAGATGAGAGGAAAAATGCTAATGCTGATTACAATATTTAAAAAGAGCATCATTCTTGGTTGAAATTTGCTTTTGATTTCAGTTTTATTCTGTATGATAAGTCCTTAACCATTTGGTACCTTACAAATTCTTCTTGTTGTTTTGTCCATTTGTTAGATTATTCAGGAGTGGATAATGTTTAATTTGTTTTGTCTGTGCCTATTAGTGTCTTAATTTGTTTTTGTCGGTCAACTGTAATTAGAAAGCTGATCCATTGACAACTATTAGCTTGGTGGGCATAGCATGATCTATTATGATGACAGGTAGCTGTTATTCAATGACAGCCCTTTGTTACTGAAGGATATTTTATGGAAACTATTCATGTAACTATTAGGGATCAAAGAATGTTAACAGATAATAACATGAACAAAGGTAGCTTCAGCCATGTAATCATGAGATCAGCACCAATGGAATCTGCTGATGAATATGTGGTGTTACTTTGTAAGGGAAGAATGGGATAATTTGCTCATCAAGTCAAACATTGACAGGGATGATTAAGAAAACAGAGCTATTTAGGAAAACATAAAGAGGAAGGAAACAACTTCGTTTGTAGCCTTTTAAAAACCGTGGTGAAGAAAAAAGTGAGGGAAGAACAAACCAGCTCATTGGATATAAAGAAACCACTACTGCACCTCCCAGGCATTCGTGAAGCCTACTAATCTTAGACAAGAACATTGCTTATCTCGAATCTTCTTAAATTATAGTCCAGTCCTTGATCTGTACAATGTGATTTTATCTTTGAGTATGAACTTCCAATCTTTGGCTCATTGTTGTGCCTTGGGTCTTTGAAAGTTGGATACACCAGAAACTTGCCATACCAAGGCCATGTCACCCGGTTAATGGGATCTTGCCAATATGTTCTCTTTGTTATTGAGTGAAGCAGAATCAATCTGAACCCTGGCCTGACTTAGTTAATCCAAGGTTCAGCTAGCCTCAGAAGATGAGGCAACTTCAAGGAGTCCTACACATGTTAAAATCAATTGTTAGCAGTTTGTATTATTTTGACAAGAAACAGATCCCGATTGAACTTAGGATTGGTTCAGATGTATTTGGAAGTACTCAAGACTCTGGATTATAAAAAAGACGACCTACTCCTTGAGGATTCCGCCAATTTTGGGTCTAAAGAGGATCAATTTATTTTTAAGTCTACGTGTAAACTACTGAGACTTTATTTTCCTGTCTGGTCAAAATGATTGCATTATTTCATATGAAATTTAAGGGACTGAATTCGGTTTTATTTGCTAGTATATATGTTACTAAAATGCTTCTGTGAAACCAATAACTGTTGTACATTATTTGATATTAAATTTTTTATGATGATGTAAATTTACATGACACTCGGATGGAATAGTAAGCTTCTATGTTTTTCATCTCAGTACATCTGATCATTATAATTTGACCACTATAAGTGCTTGTGTTATAATTTCTTTTAATTGCTATGTTGGTAAGTAATATAGATGCCTTTGTTGAGCATATGGAACTAATTTTTGCCCACCAAATATAATCCAGGTTTTCAAGTCAAAGTAGTGATATCTGATGGCTATGTAAAGTGTGACTCTGGACTTATATATCTGGACATACTAGTCGGTAAAGGTGATTGCCCAAAGGATGGGCAACAGGTTAATCCTTTTATTTTATCTTGAAAGAAATATAGACAAATTCTGCTTCTACATTTTATTATTATGTATATGATTAATCTTTTGGATGCTCATTGAAATAAGAGCAACCAAATTTTCTGGTAGACAATATATAGCCATATGATATCTTTGTAGCACTTATTTAATCTGCTTAAAGGATGATTGGCAAGATTAATTACAACAGAAAGCTGTAGAAATGGATATGAAAGCAATCTGTTCTCATGTTTAGAAGTAGAAATGGGTCTGCTTCTATTTGATTTCAGACTCCTAAGGAGCAAGGACCTCTGAATATGTCTCTTGCTGAAGGCAAAATACATAAATTCGAAGCCATTCATGAATTTGTTCCTTGCTTGATGATCTGTTACTGATATTTCCAGTCTCTCGTTCAGGAAGTTTGTCTGATTGTTTTAGTGCCCTTTCTTCCATGGGCGTCTAAATAAGTTCTTGACTGTAGATGATGTGGATCACAGGTGACATTTCACTATACTGGTTACAACGAATCAGGCCGTCGTATTGATAGCACTTATCTGCAGGACCGACCTGCCAAGATTCGATTAGGAAATAAATCATTAGTTCCAGGCAAGTTTTCGGCATACATGTACAAGAATAATTTGTTGACATTTTCTTTGTAATTGTAAAAGAGGATATAAAAGTCAATGCAGGATTTGAAGAAGGAATAAGAGATATGCGACCCGGGGGGAAAAGAAGACTCATTATTCCTCCAGAACTAGGGCCTCCAGTAAGTTACAAGTTTTTCTTTTTATTCTTCTTGAAGTTGTCATCACTCGGGTCATTCCCTATCTCCCTATGCACTGCAGGATCTTTCAATTCTAACGGGTTTAAAAAGGCCCGCAAATATTACATCAGACTATAGTTGTCACGAATAAGCTGCATTTTGGCCCTTTTCCTTTGAGTTTGTAGCTGAATGAACATGAAGTCCTATAAAAGATAGCTTTTTATACTAATTTAGACTATGTTGTTCAAGTTGATTAGTGTTGTAGTAACTTGTGACCTGCTTTTATAGTGGTTTAGAAGATTGTTTTGTTAGATCTAGATGTTCTAGTAAGTTTTTAGTAACTTCAGACCACTTTAGGGTCTATGTAGACCTGATTACATTCCGTTCGAACTGGTTAAGAACCATATAACCAAACCGGGTCAACGGTTTCGTTATTCCAAATTGAATCAGAACCAGGTTCTAGCGGTTTGGTTCCAATTCCTAGAATCTAGAATTGGAATCAATTTTCGATGCTATTTACAACCCCCTCTTTACTATTTACAATCTTCTTTTAAATTTTTTTAATATTTTAATAATATATTTTGTAAATGAACATAAATATCTTTTCGTTTTCTCATCCCCTTCTTCCTCCTCCTCAAAGGATAATATTAAGGGGGTGGTGGAGCGTAGGCTGGGGGCAATGATCGGTGGCAGGGAGTGTGAACTGGGGTAGCAGCGACAATAGGGAGCACGGTCTGGGGGGTAACGATCGGAGGGGAGGAGCATCAACAACGGCAGGGTGTTCGAGGAAGGAAAAGAAGAGATGAAATCGAAATTAGTGGGACTGTAAATTGTAAAATATTATTTTATTAATTTTTTAAGGGATTGTGAATAGTAAGGGATTTGTTAATAGTAAAAAGGGGCTCTAAATAGTAACCTCCTTAACTAAATACCCTTGTAAATGATGAATTTGCCTTTCCAATAGTTTAAAAGAATGGCTGATAGGAGGGATATTTTGGAAAACTTAAAATTAAAAATAAAAAAAAAACTATTGTTGAACCGAAATTGGAATTGTCTTGAACCGATTTGGTTCCGGTTCCAAATTCAACAGGATCAGAAGGGACCAAGGTCCAAGGCTGACCATTGTACTAAAAACAGCATGCAGGTAAATTTTATTAGTAACTGTATCCATGGTGCATTATCTTCTTTCTTTTCATATATTTCCTGGTCCAGATGGATCGTAACATTATGCCAACAGGAACTGATGATTGGTCTGTTCATTACAGGTTGGGCCTTCTACGTTCTTCAGCGCAAAACAGTTCGAAGTTTTCGATGTAGAACTACTCGATGTGAAAGACTGCCAGCGAAGAACAATTGGCTTTTACTCTGATGTTGTCTGTAACTGAGTGAGTAACCTTCGAAGGTATTATATAATAATTATAAGTTTCTTCTAGCCCTGCTGAAAAATATACATAATGCAATCTCACGTATCTCTAAAGATGGTTCTGCATCAGAGAAACTTGTACTGCACAACAAATCTTTGCTGGTCCGACCACATCTAGGAAGATATGGTTTCTCAAGTATATTTATGCAATGGTAACTAGGAAACGGTACCAATTGGTACGTCGTATTAATTTCTTATCCATGAGGTCTCCTGTGAGGTTGAAAAATAGTTTTGACTCTTTGTTTTCGATGGGGGAGGGGGATATTCTAGGGCTAATTATATATTATATTATGTAGTTAACTATTTTTAGTATTTTAATTTTTATATTTTAAAAAGTTATATTGACATCCTTATAATTATAAAAATAAAATATTCAGGTTTATTTATTATAATAACATTAGTTGTATCAATAGAAACATGAAAATAAAGGGTAAAAAAGTAATTTTAACATTAGTTGGTGGATGGTGTCGATGGTAGTGTACGGTGGGGTCGTTGGTGTTGACACTAAAGTAGTTGCTTGGTTTCCTATGATAAGGTTTGCTCTCATTGTGATGTCACTCACCTCCATGAGGAGTCTGTCATTGACCTCATTGTTACTCATCCTATGTTGTTTTGCATTTGCGTAAACGTTGACGTAGTTGTCGAGCGGTGGCCGCGTCACTATTGACTCGTTAAGCAGATCCTAACCTTAACCTGAAGCTCGGGTCGCTAGTGCTCCTACTGCTCCCCCACTGCCATATCAATTCCATCTATCTATAGGCTTATGTAGATGCCGAGTGGTCCTTTTGTCGCTTGATAACTACATCGACGTCGATACAGATGTAGAGCGATAAAAGGACCACTCAACGAAAGGTGGTGCGAGAACTAACGCGACAATGAGGAAAGCAGTAAGAGCTCTAGCGACCCTAGCTTTGGGTCAAGATTGGGATTTGTTCAATTGGTCAACGACGAGATGATCACCATCTTCGCCGTAGACACTGCGATGACCACTACCATCTACGTTGACGTCGACATTTCGGAAAGGTAAGTACTCACACATTCAAGGAACACACCAATTTAAAGTGGTTCGGTCAAATGACCTACATCCACTTGCGAAGCCTTCTTCGATGAGGCTCCCAACTTCCACTAGCAAATCACTTTGAAGGGGAAGGACAAAATACCCCTCTTACAACCTTTTATAAGTGGTTCATACTCTTACAAATTTTCAAAGAGAAAGAAGGAGGTGAACACTTAAGCAATTGAAACAAGACTTGCTAAGGCTTTTTATCTAAATCTATTGCTTCTCTAAAGGTTTTTTTCTCTGTTGAGAATTGAGGGGTATTTATAAACCCCAAGAGGATTCAAATTTGAGCTCCAAATTTTGAATTCTCTTGGGTTCCCGAAGCTGGCGGTGCCACCGCCCGACTTCTCGGGTGCTGGGCAGTGCCACCGCCTAGACTATTTCAGCTCACTGGTTGGGCTCTAAACTTGGCCCAAACCAGTCCGAACTCGGGCCCAATTGGCCCCTAACCGGGTTATAGGATTAACCCTTAATCCTAACCCTAATTACATACAAACTACGAGCTTAAGACATAGTCCTAAGCAAGTTTTTAACCGGCAACGTCGAGTTTCCTTCCGGCGAGCTTTTCGGCGAACTTCCGATACACCCTCGGATTTCTTCCGACGGACTCCCAACAGGCTCCTGGTCTTGTGGCGAGTTCAACTAGTCTTTGGCAAGTATCCGAATCTTCTTAGTGATCTCCACGAATCTCCGACGATCTTTCCGACGGACTTCCGAAAACTTCGACAAGTCCCCGATTCCTTCTCGGTTGGTTCCGGCAGCACTTCCGACGATTCTTTGGACTTCTTGTGGACCCTCGAACACCCATCGAACTTGACTCTGGTAGACTTGCTTTATGTCTTCAAGCTATCGTAGTTAATCCTGCACACTTAACAAAACTTCGATCGAGACAATTAATACAAAGCAATAATCAAGTTGTCCGGCATGTCATTGGTCTTATGATGCTTCGTCCGATTCTTCGGCGCATCGTCCTCTCTTGCGGCCTATTGCCCAATCGGCCAGTTGACTCCGCAACTCCGATATCCTTGGCGCAATACCCGCTCTTCTTAGCCCGATGCCCGAATCCACGGCCCGAAGTCTTCTGTCGATACGTCGACCGATCCACCGGCCCTACGTCCAATCTTCTGACATGTTCCTCCGGCACAACATGATTTTTCTGCTTTAATTGTCTCATCCTGATCGAAGCATCCTGCGTCACTCAAAACGCAGATTAAATCATAAACACATATCAAGTGGTTTCATCATCAAAATACGAGATTTAACAATCTCCTCCTTTTTGATGATGACAACCACTTGATGACGGAGTTAACCTTAACTCCCGGAGTTTAAACAAACTCCCCCTATCAATATGTCGTATGGATAGAAACTCTTGGATTAAAAAATCCAAGCAACATATCATGATCAAATCATGACATGACCTCAACATACTTCTCCCCCTTTGTCATCAACAAAAAGGAGAAGTTCCAACTCTGATGTATTTTGAAATATCTAAGTTCAATACAGAAACATAGTATCAAATTTCATCATCATGCAATCTAGCATTTAAAGATGTGTAAGTTTAGCATGTTTGCTTTTCTTGCGATAGCAACTGATTACTTCTCTTTAGACTACTAGTTAGCAATTTTCACGATATGCAAGTTGTAAGCTAGCAAATTTTTGCTTCCTTTGCAATGTTTGAGCTAGCAATTTTGCTTCCGTAGCAAGTTAGCATATTTTGCATTTTGAGATAGCAACTATTTGCAATTTTTGTTTCTTACGATAAGCAAGCTTATCATGTTCAAGATAGCAAGCTCTTTCTTCTCTTTTGGGAAGTGTCATTTTTACTTTTTTGCAAAGTGCAAGCTAGCAAAATGCCAAACTAGCAAGAAATAATGTTTTACATTAGGCAAGTGGCAAGTGTTACATTTGCATCTTCTCTTTAGATATGCAAGAAGGTAATCAAGTTTTTGCATTTTCTTGACTTGTGGGAGCTTGCTATCTCCCCCTTTATCATTGTCAAAAAGAAGGGAAGACCCTTTCCCTCATTTATGACAAAGGTAAGTATCAATCTTATTTATGCATTATTATATTTTTAAATTAAAATATGCACATTTTCAAAAACCTTATATTTCATTCATGCACGATATTGAACAAATCGATCAACATTATGAGGATATCATACATGATACTAAAATTTTTAACTATTTATCAACATTTTGATCATGATATTAAACATTCATCATTTAGAGCATTCATGATACAAAACATTAAATCAACATTTATAATACATCATTTTAGCAACAACTCATAGTATTTTAAATCATAATTTATATCATATGCAACACATCACATCATAATTAGAAAGCACAAGTATTGCATGCATCATTGCAAATCATAAATGTTTCATATCATGATGGTATCAACTTATCAAATTATCTCCTACCATGCATGATCACAACTTCTCCTCATTTGTATTTCATGCATAATTTCATTCCATCACATTAGGAATATCAAAAAAAATTTGGTGATGAGATATTATTTCATGAATATAATAAAATTCATATAGCATATCATGGTTTATTAGAATTAGTCTTCTTTTTGGTAAATAGCAAAAAGAATAGTAGGAGAGCAAGATCTAAATTCATGCATATCAAATATTCAATCATCAAAATCATGATTTATCTAGAAAATTCTTCTCTTTAAATATTTGAAGAGAGAATCATGATGAACATTCTTGATTTACATAAAGTTTCAAAACATAATTATTAAGATCATGAATACTAAAAGACTATGAAACATTTTGACAAATCTGCTTTTAAATAGAAAACAATCTTGATTCATTCAATAGAAAATTTAAATTATAATTATGAGAAATCAAGATCATTATTTCAATAAAATCCATTAAATTCAAATCATTTTAATAATTCATGAGATTCATAAAAATAATACAAATGGATTCATCAAAGTCAATAAGATAGAGAAAAAGAATTTTCAAGAAAAATACTTTTCTCTATTTAGTTGTTTCATACAAGCATGTCTTTGTCCGTTTTGTGCCAAAACATATATATATATATATATATATATATATCATCAATCATTTAGGATCGAAAATAAATTTTGTCATAAAAACTATCAAGACTCCAATCATTATCTCAATCTATACATCATAAGAACAATAAATTTGCATTATAGACAATCTCATGTTTTATCATTCAAGTTAGCATATGTTTTTGCAATTAGCAAGCTAACAATTTTATTTTTCTTTTATAACAGTGATTCAATCATATCATGCGATAAACATATCATAATTACAAAGAGTATTGAATCATAAAGAAAATCAATTTATGCATAAAATGTTTCTAGCATCAAGGTACATTACCTCAAATTGTGGGTATCAAAAAATCAAGAGAAAATAGCTTAATTATTCATTTTGAAAAATGTTCTCTTTGATAAAAACGAGAGAATCATTATTAACAATCTTGATTTACAAAATGAATACTCAAGTTATAATTCCGAAAAATCAAAAGAAACCGTGATTCATTTTAACAAATCTCCTCTTAAATAAATAATATAAAGAATTCTTGAGAAATCATGAAAAAGATAGAATTCATTCAATCTAATAAGAGAACAAAACATTAATTCATGCATATAGAATCTTGACTTAAGCATAAGAAATCTCAATTTATAAATTTTAAAAAATCAAGATAAAACCCATTTAAGTTATCAAATCAAGATTATTTTCAAGAGATTCACAAAAGTGATACATATAGATTCATTAGTTTCCCTTTTTGAAAAATCGATAAAGTCGAAAAAATAAATTTTTTAAGAAGAAACCTTTCCACTTTTTAGTTGTTTTAATTCATGTGATTTATTTCATTTATGTCAAATAAAAACATGTATCATGTTTAAAACCGAAAGTGTAAGATTTATTACAACAAAGATCAATAAGGTACTTTTATTACGGTAAAAATCAATAATCCGTAAATCGCAAGATTCATCATGCATAATTTTGAAATTTGTTAAGCATGATCATTATGCAAGACATAAAAAAACATGGTTTCAAAATGTTTAATATTTTTATTACACAATTTCATCATTATGCAATGGTTTTATGAACATAATTTGGAATGATTCTTATAGATAACTAAAACTTCTTTAGTTTTAATTTATATGATTGACTTTATCTTAGCTCAAATTTTGTTCTTATGTCAAAACCATACATTATGTTTGAAAACCAAAGACAAGATTCATAAAAAAATCATTAAGTCTTTCATTCAAAAGTCATGCATCATCATTAAGCATGATATTAAACTTCTCAATATTTTCATCAAGCATGGTTTCAATCAAAATCAAAAATCATCAAAATACACATTCTTACTTTTCAAGCACACATATAAGATTAATCTTACTAGGTGTACAATCATTAGATTTATATCTAACATTTTATTCCTAAAACATACAATTATCAAAATTTCGAGCATGATCATATTTTTACATTTTTATTTTTAAATAAAAAAATTAAAAAACATCATGAAAAGCATCATGTAATTTCAAAGTAAATTGGGGGGATTTTGATTACCTCATCGTTGAAAGTGGTTAAGGCGTAGTTTGCCACCTCGCCTTTCTTGATTTTTTCCTTGTCTTCGGAGGAGCTCCATTCATCCCAATTCTTGTTCTTTTTCTTGCGTTCAAAGCAAGCAGTTCTATTCTTTTCGTTCTTAAATTTTTGTTTCATTAACTTTTTAAATTTCTTAGTGAGTTCGAGTTCACCATCACTTGAGCTTATGCTCGAGTGGTCTTCATGTGTTCTATGTCCCAAATCCTTCCTGTCCTTTGGAAGGTTGTTCTCGAGTTCCCTTTTTGTCACATTGTTCATTTCGTAGGTCATTAGAGATCCAATAAGTTCTTCAAGAGGGAATGTTTTAAGGTCCTTGGCGCCTCTTGAATGGCCGTAACTTTTGGATCCCAACTTTTTGGAAGGGATCTTAAGATTTTAGTGACTAGTTCAAAGTTAGAAAAACTTTTACCAAGAGCTTTGAGTCCATTGATGACATCCGTGAAACGGGTGTACATGTCTCCGATGGACTCACTTGATTTCATTCGGAAAAGTTCGTAAGAATGCACAAGAATGTTGATTTTGGACTCTTTCACTCGGCTAGTACCTTCATGAGTGACCTCAAGAGTTCTCCAAATATCAAAAGCCGAATCACAAATCGAAACGCGATTAAATTCATTTTTGTCAAGTGCACAATATAAGGCATTCATAGCCTTTGCGTTTAAAGCAAAAACCTTCTTCTCTGATTCATCTCATTAGGTCATCGGAAGAGAAGATTTTTGAAATCCATTTTCGATAATTTGCCATAAATTCAAATCCAAACAAAGTAAGAAAACTCTCATTCGAGTTTTCCAATAAGTGTAGTCCGTCCCATTGAAAAAGAGAGGACGAATGAGAGAGTAACCCTCTTGAAAGCCGAAAAGAGCCATTTCTATTTGGGTGTTAAACCAAAGTAGAAAATCGTGGCTCTGATAACAATTGTTAGGATCGGAGCGGCACTAAGAGGGGGGGGGGGAGTGAATTAGTGCAGCGGATTAAAACTTGTAAGTTTGAAAGACGATTTCGAAAACGCGTAGAGATTTCGATTTGACAATGAATGACTAGATAAAAGTAGCTCGAGTAACATGAGAAGATGAAAACCGAAAGCTTGCTGTTGTGTAAATAATGATTTCGGAAAGGTAAGTACTCACACATTCAAGGAACACACCAATTTAAAGTTGTTCGGTCAAATGACCTACATCCACTTGCGAAGCTTCTTCGATGAGGCTCCAAACTTCCACCAGCAAATCACTTTGAAGGAGAAGGACAAATACCCCTCTTACAACCTTTTACAAGTGGTTCACCCTCGGATTTCTTCCGTCGAACTCCCAGCAAGCTCCCGGTCTTGTGGCGAGTTCAACTAGTCTTTGGCAAGTATCCGAATCTTCTCGGTGATCTCCACGAACCTCCGTTGATCTTTCTGACGGACTTCCGAAAACTTCGGCAAGTCCCCGATTCCTTCTCGGTTAGTTCCGGCAGCACTTCCGACGATTCTTCGGACTTCTTGCGGACTCTCAAACACCCATCGAACTTGACTCTGGTAGACTTGCTTTATGTCTTCAAGCTATCGTAGTTAATCCTACACACTTAATAAAACTTCGATCGAGACAATTAATACAAAGCAATAATCAAGTTGTCCGACATGTCATTGGTCTTACGATGCTTCGTCCGATTCTTCGACGCATCATCCTCTTTTGCGGCCTATTGCCCAATCGGCCAGTTGACTCCGCAACTCCGATATCCTTGGTGCAATACCCGGTCTTCTTGGCCCGATGCCCGAATCCACGGCCCGAAGTCTTCTGTCGATACATCGACCGATCCACCGGCCCGATGTCCAATCTTTTGACATGTTCCTCCGGCACAACATGATTTTTCTGCTTTAATTGTCTCATCCTGATCGAAGCATCCTGCGTCACTCAAAACGTAGATTAAATCATAAACACATATCAAGTGGTTTCATCATCAAAATACGAGATTTAACATTCACATGACACATCCTTTATTTACAAGCCTAAAACGATCACTAAACCCAACTAAAATGAAACTATTAAGCTTTCGGTCATCTCTCTACATGCTGTGGAAAGCATGAACAAACAGGAAGACACGGACATACATAAGTATTATATCAAACATCTTGTTTAGAACTTTATCCGTGACAACTTGGAATTCATATTTTCCGGTGGTGCATAATCTGGTTCGATTTGGTAGAGTTACAGTTGGCATACATGCATCTGGAGAAACTGGCAGTACGAAGTTGAGCTGTAATCTTTCCAAGAACTCTGTTTATTCCATTCTTTTGACACTGTTTTGTTTCTTGGAATCATTTGCAGTTAAAAGGCTTTCAGCTTGGATGGGGCTTTCGGATAACAGGAAAGGTGTTGCCCGTCATTTCGCTCACTGTTCATGAGAGGAATATCTCGCGTGTGCTCGCTCAGGTAAAATTTCTGACCAGGGTCGTTCGGATTGAGAGAGGAGTTCTTCGGGAGAATCCGATTAGAGCGAGACTCGGACAGGATTTCGTATGGGCCTGATTTTACCATGCCCAATATCCGGTCTCTAAGATTAGATGAATAAGAGACTATAGATACATGGTAACTAAGGATATACATGTTCGAAGGATTAGATCTTCTTGTATCGTCTAGGGACTATGGCATAGTGGCCTAGTACATCGATAGTTGATGAGTCGAGTGAATTATTAGCAATAATTCACTATATCAGAAGGAGTTCTGACGGAAACGACTCATGGCCATCCGATTGGAAGATTGGATAAAGATTCAATGTGAACGAGATAAAAATTCAGTGTAAACAGGATCCGTTAAGGATATGCTTCTAGCACCTATATAGATAGGAGGACACCCCTCCTATTCTCCTCAGTCTCCTCTCCTCCTCCTTGGCTCCGGCAGCCTCGTGGTGCATGGGGAGAGAAAGATCCCACGGTGATCTAAGGAGCATCGTCGCCGCGTCCGCTGCGTGGATTACCACTACAGAGGAGTATGCTAGTGCTCCTTCATCCTCTTCATTGGATCTGGAAATTCGGGGCGCACCAATCGTCGCACAACGGCCAAGTACGTAACTATGGGAAATCTGGTCTTGTTTTGTTTTCCGCTACGCATGAGATGTCGACTCCTCACGATTTCCCAACAAACTATAATCCCAACATATTATGACTCTAGCTAATCTGGTCTTGTTTTGTTTTTCGCTACGCATGAGATGTCGACTCCTCACGATTTCCCAATAAACTATAATCCCAACATATTATGACTCTTCTAGCTAGAGTCCCAACAGATTCAAACTCTTCTAGCTAGAGTCCTAATAGTTATGAATTCGAAATAAGGTTTCATATCCGGCGTTTACATTCAGAATGCAGAATAAATTATTATTTAAATTTTTAAAAAATAAAAAGGAGAAAACAAGTGTGATGGCTTTTTCTAAATTTATGCATCATTTTCTTCTGTTCCTCGATGATGGATTATTTCACAAAAGAACAAAAAAAAAAAAAAAAAAAAAAAGCTTGAGTTGGTGATTCGAAATTGGAGACTTAATTCTTTTTCCCATCATTTCTCTCGAAATAATCGATCCTGTGCCTCCTCCCCCTATAAAACATTCTTTTTTTCTATTCCATGGAATGCTCGACCAATCACATTTTTCTAACGCGATCGGTATCCTAAACTTGTGACGATTAAGATTTAATATAAAATTGCTAATCTATTATCGAACGAGTCACCGTCCGAATCATAATTAAAGATTATTCATGCATCTGTCGGAGGCTCACAGGGGGATGCACCGTGAAGTCTTTAATGTCGTCCATCCACGTGTGCGGCGATCATCACGAGAATCGGATGTGATCATCCATCTACGTGGATGTCTCTTTTCTGCGAGCATTGCTTCAACCGGTTGGCCTTTCGTAGCCTTGCCTGCAACGGCGGTGAGGAAGCTCTATTTATACTATCAAGCTTATCGAAGGGTCGTGGCACGTCTAACCTCAACATGTGGAGACCTATTAGGCACGACGGTGATGTGAAGCAGGTGTCCACGTGTCGACATCTGACACAACCACGCACTATCCTCTCATCAATCGATACATACCTTCCAAATATTCGACCATGAAGCAAACCTTAATTAATACTCACATATGAAATCAGTCTCTTAAACAAATTTATGAAATGTAGTTGGAAATATCTCTTGGTTAGAATTATGTGAGAAAATTAACAACCAAATTTACATTATTTGAATTTTATGTAATTTTTCTTGGAATGCTCGACCATGCACTTTTTATCTTTTGTTTTGATATTGGACAAAGTGGGCACTTTATACTACCGGTGTGGGCTTTGTGTAGCGAAAAGAAATGGTTATGTGTCGGAACGCAGATCTAACATAGAATTGCCGCCCCACGTCAAATGGCGGACAGCCTTTTACCTTGTCGACAGTATATATATATATATATATATATATATATAAGGGTATAGATCCAAATAAAAAAATAGTAGACTCGTAGTAGTTCCTATTGGAATAGTTATGTTTATATTTAAAAAAATTATATTAAGATTTTTATAATTTTAAAAATAAAATAAATGATCATATTTTATTAAAGTCAATTATTATGATGAAAGATAGTAGGTGACATCACATGTTGGATTGACATCATAAAATCAATAGTTGAAATGATAATTTGAACATCATAAAATCAATAGTTGAAATGATAATTTGAACGTTTCACTATCACCCTTCGCATCAATCTATGTCGCTCGCCTCCCTACCCACTTATAACTCCTTCTAGAGCTTTGCCTTCTTAGTCTTCTCCTATTCCTTCTTTCTTATGATTTTCTTTCAATGCCACACAACTCTTTTTCATCTTTGTGCTCTCTTCCAATTCCAACTTAATTTTTGATATGTTTAATCTATGTCACGCATCTTTTGTTATCATGAAATACATATGCTTTGTCACTAATAAAATGCATCATTATACTATCCTTTGAAATATTTGAATTTCCAAGCAAAAGTGCAGATAAATTTTTGGCCATTAAAAGCTCACACTGAAAGTAGTAGATTAATCTCTCGACATTCGATCAGGTTAATGTCGACAGCTAATACGAGGATGGGATTAAATTTAAATCACTTAAACAAAGAAGACGAATCTAGAAGAATAACAAATAATCTACAGCCCACTGTCTCAGAGAATATTAGAAAACAGGATGGCCGCACCTTGGCTGATTACAACATCCAATGTTGAGAACATGGTTAATGTTCTGAACACGGCGGCAATAATGGCCACGCGAAAGTTCCTCTCTCTCGTCGTCCTCCTCGTCATCGACTTCTGGATGTTGTAATGGTCAGTTCACAAAGCTTCTGTTTCATTTCTCAATTTTCTTGAAGGTCTGTGTTTCTGGTTAGCGACAGAGATGAACCACTAGGATCATTTGGGATAGTACAGATGAAATATTTACTACTTTTGGCATTACAATTTTTTTCTTTATTTACATCTTATCCTGCAAGATGGGACTACTATATTTTATTTATGATTTCTACTTGCTGGACAGTTCGAGCATGATACAGTTCTGATTCCTCGGGAGACATCTTGGTTTGGATATTATCCAGATGGTGCCTTTAACCCAATTTTGCCTCCACAACAGGTGAGGAATACCTTTTAATGTTTTTTAAAAGCAACAAATGTTTTGTTGCTTTTGGGTTGCAAAAAGCAACAAATGTTTTGCATATATAACATTCTGGAATTAGAGCTCTAAACAAATGGTTCAGTTAATCCGAGAACTCAGGGGATCAAACAAGAATCAAAGCATCTTCCTGCTACTAAATTATAGTAAAATCCAACTGAAAAAATATATATACATACCATTCACCATTTGTTCCTGATGGAGACTTCAGCTGATCTTCCAGAATCTGCCCTTTCGTTTGTTTGTTTGCTGCAAGACAATACATTCGATTTGAGATTTAAAGAACAATGCCATAAGAGGGTCAGAAGACAGGTCCGATAAGAGGTAAAATACCTTGATCTGATTCAGATGTGTTTGAACAACCCATTCCAGCTTCCGATCAGTTCAGTTGGCAATTAGAGAATCCCCTATATAAAACAGCAGAGAAGAAAAGTTGATCTTTATTAAAGCACAACCCAACCAACCCATTTTGGCTGTACAAAAGCATCTCCTCCCTCCACGTTCCAGAAAGGGCAAAAGAAAAATATCATATCAAAAATGATATCTACACCGACTTATCCAACCTAACACACCAAAAGATGGGGAATTATCTTCTTCCTGTTTTATAACTATATACTCTTTTGCCTGATCACATATATAAGAAGATAGTAAAAAATTATGAAAAGCCGTTTAAACGGATCCAGCTCGACGGCAAACACCTTCCAGAGCTTCCACAAACATGCCGGAGAACCCTGTCGACGCCTGAAACACACCGGGCAGGCCCGTCTGTATGTTGTTAAGGGTCATCGACCGCGTGACCTCGACCGCCTTAGCATGCCTCATCATCTCATCTTCTACCTTTCTCCGACATGCTGCAATCTCCGACTTCTTCTCTGCTAATGGGTCGCGCGTGTCAAATACTTGTCCATCATTGTCGTGTCCACCACCTGGGAGCGCAAGTCCAACCATTGAGTAGGACTGGTAATATTTTTTCTCGGTATTCCTCAGTGCTGTAGATTTTTTCTCAAGCTCTTTTGAGTATGTCTCAGCTCGTTTCTTAATCTTCAATTCCTCAACCTGCTTTGTGTAGATGACATGGATGACATTCATGAAACTTTTGACAGCCTCAGAGGCCACTGTGTCAGGCAGTCGATCTAGCGCTTGCTTCCACTCATCACAGAAGGCTGTAAGCTCAACTGCGACAGGTGAAGAATGGTCTTTCTGGGGATTGTCACTGCTAACCTGGAGGAGTGTGAGCTTAAGCCAGCCATACAAGGCATGGACATAGTCATGCTGATACTTGATAAGGCGGTTGAAGCTTGAATGCCATGCCGAGACTGCAGCTTCAAGATCACGGGTTGCCAGCCGATGCAAGTCCGATGTCGACTCGCCAGTAGAGGCACGATTCACAAGACCTCGGACTTGTTGCACAATATGGTTCTGGATTTCATGAAACTTATTCATTTGCCTCCACATATTCAAAAGCCTAAAAGATATTTGACGATTATGGTATTGGTTAGATACAGTTAAACAACTATCCTCCAGTGCTCGTAACTAAAAGCAAGTCTTAACGGTGTAAGATGAAAACAGGAAGAATGTAAAATAAATAATTAAAGATTCCAATGAGGGAAGAGTTACTCACGCATAACAAATCTCGACAAGTTGTGGTGCAAGTTCATCATCGCAAACTTTGGTGATAGCAGAAGATGTGGTAGTGACGGCCTGTGATGTCACTATGATTAGTGAGTGCAATTTCTGTATGGAGGCCTTGGTCTTGTCCAGTTTTGCATCATCCTTTCGCCTATACTCCTGGCTCTGCAATGTTGACAGTTTCTTCTCGTGCTCAATCTTTACACCCTCTCTAACCTGTACACTCAAACAGCAAAGATGCAACCATGATAAGAATACCACCATCGCAAGACCAAAGCACTGTACTGGTTGGAGTGCTTCGACTGCTGCGTTTGAGCCGGAGATAACTGGACGAAGTCTGAAAATTATTTAACTAATAGAAAACCAATTTGAAGACCAAAAGCATGAAGTTAAAAAGCATAATAAGCTTATGGGCATTTCTGCTTCAAAGACCTTTCGCATGGCTTGATCGATGAAAATGTTTCAAATGAATAATATGGTAGTGCACATCTAGCATTTAGCAAATCAGTATTCTTAATTAATCCAAATATGTGGCATATTATGTGGATCTTTGCAATAAGCCAAACTTGTTTACACTTGCAGAGAACAAAGCAGATATGTAAGTGATTTCATCCTTGGTTTTTCAGTTAAAAAGTTACAATATTATCTATACGAGTGTCAGGGTGGAAAATGGTACAACATTCTTTCTGTACTGCTAAATTAGAGCTAGCATAACTATATGATCATCTCCTACTATGCAGCTTAGACTCAAAAGATGAATGCATGAGATAAGCACCAATATCTAACTAAAAGAAATGTAATCATAAGCCATCAGGTACGGTTTATAGATCTTTTCATTTCTAATCAGTCTCTACCATGATCATTTCTAACTAAATCATTTGTCTATATGGATAAAATATTGAACTAGCAAAGGAAGAGTCTATATGCACCTAGTGCACGTAATAATTTGAAATGTCCCTTATATAACCACTGTGATGAATAACTTAAAAGTGGCAAAAAGCAAGTCTCTTAGTGGTAGAAAAACATAAAAGAAAAATCCTAAAAGACAATGATCGCAAGACAATGCCCCCTCTGTATGAAGATAAAGAGGAACTTCAACAAAGTACCACTAAGTAATCCCATTAGCTAGAATCCAGTCATCGCATTTAAAATAAGCCTAACAAGCCACATTCATCATGCAAATTGGTTCTTTGCAAGTGAAATATCTTATAAACTATAATGGGCCAGGCACTGCACCTTTACGTTTCCCTCTAACAGCAAATCTGAAATCAACCTGCAACAATATTTATCTTCCCACCAACTGACCAACCTCAGAAGATGTAAGTGTCAGTCAATCAGGTCAAATGCTTAGGAGATGCATTCTAAGGACTCATTGACCTTAGGGTCTATTACAATCAGAACCATACTAATTATTGGACAGTGTTCGATTCAACAAAATTTCTACCCCATGGCCCATAGGAGTTTCTAATGGCATTACAATTGCTTGGCAGTCTGCCATGAACAGGAATCTGTGAAAGAAATTATATAAAACTAAAACGTTCACTAGAACCGCTAGTGGCTAAGCCAGAGAGTCATATCGTAAAGCAAAATGGAATTTTCACATGGTAAGCTATCGAACCAGGTACTAAAATTGGGCCTATCAAGTTATTGATTAATGTGAACAAGATTTGCTTTGACATGATGGCAAAATGAAAAAGGAAAAAAGATCTTATTGTCACTCAATCTCAAGGGTAAGGATGAAAGGTATTGCCCCCAAGTCCTAATACACATGGAGCGAAGGTAACCATCCATACAATGAGAATTTGGACAAAGATCAAGAAGAGAGCAACTATCGTTCCTCTCATCCTACAATTTCAAGACAACTTAAACTAATCTAGCAAGAGGTCCAGATATTTGCTCCTCAGTTTCCAATGTTAACATCCAGTTCCATGTTTAAAATAATGTTTACAAACTTGTTCTGGCAGCACTTGTTTCTATGTAAATTCTTAATTATATTTCAAGTGCATTTGTCTATCTACAAAAAAATTCCCTTAATTTGCTAAAATGTGCAAAGAATTGTACTGTTAAGGATGAAAATAAAGAATAGCAAGAGCAAACCAAATGTTATCGCCGAGAGGTATAGAAGATACATGATACCTTCACCTCCTCATAGAGCTTCTTCTCCCAAGCCAAGAGCCGCTCCAAAGTGGAGCCATTGCTCTTTCCTCCACCCGACTCCTCTAAAGCCACCGGATCCAGGCTGTACCGAATTGCCAGCGGCGGCTTCGACGTCCAGCTCGAGGATAGCGCGCTCAGTACACTGCTTGAGTGGTACACCGTCTCTGAAAGATGAATAAGATCAAGCATACAATTCATTGAAGCTTCAATTTGATCTCAAGTCTAAGCCCAAATGAAACTTGGGTGCCCTTCTACTTACTCTTGAGCTGCCGGAAGCTACCATCAAATTGGGCATGGCCAATCTCAAGGAGATCTGAGACAGCGCTGCCTGCATCGGCGGCCTTGATGAAATGCTCCTTGATCGCCTCTGCAATCTCCGCCAGACTTTGGTGGCGCACCACCATCCTCAGCTCGGCGACGGCAGATGACAAGGAAGTCTCCTCCCGGCCGCCAGCGTTCCACCTGGCAGACGACGATCCCACCTCCGACCTCGGCCGCAGGCGCGACTTCACCTCCGCCGCCGCGGATGATGCGATCTCCGACGGCGCCGCCTGACTAGGGGCGAAGCCCCCGTAGGCGGATCTGGTGGCCATGCTCTCGGATCTCGAGACCGTGGCCCTGTCATCTTCTTGGTCATCCTCCTGCTCCGGCTCGCCGTCGGATCTGGAGGTTGAGCTGGTGGTGCTCGTGTAGCGCTCGCCCCATTCGCGACAGTGGACCTCTTCTCTTCCTCCTCCTCCTTGTTCTTCTTCTTCCTGTGATATCTGCTCCTCGTCCGATTCGCCCACTTCTTCCTCCGGAGGAAGATGGTGTTGCAGGCGATTCTTCTCCTCAAGCTCGGCCTTCCGTCGTTCGAAGAACTCGGAATCCGGGGGCGACGGAGGGTAGAAGTTCTCCCAGTCCCAGGCGGAGGAAGACTGAGAGGGAGTGGTGGCATACGTCGAGTTCACAGCCGGGAACCGTGGGTGGCCGTCAGCCACGGCGCCGGCAGAGGGCCTATGGAAGGGGGTGCCGGCAACGGTGGGGGAAGGGGAGGGGGAGAAATGGTGGCGGTGGCGGGGGCGGAGTTTAGGCGGCGGCGGCGACGGAGAGGGTGGTGGAGGGGGCTGAAGCGTGGGCGGAGGGAGGGAAGCCGAAGGGGAGGCGGCAGATGATCGGAGGAGAACGGGCGGGGTGTGCTCGGAGACAGCGAGGGGCTCGCCGACTGCGAAGCTGGCGAGGGCGGAACCAGTGAGGCGGAGGGAGCGGAGGTAGTCAGCGTGGGCGGAGGCGAGGTGGTGGCGGGAGCAGACCGCCTCCTTCATGAGGCGGCGCCGCTCCTTGCACCGGCGCACGCAGTCCTCGTTCTCCAGCCGCGACGCCGTGCAACCCATTCCCCTTCCGCAGCCAGCGGGCACGCTCGATGGCGGCGAGCACCACCACGATCAATCAACCAACCAACGGCCAGCGATGGAGCCGAGCGAGCGAGAGACGGCAACTGTCGCGGTATAATTACCGTACATGGAAAGAAAGCGAGATCTCGATAAATAGACCAAACCAACAGATGTGAAGACACTTTATAGAGTATCACGCACCAACAAACGTGCGGTCGTTCCCACCTCACTCCGCCACGCTGCCTTATTCCACCTCGTTCGTATCCGTATAAAAATATCTTATTTTTGACAATTTAATTTATTTATTTGACGGTAAAAGATTTAGGCTATCTGCCTACGTGGGAATCAGCCATCCGTTGGATGCGATCGCCGACAGACCAGCTGAATCCGGACCGTTCGATTCCACAGGGTTCGGATCACCCGCTTTGACCAAAACACCATTCAGGAAAAAGGTTTTTCCTATTGGAGAATTCTGCTGGTCCGACACTCCACATGTTTCACGAACCGGCGCCTCGGATTCTTGGCGTTGGGGATGTGGATCAGCGGGAAGGACGGATGAGATCTGATCAAACGGTCAGCGTGAGTCATCCGAAATATAATATTATTTATTTATTAACAGAAATACACTTTTCACGGAAATGAGTTATTATAAATCCAAATGCTAAAAAATCAAGATTACAACACGGAATACCTCTTGACTTGATAAAATTGTATAAAACATATATTTTTGGAATTCTACTAAGAGGAACAAATATGCAATTCTTGTACTCCTAATGGAGTACATGCTAGAAAATATTATTGGTAGATTGAATGCCTTAAAGATTAATAATTTTTAATCATAGTCAATATTAAATTATTTGAGTTAAAAATATATACATTATAAAAATGTATAAATATTTTTACTCTAAATGTTAAATATTAACAAATAGTTGACTTGTTTTAGCCAATAAAGATTAATTATAATGACATATACGCATATTGTTAAAGAAATAAATACGGATATAAATTATATTTATGAAAGTAATTTCGCCAAAATGTCCTTAGAACGTTTGGTTATATAAATCTTGGTTTGGACCAACCACCCACGTGCGTCGCGGCTTCCTTTCCACCGCCTCTTCTACTTTCCTTCGGCCACTTCCCTTTTCCTTTATCATCATCATTCTATCCCCCCCGTGTTCCTCTCCGTCTCTGCTTTCCCTTACTCTACCCTAACGGAGACATGGATTGTTGGATGGATACTGTATGTCTATGTAGGGACCCTCTTTTGTCCACACACTCCGGGTGGGTTAAAGCATTTGGGTTCTTCCATTGGAAGAGCAAAAGTTGTTCAGCCAGTGGTGAGTGGGGGATAGGGTTCCCGTCCCCAGGCATACTCAGGAACATGGTATTTGAGAAGGCACAGTTGTTACCTTTGTATTTATCTCCTCTCATCTTTTTTATCTGGCTTCTTCTTGAAATGTTGGAAACAACAAGGACCACTGGATTTCCTAGGTCCAAGTTGCTGATAGGTATCTTTGTTCTGTGCCTGAATCATCAACATAAAAGCAGGTCCTGAAGCTGACATTATCTTTTTGTTTTTACAATGTGTTATTCAGGTAATGGCATTTCTAGTTCAGATATGAGTAGGGCACACCATGGATTTGGAGTTGTAATCAAAGTACTCGCTTGATGTGTTGATCGATGCTGGGGAAAGTGAAAAGTTGAATACTTTCACCCACCAAACAGTTGAAATGAATAATTCAGATTCAATGCGTACCTCAGCCTAGGCCAACTATCAAAGATCACAAGCAATTCTTCTTTGTCAATTCGTTTCCAAGGAAAAGAGGTTTTTGCATATTTGTCCCTTGGATATGTGCTAATCCTGTAAACCTACATGATATGATCCAAAATATATTTCATGTAGGGCTGAAATTGCTGTTGTCGTGGTGGTAATTCTACTTTCTTCTTTCCTTTGTATTTTTCGAGATCAAATGTTAAGCATTAAGGTGAAGATGAGATTCGTTTGTGAGATTTTGCTGTCAAGCATCAAGATCTTTATCAACTAATTAATTTAACGAAAGTCAGATTTGATCACAGGACATTGCTAGCAAGGCCAATATATTTATCGGCTATGGAGTAAGACATTACCATTATCAGTCAAGATCTTTACTAGATGAGGTACGTGACACCTACAAATTACTTATCTTTATCCAATCCAAGATTCTTTCACCTTAAATGTGATGCTTCACATGTAGCATCTTGTTTGATATCGATGCCTTGTTATGTCTTTTGATATGCAAAATTTTTTTTTTCTGAAAGATGCTGATGGCTCTATAAAGATTTTCACACTTGATGGTAAAAGAATTTCACAGGCATAGGTTGATTCATTCTAAGTAGTAGAAGTGAACATAGCAAGGTTTTTAGAATTAGCAAATGAAGATTGTTTAGTTCTTTTTTGAAGTTCGTAACATTTTGTGGTATACTTTTACCCTTCATCACTTTGTCCTTCATAGGTTAACTTTGAACTTGACTTTGGATATTTATCTTTGTCTGTCTCTTTTTACCTTATCATCAAAGCCATTAGAAAAGTTCTGATAGCCTGTTGAGCCATTCATACCTGGTGGAAAGTCTGGGAAGTATGATATGGGAAATGGCATAGGTATGCATCAAAGAAACCACAGCATTGACTTATTTAGAGTCTCATGGACTGGTCTTTCTTGGGGTGGACTTTTTAATGAGAAAATGGTAATTTAGCATAAGAGACCATCTTTCCCAAATTATTTACAGTACCTATGTTATTTGACAATGATGGTGCCAGTTGAGGAACTAAGGCTTACGATCAGGCTTATTAATATGGATTGTGCCTAGAGTGGCCCAGATTGCCCTAGGTTTGTACAAGCCATCGATGTAGACTCTGGTAGTGGGCCCAAAAAAGAAACCCTTACTTTCTTGGGCTGGCCAACTAACAACCTAGAATGTTCGGTTGACTCCACAATACCTAGTGCTATGAACTGATGAGTGATTGAGTTTGCTTAGTGAAAGTCTTCGAGTGTGATGTCATAAGGTCATGGGTTTAAGTCCTATTACAAGCATAGTTGCACTTGCAAAGACACAAGGTATTATGAGGAGGATCTATTAAACTCTAAGAGAGTTAATCCTTAACTTAGAAAGTGCTTAATCTTTGGTGATATGAGGACCATTGTATTTGTGTGTCTATCCTATGCCCGCATCATGTCAATTGAAATTATGGATATATGTTCATATCTATATCAGGAACTCTTTTGACTCTAAAGCTAACTAAAATTCTTCACTTGTGATCTTTATATTATGAAACCTTAAAACAAATTAATCTTCGACAATTTGGCAGCCTTTTGTCTTCTAAATTTTCTTTGTAGTTCTCATGCACTCATGTACCTTCCTTGCTAAAAAAACACTTGGGGTGTATGTGGTAAACATTAAACTTTCTGACACCTCACAAGTTATGCTAAGGAAAATTTATCAATTCATATACTCATGAAGGACACACACGTCATCTACATAAAAAGCAGGAGATATGCTTTAATTTCGTCTTCACAAAACATGAAAGAGATGTTTTGAGTTTTTTGAGTCATCATAGGTGTGACTTATTATCGTTGCTATTGTTGTTGGAGATATGATTTGTTATGTAAACAAAATCTTTGGTTGTTCTTTTATTCTTGTTCATATTGATTTGATTGTGTTAAATGCATGTATTGTTTTTATTGTTGCGGACTTACGGTGTTAATTGCATTAATGTATTTAAAATTTTTATTATCCGTCCTATGAGAGAGGCTTATGCACTTATTGAGTATTTGTTGTAAATATTCATTCACACTTTTTGTTGATTTTTTTAGACAAAGAAATCTGTATGCTTGTGATAGAATCCTGATTCCAACATAAGCATTAATGGCACTGTTGATAATGGTGAAGATCGAATGAAATGAATGGATCCAGAGGCTCTACCAGAAAGCAAATAGGGACATAATAAACTTCTAGAGACCATGTTGCTACATACTCATTAGTTGCTTTTCCGAAGCTCTTATTTGTGTGTTTTGAAATTTATAGTCTATCTTAGTTTAATTAGGCTGTTATCAACTATAATTGAGGACTTTTACCTGTGGTTGTGTTGTGAGATAGGTTAATATATTATATGTGTTCTCCTCGAATGTTGTTGAGGGTGAAGAGGGCCAACTCAAGTTAGCCCAATCCTGTTGGCTCAATCTGGGATCAATTTGGTCTGTGGTTTAAGGGCGAGACAATTGAGCTCCCTGTGAATCATGTAAAGGTGCATGCATGTCACCTCAGTTTCTTCATCGTTTTCAGAATGGACTCTTTGATTTTGACTGAACTCTTCTTTCGAACTCGTGCATGCGACTTGCAATATTTATTCTATTTATGCAGAGCTCTCAATCTGTGAGATCACTGACTAGGCTCACGTGCCCCATAGATCGAGGAAGCTTCCCAGTTCATACAGCGGACTATCTATCTCATGTCTACGATGCTGGTAAGTGGATTCTGTCTTCTTCTTGATGAGTCTCATGGAATGCTTGTTTGGAAAATAACTGGTCAAGATTCAAACGCTGACCTCCCGTATCTCCCCGCCTACTTTTCTCCGTTCATGTGCCTGTGCCTGATATGACCTTCGTTGATTCCATCGCCTTCATAATTAGTTAGCTATCGTTTCAGCACCATAGAAGATAATATTTTTATCTGCAGTATTATTGACTTACGCTCATATTAACATATGAGATAGAAATCATTAGCAGTACACATTTGACTTCATTCTTTTTCATGAGTTTCTTTTTTTAGTGTGCATTCAATTGTTCATTTATTTTAATCCAATGCCTGTTTTTTTTTTTTTTTTTTTTTACTTTTGGCAGCTTTCAGTTTGAAGCTGAATTTTTCTCTTATAGTTATATAATGAAATTATTATTTTTCTCGGTTAGAAAAATATCTATAAATTCCACCTCAAATTGTTCAATTTGGTGAGTGAGTATTAGGGAGATTAAGCAACTGCTTCATCCATCCAAAAGAAAACCTAAGACTAATCTTTACTAAGTATAATTATTTTTGGATAATTTAATTTAAAATATCCTTAAAATTCGTACTGTTAGTTTACTAAGTTTATTATTGTTAGAGATGTAATTTAAACTTTGATTATGATTAGATAACGATTTAGAAGTTGAGTAGGATTAGAACTTTATGATCAAATAGACTAGAAGTTCTATGTTACTAGGCTTATAAAAGAGGATGCATGACACTCTATTCAACACGAAGAGAGAGGAACAGCCCAACTCTAGAGAGAAGAGAGAGGGTGCCACATCTTAGAGAGAGGAGTGGTAGCTTAAGTGAAACATTGTTTGCTTCTTAATAAAGCACTCTTTTCTTCATCTATTGTTTTCTCTTTCTTCTTCTCTTTTATTTTGTGGGTTTGAAATCTAACATGATATTAGAGCTGTTCTATTTCAAATAATTATTGTCAATATAAACTACAAGGGTATAAATAAGTCATTCAATTTCATAAAGATTTATATGTTAAAAATAAACTGTGTGATAAATACAAAAGCAGTGACTTGAATCGCCTCTACCTGAGCTTCCTACATAAAGCACAGATTAAATGTACCAAGTAAAAGAGGTGCACGAGGACAAGGCTTCGATGGGAGCATAAAGGACCAGTTGATTTATATTTGCAGCGAGAAAGAAGACTCCCAATTCTCCCTTCTATTCTTTGTTCACCAACTAAACCCACTGCTTGTTGGCTTTTCTTCTATGGTCTGACGTTCTTCTGCCAATAGTTTCTGAAAAGGATTTCTTCATGGCTGATGACCACAATTGATGCCTTCTCTTAACCTTTTACACTAATCCAGTAGAAGCTTTTCAAAACTTGACCTAGTTAACAATTAGGAAAATAAGTATCCTAACAAAATTATGAATATATATATATATATATATATATATATATATATATATATATATATATATATATCAAAGTTTGACTCCAAGTTTTGTCGTCTTTTTCTCCTCTTTCCATGTTATTTCGGAGCTCATATGATAAGTGTATTTAATGGAGCCAAAAGTTTTTCGTTCCTTCCCACCCGCTTATTACCTGTAGCTATATATAAACCGAACCCACTCTTTCCTCCCGCAGTATATAAATCTCTCTCACTCCGCGCTCTTCCCCGCCATGGAGCACCATCTCGGCGTCGACGACTCCTCCACCCTCGACTTCTTCCCCCACCAACTCCACGCCGCCGACTTCGAGTCCCTCCTCGCCGCCGACTTCGAGTCCCTCCTCGCCGACCTACCTCCATCATCCACCCCTCCTCCTCTCCATTACGCCGCCGTCGAACCGACCCTATCCATGCCCCTCCCGCCGGCCCCGTTTGCCGAGTCGTGGCCACGGGAATCGGCGGGCGTATCATCCGAGGCGGAGGATCAAGCCGTCGGGCGGCGGTACCGTGGCGTCAGGCAGCGACCCTGGGGGAAGTTCGCGGCGGAGATCCGGGACCCCAACCGTCGGGGGTCCAGGATCTGGCTCGGGACCTACTCCACCGCCTTGGAGGCGGCGAGGGCGTATGACCGCGCCGCCTTCCGGATGCGCGGCTGCAGGGCCATCCTCAACTTCCCCAACGAGGTCGGTAGATCCGAGCACCGGCACCCGCCAGTAACAGATAACGAGGTCGGGGTCGGAAGAGATGGTGGCGGTGAAGATGGAGAAAGCAGCGGAGCCGCGGGAATCGAAGGCGGCCGACGACCCGAAGGGAACCCTTTCGCTGTTTAGCTCCACAGGCCGTAACGGCAAGCAGTTACACTCTCCCGTGGGAGATAGAAGTGTCAGCGAAATTACATATATACCATCGTTTTCGTAAACTAGACAGGATTTCTTTTCTTTGCTTTTGTTTTGTGCGTTTCTTTATTTGCAACGTTGGAACAAAATATTTAGAGTGATTTAATGTTTGATGAAATTTAGGATAGTTGAAAAGAAAATTCTTTTTTCTTTAATTTATGATTTTCAAATCATCACCAAAATAATCTGTCATCCTTAAAACCTCATCGCCACTACCCATATGACCAGAATGAATTCATTTTAAAGCAAAAAAAAGATCTTTATCAGCTATATTAAACAATAAAAAATAATTATCTATTAAATATATTTTTTTATGATATATAATTGTCCCACCATTAATCAATGCCAAAAATACAAGGCAAACTAATTCCAACAAAAATAATTATCAGGACGAGAACGCCAATGGCACACCAAGTAGTCTTGTGTTGACAGGAATCCATTAGTCCACTCTGCGCCCCGGTGGATGCATCAACAAAGCAGTCCGGCCGTCGAAGCAGACTCCGAGCCCTACTGTTCGCCAGTGGGTCCTGTAGTCTACAAGTGGGGCCTCACGTTCTTTGGTCCCAGTCCAAGGCGGCCGAAACGTTGAGCACGCACAAGATTCAGCTGCTGGGTTTATGCACGTGCAAGATTCCCATCAATCTATTCAATACTAGATTTGATTTCAAAACCTTATAATAATATGAGAAATATTTATCAACCGAGCTCCATAATTATTATTTTTAATTAAGTAAATATGTTACACAACCATTGCAAGGTAAAATTATTTTTACCAACTAAACTTGTTAATTAATATTTTAAAAAATAATTAAATTCTTTACACCACCGTTTTGATAGCGTAAAAACAGAAGGTAAAATCTTAGAATGAGAATGCTTCAAAATTTACATTAAGTGATTAATGTGAAATTGCAAATACGATAAATTTCCAAATTGAGGATGAATTCGGTGTTGAAAATATTTGTGTACCTGAGTTGATATATGTTGAAAATATTTGTGTACCAGGGCCAACGGTACATGATTCCGGCTCCCACTAAACAGGATGGCCGCACCTTGGCCGATTACAACATCCAGAAGGAGTCCTCCTCCGCGGAGTCCTCCGCCTCCTTCTGGATGCTGTAATCGGCCTGGGTGCGGCCGCCCTCGAAATGCTTGCCGGAGATGCGCCTCTCTGCTGGCCCTCTTATACTGAATCGGAGCCTCGACATTGTCGAGGCTCCGATTCAGAACTGAACATTCTGAATCGTTTTTTTTTCCTTTTTGCACTGACAAAAAAGAACATTGTTAATACTGTGCAATGTTCTTTTTTGTCAGTGACAAAAACACCGTTTCTTTTTTGTCAATATGAACAAGAATAAAAGAACATTGCACCGTTTCTTTTTTGCACTGACAAAAACGAACATTGTTAATACTGTGCAATGTTCTTTTTTGTCAGTGACAAAAACACCGTTTCTTTTTTGTACTGACAAAAACGTTTCTTTTTGCAATGTTACAAGTACTCCGAGGCATTGACAAAAAACACCGTATTGCACAGTATTGACAAAAAACACCGTTTCTTTTTTGCACTGACAAAAACGAACATTGTTAAGCGAGCTAAGCGCAGGCCACATCGAGTCTCATCCGACCAGGATTGGGCTCGGTTCGACCGCGCCAATTGTGATCCGACGCCAAGCCTAATTGACGTCACCGGTGTCCTAAAGACTCCACAGCCCATGGTAAGCACCCAGTGAAATGGTGACACGTCGGATATGAATCACATAAAATGCCCAATATTAATGCACTCAACTTATTTACATTGAGGCCGAGGGTTCGGATACTAGAAATTAAATATTAATGAGTCCGAGTTAATCTAATCATGATTAACATATATCAACTCAGGTACACAAATATTTTCAACACCGAATTCATCCTCAATTTGGAAATTTATCGTATTTGCAATTTCACATTAATCACTTAATGTAAATTTTGAAGCATTCTCATTCTAAGATTTTACCTTCTGTTTTTACGCTATCAAAACGGTGGTGTAAAGAATTTAATTATTTTTTAAAATATTAATTAACAAGTTTAGTTGGTAAAAATAATTTTACCTTGCAATGGTTGTGTAACATATTTACTTAATTAAAAATAATAATTATGGAGCTCGGTTGATAAATATTTCTCATATTATTATAAGGTTTTGAAATCAAATCTAGTATTGAATAGATTGATGGGAATCTTGCACGTGCATAAACCCAGGAGCTGAATCTTGTGCGTGCTCAACGTTTCGGCCGCCTTGGACCGGTCAAAGAACGTGAGGCCCCACTTGTAGACTACAGGACCCACTGGCGAACTGTAGGGCTCGGAGTCTGCTTCGACGGCCGGACTGCTTCGTTGATGCATCCACCGGGGCGCCGGGTTGACTAATGGATTACTGTCAACACAAGACTACTTGGTGTGCCATTGGCGTTCTCGTCCTGATAATTATTTATCTCTGCCCACTTGGTATGCTTATCTCTTCAGGATAATACTTGGTATGCTTATCTCACTAAATTGAATTATCTCTGCACATTAGGGGACTAATCCTAATTCTTCATTATAATTATTAATTCATTATGATAATTATTAATAAATAATAGTTATGTAATTCATTATTAGTAATAATTACAGTATAATTATGAATTAACTAATAAATAATTATTAATAATAATAGTTATTAATGTATTAATACTGTAATTAATATAGTACATTATTAATAACAGTAATTAATAATAATAATTGTAATTAATACTAATACAATTAACTAACATTCTAATAATGCTTTAAACAAAATAACAGTTAAGTATTAATTATTAATGTTATGGTAATTAATTAACATTCTAATTAATTATTAATTACATGGTAGTTCCTCTATACCTCTTTCGCTTGCTGACTTTGGACTTTGTATCCTGACTTACGCCCTTGCTTCTGGAATTAAGTTCAGAGAGATGAGTGAAGAGAGATGAGATGATATCCTTTCACTGCGCCTACCAACTGAGATTCCAGTATTTATATGGACGTGTTTGCTTCTCGAGATTCTCTTCTACTTCTGTATCTGTGTATGATTAAACTCGGACTGCTTCTTTATAGGATGAAATTTCCACTTTCCATTATGAAAGACAATCAATCAGGACATTCACTTACTGCAACTGAACAAGTAGACTGGAATAGCCCAGCATCTTATTTCGTTGCCAACACTCGAACCTATCTCGTACGACTTCAGGTCAATAACGGAACCATCCTTTCCTTTCCAGCTTACTGCTGATACCAGAGGAAAATAGAACGGAAGGAGACTTTACTAACGAAAGAAAAGAGACTATACTACCGTTATCTTATACCTAACTTAATAAGGCCATTATGCAAGGAAGGCAATCAGTCCCTTTAACTCTGTTAGCTTATAGTCAAGCAGTATAAGATTTGAGCGCAGAACTAAGAACATTGCCATATAGTTGGGTTTACTCATCACTTGAAGAATCGACAACACACCCCCCCCCCCACCAAAAGAGACTATACTAGAGTTCACTTCAGAAGATAAGGTCGGTGAAGGCAAGAAGGCTTATTTAGAGTCCTCTAAAGCACCCAACCCGAAAGCGCCAGCATCTTTCACTGCTTGCATATTGTACTGTTTATCGCTATCGCACTACAACTACAAGGGCTTACCCCAATTCTGATATTGTGAGAAGCGGACTTGTTCCCTTATTTCTCTTATTCATGGAGCTTCGTTAGCGCATAGCAATGGAACTTGTCACTGTAACTCGCCACTTAGTTTTGATCCGAAGTCCAATGATTATGAAACTGTAAATGGAACTACACTGGAATCTGGACCAACTAATAAGGAATGGAATCCATCGAGCGCAACTAATGCATTTTCATAGTCAACTCCTTACCTTACACGCCTAGGAAAACTCATAATTAATAGAATCTAGCCCGCCTATCCTATCAAGTATGAATTGAATCAAGTAGCTCATCTCGCATTGCAACATAAACATGAAATTGAAACTAAGTTAAGTTAGCGCAACAAAACTCCAAGCAAAGTGAAAGGCTACGAGGAAACGGAATACGTCTTGTTACCCGCTAGGGATGTGATTGTTCCACGAGACTCCCGTATGATAGAATTGGGTAACCAAAAACTAGTGCTTTTTAGAGTATACCACTTAATCGAAAAACTAAGAATTGAACTGCTAAGTAGAATAAGTACTAATTAAACTGCTAAGTAGAAGAGACATGCAATTATTTCTCATCGTTGAACTCTATGGCGTGAAAGCCTTGCTCATAACTCGCCGCTACACTATAGTATACGCTTGGCCCGTTCTCATCAAGGTTCTATAAAAAGAGAGAGATTCGGCAGTTTGAGAAGAAGCCATAGCTATTAAGTATAAAAGTAAGTAAGCTGTTCTTCAACTTGAGTTTCGGGTGCAATATTAGTTTACAGAACTTTCATTAGGTATGCCATAACAGTCGCTAGCTAAGTAACATTATTGGCGAAATTCATTATGAGTAACTATTATTATTATTGTTAATAATTAGTTATGAATAATGTAATTAATAATTACAGAATGTTGTTATTAGAGAATACTCATAACAAATTAATAATAATATTATTAGTAATTAATATTGCACCAAGATATGCTCTTTTCTCAGTTGCTGGATTGGGATTCCAGTCCGATTAGTGGACCGATAGCACTCATGTTACTCTTATTGAGAAATAGGAATTTCTCCTTGATTCTTTTGGTCGTTTCCAAGTATTGTGACTGTCAGTTACTAGTAAAGGGGAAAGTAGGCCCACGGAATAGCTCCTCTTAGGTCTTTTCTTATCCACGGGTCGCATTCAAAAAGAGATCGATGGAGCTATATTCTATTATTCCTATAGCTAAGATGAAGGTATTGAAATCAAAAGAACCCGCGTACCAGCTAAGACTTTCCGGGAGAATCGTAGGATCTCATCTCCTTTTCCTCGGTTGTGTTCCAAGCTAGCTGCTTTCACTTCGATAACGAGTTGTGTTCCAAGCTAGCTGCTTTCACTTCGATAACGATAAGATATATATATATATATATATATATATATATATATATATATATATATATATATGGGGAGTATCTTCACACCAACCCAATCAATCTAGTGGGTCGTTGCAAAATCTCTTTGATAAAGTACGAGTTCGGTGGCACTGAGACACACAGATGACGATCCTACTACTACATAATGAGAGAAGAGAATCATAATGAGAAGAAGAGAAGATAATCTTTGCACCAAACCCTTTGATGTAGAGAGAGACCAAACCCCTTGATGTAGAGAGAGGGGTGCGCTTCCCACTAATTTTGTATTGAGTGCCAAGCTACTACTCAAAAAGCAATGAGTGTTGTTCAGGAACTCAATTCATATGTGATAACCAAGTCCAGGTGAGCAACTGTAGGAGTGAGTTCAAAAGACTACTCTACTAGCTCGACTCATAATTCCACTATCAACTAAGAATTGCGCTGCCGTATCAATCAGCCCCGCCCTGGAAGAGAATATTGGTTAACCGACTTTCAAGTAACAGATGGAGGTATAGGTATAAGAGTTGTAGTAAACTCGTTCCATTCTGAAGTAGTGGATTGCTGCCCTTATGGACAAGTTGTAACACTCCCCCGCTTGTCGGCTTGTCCGCATGGTTGCTTCCACTTAGCAAAAGAAAGGCCTTATCTATACTGCTTAACCAACACCTTGATGATTATTGCCTTCTCCAGCACCCCCAGCAAAGAGACGAGACGAGTATGATTGACAACGCGCAGAAGATGCACTCCACGAAACGACAATACATATATAGAGTGGGCTTATTTCGAGTCCTTTAACCCATGGTAAACTAAGAGAATGGCAAATCTTATTGGGCCTAGCAATACTTAATGCTTCGGTAAACCAGGAAAATGTCTTAGCACATAAGTCAGTATCCTTTCCTAACTCGCTAACCTAACCTAAACTCGCTAAGCAGGGCACCCCGAACTCAATAACCTAACTATGAGCCCTTGCTTACTAGAAATCCACTTTTTGTCAAGAATATCGACACCCTTATAGCTCTTATGGCTTATTTTGTGCAACTCCACACTGAATGAAGTACACCGAACAAGCAAACAGGAATTCATTCGATCTCTTTCGCGGTCAGGTCTACTTTTCTCACTTAGTCTTCTTGTGCCGAATCAAACAAACAGGATAAGATTATCTCGCATAAGTTGGTCTATACGATCATCAAGCAGTAAAATCAAGAATGGAATCTCTCTCGCCATCACCCGCCTATTGCTTAGTCATTTCTCTCTCGCAAACTGTAATTTCCTCTCTAGCATACAACACTGGCACAGCTTCTAAGTAGGATGAACCTTATTTGAAATGTGCAGAGATAAAGAAACAATTTAGAATACTTGAATTAATTATCACAATACTAAATTTAATTACTAGTAGGGCAAACATATACCCGCTAATTAATTATTAATTATTCATTATTAGGGTTAATAGTATTAAACATCTCTTAGTTCAATTCTAAGTAGGGAATTCGGATCAAACAATTTACATGTCAGCACCCTTGATGGACCACAGCAGAGGAGACTCCTCCATCGGATCCATTCTGTCCATCATCGGGATATTCCAAGCTGATGAAACCCATTCTGACATGGGACATTTTTTTATCAACTTTTCTGGTTTCTCCTCCAAGTATGGCACGATATGCTTTTTCATGTCACTTTGGGAGATTCTGAGATGATTTCCTTTGACACTGATAAATTTGACTCGCCCAGCATCATCCAAAGTTTTTAGACCAATCCAGTCTTCAGTGTAGAGGGTAGTCTGAAAAAGTCATTTATTTATATAAGTATTATAAATGTAGTAAAGGTATTTATATAAGTCATCATGAATCGTGATCATCATCATCTAAGCCTTTTTTCAATTAACATGAGATTTAGGAAACGATCCTATAGAAGAAAGAATAAAATAGAAGAAACAATCGTATGCATCAGATACTTAATTTTCAGAGAACACTGGGTTCATCAGAATCAGAGACCCATTGAAGATAAAATGAACAAACATTTCCTATTAATGTGGCACAATAACAATATATATAAACATGATACTAGGCTCTGGTTGCAAGTCTGATGTGGAACAATGTCAACTCTTATTCTTGACTCTATATCAGATTTTTGCCTGGTACCAAGCTGCTACTTATTGGCCTCAGGTGATCTTATCAATTTCCATCTACATGCATGGATCTCTTGAATGGCTTATTCGGTGAGGTAACATCTACAAGGTTTATCATCGGTGATATATTCTAACCATGAATCTGCATTTCAACCACAAACCTACTACCCATTTGTTCTGCAGCCTAGACCTGGATGAACTCTGCTAGGTTCATTTACAACTGAATTGACTACTATAATCCTCAACTTAATAGAGATCAGAAGCAGACAGAAATGAGCTTAATGTCCTATGTAACACTGCAGTTGCTAATGTAGAAACTGCTCTAGGAATTTCTTTATGGTTGCATGCAAACAAGTTTGCACCCAATAATCATCAAGTCTGGTGCAGAGTTACTTAGACAAAGACAAAGCTTACATATATCCACCATGTCATACATAATTAGACAAAGACACCAACTACTGACCCACGCTTAGACATATGTAAAAAACATTAAAAGGTATTCCTCACCTGTTGTGGAGGCAAAATTGGGTTAAAGGCACCATCTGGATAATATCCAAACCAAGATGTCTCCCGAGGAATCAGAACTGTATCATGCTCGAACTGTCCAGCAAGTAGAAATCATAAATAAAATATAGTAGTCCCATCTTGCAGGATAAGATGTAAATAAAGAAAAAAATTGTAATGCCAAAAGTAGTAAATATTTCATCTGTACTATCCCAAATGATCCTAGTGGTTCATCTCTGTCGCTAACCAGAAACACAGACCTTCAAGAAAATTGAGAAATGAAACAGAAGCTTTGTGAACTGACCATTACAACATCCAGAAGTCGATGACGAGGAGGACGACGAGAGAGAGGAACTTTCGCGTGGCCATTATTGCCGCCGTGTTCAGAACATTAACCATGTTCTCAACATTGGATGTTGTAATCAGCCAAGGTGCGGCCATCCTGTTTTCTAATATTCTCTGAGACAGTGGGCTGTAGATTATTTGTTATTCTTCTAGATTCGTCTTCTTTGTTTAAGTGATTTAAATTTAATCCCATCCTCGTATTAGCTGTCGACATTAACCTGATCGAATGTCGAGAGATTAATCTACTACTTTCAGTGTGAGCTTTTAATGGCCAAAAATTTATCTGCACTTTTGCTTGGAAATTCAAATATTTCAAAGGATAGTATAATGATGCATTTTATTAGTGACAAAGCATATGTATTTCATGATAACAAAAGATGCGTGACATAGATTAAACATATCAAAAATTAAGTTGGAATTGGAAGAGAGCACAAAGATGAAAAAGAGTTGTGTGGCATTGAAAGAAAATCATAAGAAAGAAGGAATAGGAGAAGACTAAGAAGGCAAAGCTCTAGAAGGAGTTATAAGTGGGTAGGGAGGCGAGCGACATAGATTGATGCGAAGGGTGATAGTGAAACGTTCAAATTATCATTTCAACTATTGATTTTATGATGTTCAAATTATCATTTCAACTATTGATTTTATGATGTCAATCCAACATGTGATGTCACCTACTATCTTTCATCATAATAATTGACTTTAATAAAATATGATCATTTATTTTATTTTTAAAATTATAAAAATCTTAATATAATTTTTTTAAATATAAACATAACTATTCCAATAGGAACTACTACGAGTCTACTATTTTTTTATTTGGATCTATACCCTTATATATATATATATATATATATATATATATACTGTCGACAAGGTAAAAGGCTGTCCGCCATTTGACGTGGGGCGGCAATTCTATGTTAGATCTGCGTTCCGACACATAACCATTTCTTTTCGCTACACAAAGCCCACACCGGTAGTATAAAGTGCCCACTTTGTCCAATATCAAAACAAAAGATAAAAAGTGCATGGTCGAGCATTCCAAGAAAAATTACATAAAATTCAAATAATGTAAATTTGGTTGTTAATTTTCTCACATAATTCTAACCAAGAGATATTTCCAACTACATTTCATAAATTTGTTTAAGAGACTGATTTCATATGTGAGTATTAATTAAGGTTTGCTTCATGGTCGAATATTTGGAAGGTATGTATCGATTGATGAGAGGATAGTGCGTGGTTGTGTCAGATGTCGACACGTGGACACCTGCTTCACATCACCGTCGTGCCTAATAGGTCTCCACATGTTGAGGTTAGACGTGCCACGACCCTTCGATAAGCTTGATAGTATAAATAGAGCTTCCTCACCGCCGTTGCAGGCAAGGCTACGAAAGGCCAACCGGTTGAAGCAATGCTCGCAGAAAAGAGACATCCACGTAGATGGATGATCACATCCGATTCTCGTGATGATCGCCGCACACGTGGATGGACGACATTAAAGACTTCACGGTGCATCCCCCTGTGAGCCTCCGACAGATGCATGAATAATCTTTAATTATGATTCGGACGGTGACTCGTTCGATAATAGATTAGCAATTTTATATTAAATCTTAATCGTCACAAGTTTAGGATACCGATCGCGTTAGAAAAATGTGATTGGTCGAGCATTCCATGGAATAGAAAAAAAGAATGTTTTATAGGGGGAGGAGGCACAGGATCGATTATTTCGAGAGAAATGATGGGAAAAAGAATTAAGTCTCCAATTTCGAATCACCAACTCAAGCTTTTTTTTTTTTTTTTTTTTTTGTTCTTTTGTGAAATAATCCATCATCGAGGAACAGAAGAAAATGATGCATAAATTTAGAAAAAGCCATCACACTTGTTTTCTCCCTTTTATTTTTTAAAAATTTAAATAATAATTTATTCTGCATTCTGAATGTAAACGCCGGATATGAAACCTTATTTCGAATTCATAACTATTAGGACTCTAGCTAGAAGAGTTTGAATCTGTTGGGACTCTAGCTAGAAGAGTCATAATATGTTGGGATTATAGTTTATTGGGAAATCGTGAGGAGTCGACATCTCATGCGTAGCGAAAAACAAAACAAGACCAGATTAGCTAGAGTCATAATATGTTGGGATTATAGTTTGTTGGGAAATCGTGAGGAGTCGACATCTCATGCGTAGCGGAAAACAAAACAAGACCAGATTTCCCATAGTTACGTACTTGGCCGTTGTGCGACGATTGGTGCGCCCCGAATTTCCAGATCCAATGAAGAGGATGAAGGAGCACTAGCATACTCCTCTGTAGTGGTAATCCACGCAGCGGACGCGGCGACGATGCTCCTTAGATCACCGTGGGATCTTTCTCTCCCCATGCACCACGAGGCTGCCGGAGCCAAGGAGGAGGAGAGGAGACTGAGGAGAATAGGAGGGGTGTCCTCCTATCTATATAGGTGCTAGAAGCATATCCTTAACGGATCCTGTTTACACTGAATTTTTATCTCGTTCACATTGAATCTTTATCCAATCTTCCAATCGGATGGCCATGAGTCGTTTCCGTCAGAACTCCTTCTGATATAGTGAATTATTGCTAATAATTCACTCGACTCATCAACTATCGATGTACTAGGCCACTATGCCATAGTCCCTAGACGATACAAGAAGATCTAATCCTTCGAACATGTATATCCTTAGTTACCATGTATCTATAGTCTCTTATTCATCTAATCTTAGAGACCGGATATTGGGCATGGTAAAATCAGGCCCATACGAAATCCTGTCCGAGTCTCGCTCTAATCGGATTCTCCCGAAGAACTCCTCTCTCAATCCGAACGACCCTGGTCAGAAATTTTACCTGAGCGAGCACACGCGAGATATTCCTCTCATGAACAGTGAGCGAAATGACGGGCAACACCTTTCCTGTTATCCGAAAGCCCCATCCAAGCTGAAAGCCTTTTAACTGCAAATGATTCCAAGAAACAAAACAGTGTCAAAAGAATGGAATAAACAGAGTTCTTGGAAAGATTACAGCTCAACTTCGTACTGCCAGTTTCTCCAGATGCATGTATGCCAACTGTAACTCTACCAAATCGAACCAGATTATGCACCACCGGAAAATATGAATTCCAAGTTGTCACGGATAAAGTTCTAAACAAGATGTTTGATATAATACTTATGTATGTCCGTGTCTTCCTGTTTGTTCATGCTTTCCACAGCATGTAGAGAGATGACCGAAAGCTTAATAGTTTCATTTTAGTTGGGTTTAGTGATCGTTTTAGGCTTGTAAATAAAGGATGTGTCATGTGAATGTTAAATCTCGTATTTTGATGATGAAACCACTTGATATGTGTTTATGATTTAATCTACGTTTTGAGTGACGCAGGATGCTTCGATCAGGATGAGACAATTAAAGCAGAAAAATCATGTTGTGCCGGAGGAACATGTCAAAAGATTGGACATCGGGCCGGTGGATCGGTCGATGTATCGACAGAAGACTTCGGGCCGTGGATTCGGGCATCGGGCCAAGAAGACCGGGTATTGCACCAAGGATATCGGAGTTGCGGAGTCAACTGGCCGATTGGGCAATAGGCCGCAAAAGAGGATGATGCGTCGAAGAATCGGACGAAGCATCGTAAGACCAATGACATGTCGGACAACTTGATTATTGCTTTGTATTAATTGTCTCGATCGAAGTTTTATTAAGTGTGTAGGATTAACTACGATAGCTTGAAGACATAAAGCAAGTCTACCAGAGTCAAGTTCGATGGGTGTTTGAGAGTCCGCAAGAAGTCCGAAGAATCGTCGGAAGTGCTGCCGGAACTAACCGAGAAGGAATCGGGGACTTGCCGAAGTTTTTGGAAGTCCGTCAGAAAGATCAACGGAGGTTCGTGGAGATCACCGAGAAGATTCGGATACTTGCCAAAGACTAGTTGAACTCGCCACAAGACCGGGAGCTTGCTGGGAGTTCGACGGAAGAAATCCGAGGGTGAACCACTTGTAAAAGGTTGTAAGAGGGGTATTTGTCCTTCTCCTTCAAAGTGATTTGCTGGTGGAAGTTTGGAGCCTCATCGAAGAAGCTTCGCAAGTGGATGTAGGTCATTTGACCGAACAACTTTAAATTGGTGTGTTCCTTGAATGTGTGAGTACTTACCTTTCCGAAATCATTATTTACACAACAGCAAGCTTTCGGTTTTCATCTTCTCATGTTACTCGAGCTACTTTTATCTAGTCATTCATTGTCAAATCGAAATCTCTACGCGTTTTCGAAATCGTCTTTCAAACTTACAAGTTTTAATCCGCTGCACTAATTCACTCCCCCCCCCCCTCTTAGTGCCGCTCCGATCCTAACAATTGTTATCAGAGCCACGATTTTCTACTTTGGTTTAACACCCAAATAGAAATGGCTCTTTTCGGCTTTCAAGAGGGTTACTCTCTCATTCGTCCTCTCTTTTTCAATGGGACGGACTACACTTATTGGAAAACTCGAATGAGAGTTTTCTTACTTTGTTTGGATTTGAATTTATGGCAAATTATCGAAAATGGATTTCAAAAATCTTCTCTTCCGATGACCTAATGAGATGAATCAGAGAAGAAGGTTTTTGCTTTAAACGCAAAGGCTATGAATGCCTTATATTGTGCACTTGACAAAAATGAATTTAATCGCGTTTCGATTTGTGATTCGGCTTTTGATATTTGGAGAACTCTTGAGGTCACTCATGAAGGTACTAGCCGAGTGAAAGAGTCCAAAATCAACATTCTTGTGCATTCTTACGAACTTTTCCGAATGAAATCAAGTGAGTCCATCGGAGACATGTACACCCGTTTCACGGATGTCATCAATGGACTCAAAGCTCTTGGTAAAAGTTTTTCTAACTTTGAACTAGTCACTAAAATCTTAAGATCCCTTCCAAAAAGTTGGGATCCAAAAGTTACGGCCATTCAAGAGGCGCCAAGGACCTTAAAACATTCCCTCTTGAAGAACTTATTGGATCTCTAATGACCTACGAAATGAACAATGTGACAAAAAGGGAACTCGAGAACAACCTTCCAAAGGACAGGAAGGATTTGGGACATAGAACACATGAAGACCACTCGAGCATAAGCTCAAGTGATGGTGAACTCGAACTCACTAAGAAATTTAAAAAGTTAATGAAACAAAAATTTAAGAACGAAAAGAATAGAACTGCTTGCTTTGAACGCAAGAAAAAGAACAAGAATTGGGATGAATGGAGCTCCTCCGAAGACAAGGGAAAAATCAAGAAAGGCGAGGTGGCAAACTACGCCTTAACCACTTTCAACGATGAGGTAATCAAAATCCCCCCAATTTACTTTGAAATTACATGATGCTTTTCATGATTTTTTTAATTTTTTATTTAAAAATAAAAATGTAAAAATATGATCATGCTCGAAATTTTGATAATTGTATGTTTTAGGAATAAAATGTTAGATATAAATCTAATGATTGTACACCTAGTAAGATTAATCTTATATGTGTGCTTGAAAAGTAAGAATGTGTATTTTGATGATTTTTGATTTTGATTGAAACCATGCTTGATGAAAATATTGAGAAGTTTAATATCATGCTTAATGATGATGCATGACTTTTGAATGAAAGACTTAATGATTTTTTTATGAATCTTGTCTTTGGTTTTCAAACATAATGTATGGTTTTGACATAAGAACAAAATTTGAGCTAAGATAAAGTCAATCATATAAATTAAAACTAAAGAAGTTTTAGTTATCTATAAGAATCATTCCAAATTATGTTCATAAAACCATTGCATAATGATGAAATTGTGTAATAAAAATATTAAACATTTTGAAACCATGTTTTTTTATGTCTTGCATAATGATCATGCTTAACAAATTTCAAAATTATGCAGGATGAATCTTGCGATTTACGGATTATTGATTTTTACCGTAATAAAAGTACCTTATTGATCTTTGTTGTAATAAATCTTACACTTTCGGTTTTAAACATGATACATGTTTTTATTTGACATAAATGAAATAAATCACATGAATTAAAACAACTAAAAAGTGGAAAGGTTTCTTCTTAAAAAATTTATTTTTTCGACTTTATCGATTTTTCAAAAAGGGAAACTAATGAATCTATATGTATCACTTTTGTGAATCTCTTGAAAATAATCTTGATTTGATAACTTAAATGGGTTTTATCTTGATTTTTTAAAATTTATAAATTGAGATTTCTTATGCTTAAGTCAAGATTCTATATGCATGAATTAATGTTTTGTTCTCTTATTAGATTGAATGAATTCTATCTTTTTCATGATTTCTCAAGAATTCTTTATATTATTTATTTAAGAGGAGATTTGTTAAAATGAATCACGGTTTCTTTTGATTTTTCGGAATTATAACTTGAGTATTCATTTTGTAAATCAAGATTGTTAATAATGATTCTCTCGTTTTTATCAAAGAGAACATTTTTCAAAATGAATAATTAAGCTATTTTCTCTTGATTTTTTGATACCCACAATTTGAGGTAATGTACCTTGATGCTAGAAACATTTTATGCATAAATTGATTTTCTTTATGATTCAATACTCTTTGTAATTATGATATGTTTATCGCATGATATGATTGAATCACTGTTATAAAAGAAAAATAAAATTGTTAGCTTGCTAATTGCAAAAACATATGCTAACTTGAATGATAAAACATGAGATTGTCTATAATGCAAATTTATTGTTCTTATGATGTATAGATTGAGATAATGATTGGAGTCTTGATAGTTTTTATGACAAAATTTATTTTCGATCCTAAATGATTGATGATATATATATATATATATATATATATATATATATATATATATATATATATATATATATATATGTTTTGGCACAAAACGGACAAAGACATGCTTGTATGAAACAACTAAATAGAGAAAAGTATTTTTCTTGAAAATTCTTTTTCTCTATCTTATTGACTTTGATGAATCCATTTGTATTATTTTTATGAATCTCATGAATTATTAAAATGATTTGAATTTAATGGATTTTATTGAAATAATGATCTTGATTTCTCATAATTATAATTTAAATTTTCTATTGAATGAATCAAGATTGTTTTCTATTTAAAAGCAGATTTGTCAAAATGTTTCATAGTCTTTTAGTATTCATGATCTTAATAATTATGTTTTGAAACTTTATGTAAATCAAGAATGTTCATCATGATTCTCTCTTCAAATATTTAAAGAGAAGAATTTTCTAGATAAATCATGATTTTGATGATTGAATATTTGATATGCATGAATTTAGATCTTGCTCTCCTACTATTCTTTTTGCTATTTACCAAAAAGAAGACTAATTCTAATAAACCATGATATGCTATATGAATTTTATTATATTCATGAAATAATATCTCATCACCAAATTTTTTTTGATATTCCTAATGTGATGGAATGAAATTATGCATGAAATACAAATGAGGAGAAGTTGTGATCATGCATGGTAGGAGATAATTTGATAAGTTGATACCATCATGATATGAAACATTTATGATTTGCAATGATGCATGCAATACTTGTGCTTTCTAATTATGATGTGATGTGTTGCATATGATATAAATTATGATTTAAAATACTATGAGTTGTTGCTAAAATGATGTATTATAAATGTTGATTTAATGTTTTGTATCATGAATGCTCTAAATGATGAATGTTTAATATCATGATCAAAATGTTGATAAATAGTTAAAAATTTTAGTATCATGTATGATATCCTCATAATGTTGATCGATTTGTTCAATATCGTGCATGAATGAAATATAAGGTTTTTGAAAATGTGCATATTTTAATTTAAAAATATAATAATGCATAAATAAGATTGATACTTACCTTTGTCATAAATGAGGGAAAGGGTCTTCCCTTCTTTTTGACAATGATAAAGGGGGAGATAGCAAGCTCGCACAAGTCAAGAAAATGCAAAAACTTGATTACCTTCTTGCATATCTAAAGAGAAGATGCAAATGTAACACTTGCCACTTGCCTAATGTAAAACATTATTTCTTGCTAGTTTGGCATTTTGCTAGCTTGCACTTTGCAGAAAAGCAAAAATGACACTTCCCAAAAGAGAAGAAAGAGCTTGCTATCTTGAACATGATAAGCTTGCTTATCGTAAGAAACAAAAATTGCAAATAGTTGCTATCTCAAAATGCAAAATATGCTAACTTGCTACGGAAGCAAAATTGCTAGCTCAAACATTGCAAAGGAAGCAAAAATTTGCTAGCTTACAACTTGCATATCGTGAAAATTGCTAACTAGTAGTCTAAAGAGAAGTAATCAGTTGCTATCGCAAGAAAAGCAAACATGCTAAACTTACACATCTTTAAATGCTAGATTGCATGATGATGAAATTTGATACTATGTTTTTGTATTGAACTTAGATATTTCAAAATACATCAGAGTTGGAACTTCTCCTTTTTGTTGATGACAAAGGGGGAGAAGTATGTTGAGGTCATGTCATGATTTGATCATGATATGTTGCTTGGATTTTTTAATCAGAGTTTCTATCAATACGACATATTGATAGGGGGAGTTTGATTACCTCATCGTTGAAAGTGGTTAAGGCGTAGTTTGCCACCTCGCCTTTCTTGATTTTTTCCTTGTTTTCGGAGGAGCTCCATTCATCCCAATTCTTGTTCTTTTTCTTGCGTTCAAAGCAAGCAGTTCTATTCTTTTCGTTCTTAAATTTTTGTTTCATTAACTTTTTAAATTTCTTAGTGAGTTCGAGTTCACCATCACTTGAGCTTATGCTCGAGTGGTCTTCATGTGTTCTATGTCCCAAATCCTTCCTGTCCTTTGGAAGGTTGTTCTCGAGTTCCCTTTTTGTCACATTGTTCATTTCGTAGGTCATTAGAGATCCAATAAGTTCTTCAAGAGGGAATGTTTTAAGGTCCTTGGCGCCTCTTGAATGGCCGTAACTTTTGGATCCCAACTTTTTGGAAGGGATCTTAAGATTTTAGTGACTAGTTCAAAGTTAGAAAAACTTTTACCAAGAGCTTTGAGTCCATTGATGACATCCGTGAAACGGGTGTACATGTCTCCGATGGACTCACTTGATTTCATTCGGAAAAGTTCGTAAGAATGCACAAGAATGTTGATTTTGGACTCTTTCACTCGGCTAGTACCTTCATGAGTGACCTCAAGAGTTCTCCAAATATCAAAAGCCGAATCACAAATCGAAACGCGATTAAATTCATTTTTGTCAAGTGCACAATATAAGGCATTCATAGCCTTTGCGTTTAAAGCAAAAACCTTCTTCTCTGATTCATCTCATTAGGTCATCGGAAGAGAAGATTTTTGAAATCCATTTTCGATAATTTGCCATAAATTCAAATCCAAACAAAGTAAGAAAACTCTCATTCGAGTTTTCCAATAAGTGTAGTCCGTCCCATTGAAAAAGAGAGGACGAATGAGAGAGTAACCCTCTTGAAAGCCGAAAAGAGCCATTTCTATTTGGGTGTTAAACCAAAGTAGAAAATCGTGGCTCTGATAACAATTGTTAGGATCGGAGCGGCACTAAGAGGGGGGGGGGGAGTGAATTAGTGCAGCGGATTAAAACTTGTAAGTTTGAAAGACGATTTCGAAAACGCGTAGAGATTTCGATTTGACAATGAATGACTAGATAAAAGTAGCTCGAGTAACATGAGAAGATGAAAACCGAAAGCTTGCTGTTGTGTAAATAATGATTTCGGAAAGGTAAGTACTCACACATTCAAGGAACACACCAATTTAAAGTTGTTCGGTCAAATGACCTACATCCACTTGCGAAGCTTCTTCGATGAGGCTCCAAACTTCCACCAGCAAATCACTTTGAAGGAGAAGGACAAATACCCCTCTTACAACCTTTTACAAGTGGTTCACCCTCGGATTTCTTCCGTCGAACTCCCAGCAAGCTCCCGGTCTTGTGGCGAGTTCAACTAGTCTTTGGCAAGTATCCGAATCTTCTCGGTGATCTCCACGAACCTCCGTTGATCTTTCTGACGGACTTCCGAAAACTTCGGCAAGTCCCCGATTCCTTCTCGGTTAGTTCCGGCAGCACTTCCGACGATTCTTCGGACTTCTTGCGGACTCTCAAACACCCATCGAACTTGACTCTGGTAGACTTGCTTTATGTCTTCAAGCTATCGTAGTTAATCCTACACACTTAATAAAACTTCGATCGAGACAATTAATACAAAGCAATAATCAAGTTGTCCGACATGTCATTGGTCTTACGATGCTTCGTCCGATTCTTCGACGCATCATCCTCTTTTGCGGCCTATTGCCCAATCGGCCAGTTGACTCCGCAACTCCGATATCCTTGGTGCAATACCCGGTCTTCTTGGCCCGATGCCCGAATCCACGGCCCGAAGTCTTCTGTCGATACATCGACCGATCCACCGGCCCGATGTCCAATCTTTTGACATGTTCCTCCGGCACAACATGATTTTTCTGCTTTAATTGTCTCATCCTGATCGAAGCATCCTGCGTCACTCAAAACGTAGATTAAATCATAAACACATATCAAGTGGTTTCATCATCAAAATACGAGATTTAACATTCACATGACACATCCTTTATTTACAAGCCTAAAACGATCACTAAACCCAACTAAAATGAAACTATTAAGCTTTCGGTCATCTCTCTACATGCTGTGGAAAGCATGAACAAACAGGAAGACACGGACATACATAAGTATTATATCAAACATCTTGTTTAGAACTTTATCCGTGACAACTTGGAATTCATATTTTCCGGTGGTGCATAATCTGGTTCGATTTGGTAGAGTTACAGTTGGCATACATGCATCTGGAGAAACTGGCAGTACGAAGTTGAGCTGTAATCTTTCCAAGAACTCTGTTTATTCCATTCTTTTGACACTGTTTTGTTTCTTGGAATCATTTGCAGTTAAAAGGCTTTCAGCTTGGATGGGGCTTTCGGATAACAGGAAAGGTGTTGCCCGTCATTTCGCTCACTGTTCATGAGAGGAATATCTCGCGTGTGCTCGCTCAGGTAAAATTTCTGACCAGGGTCGTTCGGATTGAGAGAGGAGTTCTTCGGGAGAATCCGATTAGAGCGAGACTCGGACAGGATTTCGTATGGGCCTGATTTTACCATGCCCAATATCCGGTCTCTAAGATTAGATGAATAAGAGACTATAGATACATGGTAACTAAGGATATACATGTTCGAAGGATTAGATCTTCTTGTATCGTCTAGGGACTATGGCATAGTGGCCTAGTACATCGATAGTTGATGAGTCGAGTGAATTATTAGCAATAATTCACTATATCAGAAGGAGTTCTGACGGAAACGACTCATGGCCATCCGATTGGAAGATTGGATAAAGATTCAATGTGAACGAGATAAAAATTCAGTGTAAACAGGATCCGTTAAGGATATGCTTCTAGCACCTATATAGATAGGAGGACACCCCTCCTATTCTCCTCAGTCTCCTCTCCTCCTCCTTGGCTCCGGCAGCCTCGTGGTGCATGGGGAGAGAAAGATCCCACGGTGATCTAAGGAGCATCGTCGCCGCGTCCGCTGCGTGGATTACCACTACAGAGGAGTATGCTAGTGCTCCTTCATCCTCTTCATTGGATCTGGAAATTCGGGGCGCACCAATCGTCGCACAACGGCCAAGTACGTAACTATGGGAAATCTGGTCTTGTTTTGTTTTCCGCTACGCATGAGATGTCGACTCCTCACGATTTCCCAACAAACTATAATCCCAACATATTATGACTCTAGCTAATCTGGTCTTGTTTTGTTTTTCGCTACGCATGAGATGTCGACTCCTCACGATTTCCCAATAAACTATAATCCCAACATATTATGACTCTTCTAGCTAGAGTCCCAACAGATTCAAACTCTTCTAGCTAGAGTCCTAATAGTTATGAATTCGAAATAAGGTTTCATATCCGGCGTTTACATTCAGAATGCAGAATAAATTATTATTTAAATTTTTAAAAAATAAAAAGGAGAAAACAAGTGTGATGGCTTTTTCTAAATTTATGCATCATTTTCTTCTGTTCCTCGATGATGGATTATTTCACAAAAGAACAAAAAAAAAAAAAAAAAAAAAAAAGCTTGAGTTGGTGATTCGAAATTGGAGACTTAATTCTTTTTCCCATCATTTCTCTCGAAATAATCGATCCTGTGCCTCCTCCCCCTATAAAACATTCTTTTTTTCTATTCCATGGAATGCTCGACCAATCACATTTTTCTAACGCGATCGGTATCCTAAACTTGTGACGATTAAGATTTAATATAAAATTGCTAATCTATTATCGAACGAGTCACCGTCCGAATCATAATTAAAGATTATTCATGCATCTGTCGGAGGCTCACAGGGGGATGCACCGTGAAGTCTTTAATGTCGTCCATCCACGTGTGCGGCGATCATCACGAGAATCGGATGTGATCATCCATCTACGTGGATGTCTCTTTTCTGCGAGCATTGCTTCAACCGGTTGGCCTTTCGTAGCCTTGCCTGCAACGGCGGTGAGGAAGCTCTATTTATACTATCAAGCTTATCGAAGGGTCGTGGCACGTCTAACCTCAACATGTGGAGACCTATTAGGCACGACGGTGATGTGAAGCAGGTGTCCACGTGTCGACATCTGACACAACCACGCACTATCCTCTCATCAATCGATACATACCTTCCAAATATTCGACCATGAAGCAAACCTTAATTAATACTCACATATGAAATCAGTCTCTTAAACAAATTTATGAAATGTAGTTGGAAATATCTCTTGGTTAGAATTATGTGAGAAAATTAACAACCAAATTTACATTATTTGAATTTTATGTAATTTTTCTTGGAATGCTCGACCATGCACTTTTTATCTTTTGTTTTGATATTGGACAAAGTGGGCACTTTATACTACCGGTGTGGGCTTTGTGTAGCGAAAAGAAATGGTTATGTGTCGGAACGCAGATCTAACATAGAATTGCCGCCCCACGTCAAATGGCGGACAGCCTTTTACCTTGTCGACAGTATATATATATATATATATATATATATATAAGGGTATAGATCCAAATAAAAAAATAGTAGACTCGTAGTAGTTCCTATTGGAATAGTTATGTTTATATTTAAAAAAATTATATTAAGATTTTTATAATTTTAAAAATAAAATAAATGATCATATTTTATTAAAGTCAATTATTATGATGAAAGATAGTAGGTGACATCACATGTTGGATTGACATCATAAAATCAATAGTTGAAATGATAATTTGAACATCATAAAATCAATAGTTGAAATGATAATTTGAACGTTTCACTATCACCCTTCGCATCAATCTATGTCGCTCGCCTCCCTACCCACTTATAACTCCTTCTAGAGCTTTGCCTTCTTAGTCTTCTCCTATTCCTTCTTTCTTATGATTTTCTTTCAATGCCACACAACTCTTTTTCATCTTTGTGCTCTCTTCCAATTCCAACTTAATTTTTGATATGTTTAATCTATGTCACGCATCTTTTGTTATCATGAAATACATATGCTTTGTCACTAATAAAATGCATCATTATACTATCCTTTGAAATATTTGAATTTCCAAGCAAAAGTGCAGATAAATTTTTGGCCATTAAAAGCTCACACTGAAAGTAGTAGATTAATCTCTCGACATTCGATCAGGTTAATGTCGACAGCTAATACGAGGATGGGATTAAATTTAAATCACTTAAACAAAGAAGACGAATCTAGAAGAATAACAAATAATCTACAGCCCACTGTCTCAGAGAATATTAGAAAACAGGATGGCCGCACCTTGGCTGATTACAACATCCAATGTTGAGAACATGGTTAATGTTCTGAACACGGCGGCAATAATGGCCACGCGAAAGTTCCTCTCTCTCGTCGTCCTCCTCGTCATCGACTTCTGGATGTTGTAATGGTCAGTTCACAAAGCTTCTGTTTCATTTCTCAATTTTCTTGAAGGTCTGTGTTTCTGGTTAGCGACAGAGATGAACCACTAGGATCATTTGGGATAGTACAGATGAAATATTTACTACTTTTGGCATTACAATTTTTTTCTTTATTTACATCTTATCCTGCAAGATGGGACTACTATATTTTATTTATGATTTCTACTTGCTGGACAGTTCGAGCATGATACAGTTCTGATTCCTCGGGAGACATCTTGGTTTGGATATTATCCAGATGGTGCCTTTAACCCAATTTTGCCTCCACAACAGGTGAGGAATACCTTTTAATGTTTTTTACATATGTCTAAGCGTGGGTCAGTAGTTGGTGTCTTTGTCTAATTATGTATGACATGGTGGATATATGTAAGCTTTGTCTTTGTCTAAGTAACTCTGCACCAGACTTGATGATTATTGGGTGCAAACTTGTTTGCATGCAACCATAAAGAAATTCCTAGAGCAGTTTCTACATTAGCAACTGCAGTGTTACATAGGACATTAAGCTCATTTCTGTCTGCTTCTGATCTCTATTAAGTTGAGGATTATAGTAGTCAATTCAGTTGTAAATGAACCTAGCAGAGTTCATCCAGGTCTAGGCTGCAGAACAAATGGGTAGTAGGTTTGTGGTTGAAATGCAGATTCATGGTTAGAATATATCACCGATGATAAACCTTGTAGATGTTACCTCACCGAATAAGCCATTCAAGAGATCCATGCATGTAGATGGAAATTGATAAGATCACCTGAGGCCAATAAGTAGCAGCTTGGTACCAGGCAAAAATCTGATATAGAGTCAAGAATAAGAGTTGACATTGTTCCACATCAGACTTGCAACCAGAGCCTAGTATCATGTTTATATATATTGTTATTGTGCCACATTAATAGGAAATGTTTGTTCATTTTATCTTCAATGGGTCTCTGATTCTGATGAACCCAGTGTTCTCTGAAAATTAAGTATCTGATGCATACGATTGTTTCTTCTATTTTATTCTTTCTTCTATAGGATCGTTTCCTAAATCTCATGTTAATTGAAAAAAGGCTTAGATGATGATGATCACGATTCATGATGACTTATATAAATACCTTTACTACATTTATAATACTTATATAAATAAATGACTTTTTCAGACTACCCTCTACACTGAAGACTGGATTGGTCTAAAAACTTTGGATGATGCTGGGCGAGTCAAATTTATCAGTGTCAAAGGAAATCATCTCAGAATCTCCCAAAGTGACATGAAAAAGCATATCGTGCCATACTTGGAGGAGAAACCAGAAAAGTTGATAAAAAAATGTCCCATGTCAGAATGGGTTTCATCAGCTTGGAATATCCCGATGATGGACAGAATGGATCCGATGGAGGAGTCTCCTCTGCTGTGGTCCATCAAGGGTGCTGACATGTAAATTGTTTGATCCGAATTCCCTACTTAGAATTGAACTAAGAGATGTTTAATACTATTAACCCTAATAATGAATAATTAATAATTAATTAGCGGGTATATGTTTGCCCTACTAGTAATTAAATTTAGTATTGTGATAATTAATTCAAGTATTCTAAATTGTTTCTTTATCTCTGCACATTTCAAATAAGGTTCATCCTACTTAGAAGCTGTGCCAGTGTTGTATGCTAGAGAGGAAATTACAGTTTGCGAGAGAGAAATGACTAAGCAATAGGCGGGTGATGGCGAGAGAGATTCCATTCTTGATTTTACTGCTTGATGATCGTATAGACCAACTTATGCGAGATAATCTTATCCTGTTTGTTTGATTCGGCACAAGAAGACTAAGTGAGAAAAGTAGACCTGACCGCGAAAGAGATCGAATGAATTCCTGTTTGCTTGTTCGGTGTACTTCATTCAGTGTGGAGTTGCACAAAATAAGCCATAAGAGCTATAAGGGTGTCGATATTCTTGACAAAAAGTGGATTTCTAGTAAGCAAGGGCTCATAGTTAGGTTATTGAGTTCGGGGTGCCCTGCTTAGCGAGTTTAGGTTAGGTTAGCGAGTTAGGAAAGGATACTGACTTATGTGCTAAGACATTTTCCTGGTTTACCGAAGCATTAAGTATTGCTAGGCCCAATAAGATTTGCCATTCTCTTAGTTTACCATGGGTTAAAGGACTCGAAATAAGCCCACTCTATATATGTATTGTCGTTTCGTGGAGTGCATCTTCTGCGCGTTGTCAATCATACTCGTCTCGTCTCTTTGCTGGGGGTGCTGGAGAAGGCAATAATCATCAAGGTGTTGGTTAAGCAGTATAGATAAGGCCTTTCTTTTGCTAAGTGGAAGCAACCATGCGGACAAGCCGACAAGCGGGGGAGTGTTACAACTTGTCCATAAGGGCAGCAATCCACTACTTCAGAATGGAACGAGTTTACTACAACTCTTATACCTATACCTCCATCTGTTACTTGAAAGTCGGTTAACCAATATTCTCTTCCAGGGCGGGGCTGATTGATACGGCAGCGCAATTCTTAGTTGATAGTGGAATTATGAGTCGAGCTAGTAGAGTAGTCTTTTGAACTCACTCCTACAGTTGCTCACCTGGACTTGGTTATCACATATGAATTGAGTTCCTGAACAACACTCATTGCTTTTTGAGTAGTAGCTTGGCACTCAATACAAAATTAGTGGGAAGCGCACCCCTCTCTCTACATCAAGGGGTTTGGTCTCTCTCTACATCAAAGGGTTTGGTGCAAAGATTATCTTCTCTTCTTCTCATTATGATTCTCTTCTCTCATTATGTAGTAGTAGGATCGTCATCTGTGTGTCTCAGTGCCACCGAACTCGTACTTTATCAAAGAGATTTTGCAACGACCCACTAGATTGATTGGGTTGGTGTGAAGATACTCCCCATATATATATATATATATATATATATATATATATATATATATATATATATATATATATATATATATATATATATATATATATATATATATATATATATATATATATATATATATATCTTATCGTTATCGAAGTGAAAGCAGCTAGCTTGGAACACAACTCGTTATCGAAGTGAAAGCAGCTAGCTTGGAACACAACCGAGGAAAAGGAGATGAGATCCTACGATTCTCCCGGAAAGTCTTAGCTGGTACGCGGGTTCTTTTGATTTCAATACCTTCATCTTAGCTATAGGAATAATAGAATATAGCTCCATCGATCTCTTTTTGAATGCGACCCGTGGATAAGAAAAGACCTAAGAGGAGCTATTCCGTGGGCCTACTTTCCCCTTTACTAGTAACTGACAGTCACAATACTTGGAAACGACCAAAAGAATCAAGGAGAAATTCCTATTTCTCAATAAGAGTAACATGAGTGCTATCGGTCCACTAATCGGACTGGAATCCCAATCCAGCAACTGAGAAAAGAGCATATCTTGGTGCAATATTAATTACTAATAATATTATTATTAATTTGTTATGAGTATTCTCTAATAACAACATTCTGTAATTATTAATTACATTATTCATAACTAATTATTAACAATAATAATAATAGTTACTCATAATGAATTTCGCCAATAATGTTACTTAGCTAGCGACTGTTATGGCATACCTAATGAAAGTTCTGTAAACTAATATTGCACCCGAAACTCAAGTTGAAGAACAGCTTACTTACTTTTATACTTAATAGCTATGGCTTCTTCTCAAACTGCCGAATCTCTCTCTTTTTATAGAACCTTGATGAGAACGGGCCAAGCGTATACTATAGTGTAGCGGCGAGTTATGAGCAAGGCTTTCACGCCATAGAGTTCAACGATGAGAAATAATTGCATGTCTCTTCTACTTAGCAGTTTAATTAGTACTTATTCTACTTAGCAGTTCAATTCTTAGTTTTTCGATTAAGTGGTATACTCTAAAAAGCACTAGTTTTTGGTTACCCAATTCTATCATACGGGAGTCTCGTGGAACAATCACATCCTTAGCGGGTAACAAGACGTATTCCGTTTCCTCGTAGCCTTTCACTTTGCTTGGAGTTTTGTTGCGCTAACTTAACTTAGTTTCAATTTCATGTTTATGTTGCAATGCGAGATGAGCTACTTGATTCAATTCATACTTGATAGGATAGGCGGGCTAGATTCTATTAATTATGAGTTTTCCTAGGCGTGTAAGGTAAGGAGTTGACTATGAAAATGCATTAGTTGCGCTCGATGGATTCCATTCCTTATTAGTTGGTCCAGATTCCAGTGTAGTTCCATTTACAGTTTCATAATCATTGGACTTCGGATCAAAACTAAGTGGCGAGTTACAGTGACAAGTTCCATTGCTATGCGCTAACGAAGCTCCATGAATAAGAGAAATAAGGGAACAAGTCCGCTTCTCACAATATCAGAATTGGGGTAAGCCCTTGTAGTTGTAGTGCGATAGCGATAAACAGTACAATATGCAAGCAGTGAAAGATGCTGGCGCTTTCGGGTTGGGTGCTTTAGAGGACTCTAAATAAGCCTTCTTGCCTTCACCGACCTTATCTTCTGAAGTGAACTCTAGTATAGTCTCTTTTGGTGGGGGGGGGGGTGTGTTGTCGATTCTTCAAGTGATGAGTAAACCCAACTATATGGCAATGTTCTTAGTTCTGCGCTCAAATCTTATACTGCTTGACTATAAGCTAACAGAGTTAAAGGGACTGATTGCCTTCCTTGCATAATGGCCTTATTAAGTTAGGTATAAGATAACGGTAGTATAGTCTCTTTTCTTTCGTTAGTAAAGTCTCCTTCCGTTCTATTTTCCTCTGGTATCAGCAGTAAGCTGGAAAGGAAAGGATGGTTCCGTTATTGACCTGAAGTCGTACGAGATAGGTTCGAGTGTTGGCAACGAAATAAGATGCTGGGCTATTCCAGTCTACTTGTTCAGTTGCAGTAAGTGAATGTCCTGATTGATTGTCTTTCATAATGGAAAGTGGAAATTTCATCCTATAAAGAAGCAGTCCGAGTTTAATCATACACAGATACAGAAGTAGAAGAGAATCTCGAGAAGCAAACACGTCCATATAAATACTGGAATCTCAGTTGGTAGGCGCAGTGAAAGGATATCATCTCATCTCTCTTCACTCATCTCTCTGAACTTAATTCCAGAAGCAAGGGCGTAAGTCAGGATACAAAGTCCAAAGTCAGCAAGCGAAAGAGGTATAGAGGAACTACCATGTAATTAATAATTAATTAGAATGTTAATTAATTACCATAACATTAATAATTAATACTTAACTGTTATTTTGTTTAAAGCATTATTAGAATGTTAGTTAATTGTATTAGTATTAATTACAATTATTATTATTAATTACTGTTATTAATAATGTACTATATTAATTACAGTATTAATACATTAATAACTATTATTATTAATAATTATTTATTAGTTAATTCATAATTATACTGTAATTATTACTAATAATGAATTACATAACTATTATTTATTAATAATTATCATAATGAATTAATAATTATAATGAAGAATTAGGATTAGTCCCCTAATGTGCAGAGATAATTCAATTTAGTGAGATAAGCATACCAAGTATTATCCTGAAGAGATAAGCATACCAAGTGGGCAGAGATAAAGAAGAATCAAAATTTGCTTGTAGGAAGTGCATCAAACCTACCCCAAAGACCTATATTACTTGAGTTAATTTTCTAAAACATTGGCTACAGACCAAGAATTTAATGTTTAATGCTTCCTAGACACAAAATGTAACCCATCCAAGTTGTGAAGTTAGATATCATAACTATCCCAAGCCCAAGCGAACTTGATTGTATGTAATGACAACAATAAAACAACCATGTCTCGTTTGTTTCTAGCATATCTGTCCAGATTCTGCAACGCTCTCGAAATTTATATGCACAATAGTTGGGTCCACTTTATACACCAAGGAATAATGCACATTGCAAACATAATACCTCTTTCATAATATTGGTAGCACTTGAAAGTAGATTTCTCCATTTTGTCAATCATATTTCTCAATTCTGACAAAAGGAAGACCTGATTCATGTTTCTCCCTATTACTTATCTAGCATCTGTAATCCAGGTCATATGCGAAGCATGCATTAAATACATCAGTCTTACTCCTAGCATTAAGATTTTTCTATTTCTCCATCTCTTGACACAAGTATCTCATATCCAGGTTCCACAATCAGAAAATGCAGGAAAAAAGTTACATCAGTGCTTGAAAAGCACTTGTCCCATAGTCTAGCATCAGTTGCTAGGTGTCAAATTGTTACAAAATCTTGCCCATAATGATCAATTGATGTAAACTCCAACATATATATATATATATATATATATATATATATATATATATTCCATAATTAACCTCTGTGTTAGAACCATCCACCCATGCCCTAGTAATTGTTGTAACCCGTAGCCTCATCTGACCTTCAGGATTTTGATAACTGCAAGTAACCATCACATTGGTACTTAGTAAGATCTGCATTTCAACAAGAATGAAAGAAATATTAAAGAAGATAACACCATACTTTGTTAAGAATTGTATATATCAAAGAACAATTCACTAGGTGAAATATCAAAGAACACAGTCAAACAAGTACTTCTATCAAGACCACACATCTTCCATGAAGTTGTATTTCCTTGTCCTACAATGGTGTCAGCACAAAGAGCCCCCTTTTGCAAGTATCCAATAAGTCAGTACTGCATTTATTAGAACAGAAGAAAAATTAAAATATGCATCTCGTGTCAGAATAACTCGACAAAATTTTAGTCTCTAAACAGGTCAACCTTCTCCATAGATGTACATGGTCCGATAATTCTCTGAATTTTGACGTCCTTCGAGCAATTAATCTCAAGAGTGCCACTGGGATGAAAAATAAGGATCACAAATTTAGTACAAAACTGTATTTGTTAAATATAGTTAAGACTTAAGTGTATAGGAGTATAACAGAATTAGTAAAATATTCTACCAAATGTAGCAAAATAGCAAATTCTCCTTTGTCTCAACTCAAAGAATTTGGTCTGTTTATAATGATATTACCTTGATTTATAAAAAGGTAAAAGGAAATGATACATGGCGATGAGAAGTGTGTTAGGAACAGGGTGGTTAATGGAACGGATGCCCCATAGATCAGATCAAGTATATATGGTTAACTAGCTTTTCCTAAGGAAAAGCATAAGAGAAATAAGAACGAATGACTTCTCACAATCTGATTAAAACAAAAGGAGCAACACTCAGACTCAAAAATAGAAGAACCTTCCAAGGATGAAACCAAACTAAACGATGCATATATGATGGAGCTTTATGAGTAATATAGAAGAAGGGAGTTATGGAGTTCACACTAAGTTCAAACTAAAGTTTCATCTAACTTCCAGCAGGTCTATCAACAATACATAATGGAAGTAGAAATAAATGAATCAAATATGTCATGTCTTCACCATATTCTGAGGAGTTGTCACCTCTTTTTGGATTATAAGGTACTTTTTAGCAGTTTCTTTAAAAATAATTTCTAACTTTTCAGTATCTACAGGCTATTAGGTCCATCACAGCTTCCCCATCAATGGTACAGTCACATGAATCAAATTTCTGTACTAACAAATAAGTGAAGAATGATAATGTGATGTATAATGCAAGGGAAGGATGCAACCAACTTACTTAAAAGAAAGGCCTAGAGACTGCTCTCCATACTCAAAAAGAATCTTTGAAACCGGATGTCCAAAACTTTCAGCGAGCACAACTAGTCCACCAGTTCTTTCAACTGCTACTTTCATCTCCGCAACCCCAACCTGAACATATTCAGAAAGGATTAGAAAATATATTAAGCACTTCGACATCCATAGAACTTCCCTCCTCGGGAGTACAGCAAGAAGAATATTTTACCAGTCCAGGGCCAACGGTACATGGCCCACCAACCAAAGCTATGATTCGGGCTCCCACTAAACAGGATGGCCGCACCTTGGCCGATTACAACATCCAGAAGGAGTCCTCCTCCGCCTCCTTCTGGATGCTGTAATCGGCCTGGGTGCGGCCGCCCTCGAACTGCTTGCCGGAGATGCGTCTCTGCTGGCCATCTTATACTGAATCGGAGCCTCGACATTGTCGAGGCTCCGATTCAGAACTGAACATTCTGAATGTCAGAATGTTCAGAACTGTACCAGTATTATTCAGAAACGGTGGTGTGCTGTAGGACAATGTTAATACGGTGCAATGTTCTTTTTTGTCACTGACAAAAACACGGTGGTGTGCTGTAGGACAGTATTATTCAGAAACGGTGGTGTGCTGTAGGACAAATAATACTGTACCAGTATTATACTGTACCGTTTTTTTTTTCTTTTTTGCACTGACAAAAAAGAAACGGTGCAATGTTCTTTTATTAGTGACAAAAAAGAACATTGCACCGTATTAACATTGTCTGTAGGACAGTGGTGTGCTGTAGGACAGTATTATTCAGAAACGGTGGTGTGCTGTAGGACAAATAATACTGTACCAGTATTATACTGTACCGTTTTTTTTTTCTTTTTTGCACTGACAAAAAAGAAACGGTGCAATGTTCTTTTATTCTTGTTCATATTGACAAAAAAGAAACGGTGTTTTTGTCAGTGACAAAAAAGAACATTGCACCGTATTAACATTGTCCTACAGCACACCACCGTTTCTGAATAATACTGGTACAGTTCTGAACATTCTGACATTCAGAATGTTCAGTTCTGAATCGGAGCCTCGACAATGTCGAGGCTCCGATTCAGTATAAGATGGCCAGCAGAGACGCATCTCCGGCAAGCAGTTCGAGGGCGGCCGCACCCAGGCCGATTACAGCATCCAGAAGGAGGCGGAGGAGGACTCCTTCTGGATGTTGTAATCGGCCAAGGTGCGGCCATCCTGTTTAGTGGGAGCCCGAATCATAGCTTTGGTTGGTGGGCCATGTACCGTTGGCCCTGGACTGGTAAAATATTCTTCTTGCTGTACTCCCGAGGAGGGAAGTTCTATGGATGTCGAAGTGCTTAATATATTTTCTAATCCTTTCTGAATATGTTCAGGTTGGGGTTGCGGAGATGAAAGTAGCAGTTGAAAGAACTGGTGGACTAGTTGTGCTCGCTGAAAGTTTTGGACATCCGGTTTCAAAGATTCTTTTTGAGTATGGAGAGCAGTCTCTAGGCCTTTCTTTTAAGTAAGTTGGTTGCATCCTTCCCTTGCATTATACATCACATTATCATTCTTCACTTATTTGTTAGTACAGAAATTTGATTCATGTGACTGTACCATTGATGGGGAAGCTGTGATGGACCTAATAGCCTGTAGATACTGAAAAGTTAGAAATTATTTTTAAAGAAACTGCTAAAAAGTACCTTATAATCCAAAAAGAGGTGACAACTCCTCAGAATATGGTGAAGACATGACATATTTGATTCATTTATTTCTACTTCCATTATGTATTGTTGATAGACCTGCTGGAAGTTAGATGAAACTTTAGTTTGAACTTAGTGTGAACTCCATAACTCCCTTCTTCTATATTACTCATAAAGCTCCATCATATATGCATCGTTTAGTTTGGTTTCATCCTTGGAAGGTTCTTCTATTTTTGAGTCTGAGTGTTGCTCCTTTTGTTTTAATCAGATTGTGAGAAGTCATTCGTTCTTATTTCTCTTATGCTTTTCCTTAGGAAAAGCTAGTTAACCATATATACTTGATCTGATCTATGGGGCATCCGTTCCATTAACCACCCTGTTCCTAACACACTTCTCATCGCCATGTATCATTTCCTTTTACCTTTTTATAAATCAAGGTAATATCATTATAAACAGACCAAATTCTTTGAGTTGAGACAAAGGAGAATTTGCTATTTTGCTACATTTGGTAGAATATTTTACTAATTCTGTTATACTCCTATACACTTAAGTCTTAACTATATTTAACAAATACAGTTTTGTACTAAATTTGTGATCCTTATTTTTCATCCCAGTGGCACTCTTGAGATTAATTGCTCGAAGGACGTCAAAATTCAGAGAATTATCGGACCATGTACATCTATGGAGAAGGTTGACCTGTTTAGAGACTAAAATTTTGTCGAGTTATTCTGACACGAGATGCATATTTTAATTTTTCTTCTGTTCTAATAAATGCAGTACTGACTTATTGGATACTTGCAAAAGGGGGCTCTTTGTGCTGACACCATTGTAGGACAAGGAAATACAACTTCATGGAAGATGTGTGGTCTTGATAGAAGTACTTGTTTGACTGTGTTCTTTGATATTTCACCTAGTGAATTGTTCTTTGATATATACAATTCTTAACAAAGTATGGTGTTATCTTCTTTAATATTTCTTTCATTCTTGTTGAAATGCAGATCTTACTAAGTACCAATGTGATGGTTACTTGCAGTTATCAAAATCCTGAAGGTCAGATGAGGCTACGGGTTACAACAATTACTAGGGCATGGGTGGATGGTTCTAACACAGAGGTTAATTATGGAATATATATATATATATATATATATATATATATATATATATATATATGTTGGAGTTTACATCAATTGATCATTATGGGCAAGATTTTGTAACAATTTGACACCTAGCAACTGATGCTAGACTATGGGACAAGTGCTTTTCAAGCACTGATGTAACTTTTTTCCTGCATTTTCTGATTGTGGAACCTGGATATGAGATACTTGTGTCAAGAGATGGAGAAATAGAAAAATCTTAATGCTAGGAGTAAGACTGATGTATTTAATGCATGCTTCGCATATGACCTGGATTACAGATGCTAGATAAGTAATAGGGAGAAACATGAATCAGGTCTTCCTTTTGTCAGAATTGAGAAATATGATTGACAAAATGGAGAAATCTACTTTCAAGTGCTACCAATATTATGAAAGAGGTATTATGTTTGCAATGTGCATTATTCCTTGGTGTATAAAGTGGACCCAACTATTGTGCATATAAATTTCGAGAGCGTTGCAGAATCTGGACAGATATGCTAGAAACAAACGAGACATGGTTGTTTTATTGTTGTCATTACATACAATCAAGTTCGCTTGGGCTTGGGATAGTTATGATATCTAACTTCACAACTTGGATGGGTTACATTTTGTGTCTAGGAAGCATTAAACATTAAATTCTTGGTCTGTAGCCAATGTTTTAGAAAATTAACTCAAGTAATATAGGTCTTTGGGGTAGGTTTGATGCACTTCCTACAAGCAAATTTTGATTCTTCTTTATCTCTGCCCACTTGGTATGCTTATCTCTTCAGGATAATACTTGGTATGCTTATCTCACTAAATTGAATTATCTCTGCACATTAGGGGACTAATCCTAATTCTTCATTATAATTATTAATTCATTATGATAATTATTAATAAATAATAGTTATGTAATTCATTATTAGTAATAATTACAGTATAATTATGAATTAACTAATAAATAATTATTAATAATAATAGTTATTAATGTATTAATACTGTAATTAATATAGTACATTATTAATAACAGTAATTAATAATAATAATTGTAATTAATACTAATACAATTAACTAACATTCTAATAATGCTTTAAACAAAATAACAGTTAAGTATTAATTATTAATGTTATGGTAATTAATTAACATTCTAATTAATTATTAATTACATGGTAGTTCCTCTATACCTCTTTCGCTTGCTGACTTTGGACTTTGTATCCTGACTTACGCCCTTGCTTCTGGAATTAAGTTCAGAGAGATGAGTGAAGAGAGATGAGATGATATCCTTTCACTGCGCCTACCAACTGAGATTCCAGTATTTATATGGACGTGTTTGCTTCTCGAGATTCTCGAGTTATTCTGACACGAGATGTATATTTTAATTTTTCTTCTGTTCTAATAAATGCAGTGCTGACTTATTGGATACTTGCAGAAGGGGGCTCTTTGTGCTGACACCATTGTAGGACAAGGAAATACAGCTTCATGGAAGATGTGTGGTCTTGATAGAAGTACTTGTTTGACTGTGTTCTTTAATATTTCTTTCATTCTTGTTGAAATGTCATGGTTGGAAATGAAGCGAGGCGCTCGGACGAGGCGAGGCGAGGCGAGGCCCGAGCGCCTCGCTTCATTTCCAGGCGGCGCGCTTCAAAGAGGTGTCGCTTGGGCGCTCGTCCGATCCTAGGCACCGGGCGCTTCGGGCGAGCGCCTGGGTTAAACCAGGCGATCGAACTAGATTTCTAGGTTTGGTTGGTCTCCGGTGCTTTAGTTGGTTCAATCGAACCAACTAAATCATCGATATCAGGCTCCCTCTCATGATTTTCTCGACTTCCCCAACCCTAACACTCGCGATTTTGTTGTCCAAATTTCTTCTCTGCTGTCGCTACTCTCTACTGCCACTATCGTTGCTCGGCGCTACTGTCGTTACTCGTCACTACCACAATCGCTGCTCGTCGACTGCTCGCTTCTCCACAATCACTGCTGTCGTCGCTCGTCGCTATTGTCGCCGCTCTCGCTCCCGCTCCAGCTATGGCTGTCGTTTGCTACCGATGTCGTTGCCTCAACAGCCTCGGTCTTCTCACACTCTTTTCACTATATTTTTAACAATATATTATTAGTATATTGCTAACTGTATACTAATAATAGTATTTTGATTTATTAGATTAATAATATAGAGATCGAAACGCTAAAATAACAAACTACAAAAAATTTAGCTAGATATTTCATGAATAAAGAATAATTTTGAATGATATTCTTCTTTGATATAAAATGTTAGCCATATATATTAAAAATATTCAAAGGGAGGGAAATATTCCTAGAATAAAGATCTGTTTTTACTGAAATACAATGTATATCAGAATTTCTACACAACTACCTTTTAAGGTTGTAATTTTGTTGAGGAACCAGTGGACTTGGGAGACTTAACTATGACCATTATGATAATATAGTCAGACTTTGGTTCATGTAGTCAAATCATCTTAAAAAGGTGACCGTCACGATCATATAATCATAGTGTCATGACAATATAGTCGACTTTAGGTCATGTAGCCACCACGACGGGGAGAACAACTTGAGGTGGTCGAGATGGACCAATCCGATGCTCAAGTCTAGACGAAGCGCACAGTTGAGATCTTCCAAACGCAATATATTTTGCCGCTAAAGGAATAATATTTGGGTACTTAAACCAACAAAAAAATAAAAACAAAAAAGAGTGATAACAATTGTAGTAGTGACCTTCGTAGTTAAAATATACACAGCACATGAAAAGTTCAAAAAGAAAACCTGAAACACGTGGTAAGTATAAATACACAGGTTTCTTACCACCGTGGAGCATTTCAACGAACTAGATAGATAACATAGGATGGGGGGTGTTTCGAATCAAACAATTTACATGTCAGCACCCTTTAAGGACAAAAGCAGAGGAGGAGACTCGTCTGTCGGATTCATCCTGTCCATCAGGATATTCCAAGCTGATGAAACCCATTCTGACATGGGACATTTCTTTATCAAATTTTCTGGTTTCTCCTCCAAGTATGGCACGATATGCTTTTTCATGTCACTTTGGGAGATTCTGAGATGATTTCCTTTGACGCTGATAAATTTGACTCGCCCAGCATCATCCAAAGTTTTTAGACCAATCCAGTCTTCAGTGTAGAGGGTAGTCTGAAAAAGTCATTTATTTATATAAGTATTATAAAGGTATTAAAGGTATTTATATAAGTCATCATGAATCGTGATCATCATCATCTAAGCCTTTTTTCAATTAACATGAGATTTAGGAAACAATCCTATAGAAGAAAGAATAAAATAGAAGAAACAATCCTATGCATCAGATACTTAATTTTCAGAGAATACTGGGTTCATCAGAATCAGAGACCCATTGAAGATAAAATGAACAAACATTTCCTATTAATGTGGCACAATAACAATATATATAAACATGATACTAGGCTCTGGTTGCAAGTCTGATGTGGAACAATGTCAACTCTTATTCTTGACTCTATATCAGATATTTAATATCAGATTTTTGCCTGTACCATGCTGCTACTTATTGGCCTCGGGTGATCTTATCAATTTCCATCTACATGCATGGATCTCTTGAATGGCTTATTCGGTAAGGTAACATCTACAAGGTTTATCATTGGTGATATGTTCTAACCATGAATCAGCATTTCAACCACAAACCTACTACCCATTTGTTCTGCAGCCTAGACCTGGATGAACTCTGCTAGGTTCATTTACAACTGAATTGACTACTATAATCCTCAACTTAATAGAGATCAGAAGCAGACAGAAATGAGCTTAATGTCCTATGTAACAACTGCAGTTGCTAATGTAGAAACTGCTGTAGGAATTTCTTTATGGTTGCATGCAAACAAGTTTGCACCCAATAATCATCAAGTAAGGTGCAGAGTTACTTAGACAAAGACAAAGCTAACAGATATCCACCATGTCATACATAATTAGACAAAGACATCTACTACTGACCCTGGCTTAGACATATGTAAAAAACATTAAAAGGTATTCCTCACCTGTTGTGGAGGCAAAATTGGGTTAAAGGCACCATCTGGATAATATCCAAACCAAGATGTCTCCCGAGGAATCAGAACTGTATCATGCTCGAACTGTCCAGCAAGTAGAAATCATAAATAAAAAAATAGTAGTCCCATCTAGCAGGATAAGATGTAAATAAAGCAAAAAATTGTAATGCCAAAAGTAGTAAATATTTCATCTGTACTATCCCAAATGATCCTAGTGGTTCATCTCTGTCGCTAACCAGAAACACAGACCTTCAAGAAAATTGAGAAATGAAACAGAAGCTTTGTGAACTGACCATTATAAGAATCAGATTTTCTAAGCTACTGAACCTTTCTTTGTAGGTAGAATTTCTTTCACTGGGAAGTTCATTGTTAAGCTTTGGCAGAAACCTGCATCCTTCCAAATACTCAGGAATGTCCTAGAAAAACAAAAATTGTGAGCAGTATAACTTGAATCCATAATCAAGTAAATTCAACACTTAATGTGGAGAAAAAGTCAAAAAGGGATGACAAAGACTTGCTCTAAACATTGGTACCAAGTATCTAAAATTGATGTATCATTTAAACCTTATTTGATAAATAAGATGTGCAAGGATAACTGTTGGTTGATGCATAGTACAGTCCTATTAGTGATTCTTCCCTGATGCTCCACAATAATGATAGTTCTAGCAATCCATAATCATGGTGATCATGTGAAAAACTTTATTATCTTCTTAGAACTGATACTGCCATCTGCAAATTACTTGATTGTAATAAATGTAAATAAATTGAAATTTCAGGAACAAGAATCAACAGGTTTTACAGAACAGAATATTATCCACTACTGCAATAGAGCCTATGGTAGGCAGAAAGGCAAACCACTGGCCAACATCTTATCCCGATAAAGACAGAATCTCTCAACATGGCATATTATATAATGTCAGCTTCCTTGTAAGTAAAATATTTGCGCTCAAATCATCCAATAAATTCTTAATTTTGTTGCCTAACAAGGGATTGTTTGTCTCAAATGTTATCCATTATACATCAACTTTTGTGAGGGTTTCATGAAAAGTTGCCAAGAAATGGCATAGGTAACAGCATAATTCACCCTGCTAGCAATTTATATTGTTAGCAGTGAGTTCAGAGATGCCATCAAGTTGCAAATCATGCTCTCAATGGAACATATCTCGCAAACAGTCCAGTCTAATAATGCTATCAAGCTGCAAAATGATAAGCTTATAGGCTACATATATTTCAATCAAAATCTCCCTTGTGTCATCATTCCTGCCCAATATGAGGTATAGACCATCATTGGTGTGTGTGTGCGCGTGCGCTCATATCAATTGTGAGTAGCATGATACCCATCTAGCATGATACAAGTATCGGTCTCACAAGAAATCCTAAACCTGATATCTCCATATCCATTTTCTCTGTTTGTCTTCCCCTCTGTTCTATGCTTCCACAGAAACTTGCCTACAAATTTCTTCATTGAGAGTATACCAAGTACTTCATTGAAGTTTGTTATCTACTATGTGACAATGCTATATTTTCAAGAAATGAATTCACATGATATATATTGAGTCATGTACTGTAAACCAGCCTTAATACCACTTTTCATGGGTGAACTATCAATATGAATCAATCATATTTGACAAGTTTTGGCCAAATCAGTGACAGAAATGGCATCTGCACCGACTCAACCAGAGGACTGCAATATTTACGGGAGGCCTTCAGATGAGGAGATATCACCTATGCCCTAGATCTACAAAAGTCTTTGGAGGATTTTTGGAGGGCTGCACAGATATGTCACATCACATGGTGAAAATCAGGAAGCGGAAGAAAGGGTTGGAGGGAGGGAGGATGAGGATGGGAAGAAGAAAAGGAAGAGAAGGTAATGGTGGGCACGGTCAGGGTGGTCACAGTCTGCATGTCAAACCCTAAGTACCTAAAACTGGATGCAATTCAGAAAAAAATGCCGGCTTTAAACCCCAAGTAGTGGGGTTAAAAAATGGATTGAACCACCCAGGTGGTCCGTGTTCCAACATACCAGTTGGTATAAACTGCTCTGGGCGAAATTGTATTCCTTGGATAAGACTATGTCCATTGACCCTATCCTACTCCGTAGTGGGAACCTCATGTACTAAGCCATCTTTTTTTCATAAAAAATCTGTTTCTAGTTGATGGATGAAGAAAGAATCTTGAAGTCGTAGACAAGAGAAGAGTGTTTTGGACGAGAGTTTGGATTATATATAATAATTGCTGTATAACAGACTTGGAATAAAGTATTTTTACCTGCCCCAAAAAAAAATTGTTGGTTAGCAAGTCCAGTTCATTATTATTCAATTACCATGCAACCATCAAAAGTTCCAAGTGATTTGAAGTAAATAACTAAATAGCAAAAAACAACATTAAGCTAATTGAAATAGATAACAAAAAGACATAGTTGATCAGTCAAGACTGAAAATACAATACTCACAGTTGGGATCTTCAGATAACCACTAGGAGCCAAGTGTGCCTGTAATAAATCAATTTCAAGTCAGAGATACCAAATAGTACCCATATTTGGCTTAATGGATTATGTTACGACAAAATACTGTGAGGAAGAATCTCCCTAAAGGTCACTAAGATCTTCATTGCATAGTGTAGCCATAGTTGGCAACAAACCTGCACATAATCTGAATAGATTTGTGATTTGATGAGGTTGTCCACAAGTATGCATATAATCCCTGACTGCAATAGAACAACATTGAAACAGCACACTAATATTTAATAAAACCAAAAAGATATTGTAGCATACAATTGCATCTTATGTTTCTACATTACACGATCATTGTTTTTATTTAAGCAGTATATATGAAAAAACTATGGCTGTAAATCATTCTAAAGCAGCAGAAAATTTTAAATTAAAATGGACGTATTTAAACAAGCAAAGGGGTAAGTCAAAGCAGGGAAACTTCATTATAAAACTTGTATAATTTAATTACACTATTATTGTTACCTCACTAAACTACATTCAAAAAGTAGAAATTGTTCGACGAAAGGAAAGAACACACCACACAACAGTTTACATAAGGGTTATCTCCACCTGTATCACTTGGGAATTTGGAAACAATGTAGTTAAAAGGTGCTACCACTGAAAGGTGTTAAGGTGTCAAAACACCTGAGGCACTCGCCATCGTCCAAGCAAAGAGAAACACTCTCATATATATATATATATATATATATATATATATATATATATATATATAATGAGAAGAGGGAGGAGGAATTAGGTAGTAGGAGATTGTTAGGATCCAAGGAGGCTTGGTGGCTATCGATTGGGAGGGGAGCTATCAAGGAGGAGGGAGGGGGAGGGGCCAACAACAGAGAAGCGGATAGCAAGAGTAAGAGGGGGAAGATGCAAAGAGAAGGAGAAGAGGGAGGAGGAAGAATCACGTAGGAGGCGAACAAGGAGAAGAAGGACGAAGATAGGAAGGAGGACGACTGTTGGTTGTGAGGGAAGGACGGGGGGCAAGCAGAAAGAGAGAGGGGGAGGGGGCAACGACGGAGAAGCGGATAGCAAGAGGAAAAGGGGGAAGATGCAAAGAGAAGGAGAAAGAGGGGCAGCATGATGGAAAGAAGAAAGAGAGAGTTACCGCGAGAAGAAGACGTTGTCAGAGGCCCGTTGTGAGCAAAAAATCCACTCGTTGATCATTGGCGGGCCACCTTTGCATGAGAGGAAGTTGTTTTCTGTTGTGGAGAAAAGAAGCTGCAAACGATGACGTAGGGAGGAAGAGGCTTGCACTCCGACAACATAGTGCAAAGGAGGCTCACAGTAGGGTTTCACTGAGTTCATTTGATTGCGTCAAGCATTGGGTGTTGGTGGTGGTGGTGGGGGGGGCGGTGGGTTGGGTTTGGGAGGGGTGGCAGGATGTTGTGATTATTTGGTTTGGTTGAGCCAACTATTCCAAAAGGATTGAACCCAGACTCGATTAGATCGAGTGCATGCCTAAGTCACCCAACACTTAGGCTCAAGCACGCGCCCAAGTGGCGCCTCCTTCAAACGCCTTGTCCAGATCTGTTACAAGGTTCTCAAGCCTCACCTCACTTGAGTGCCTAGGCGAGCGCCTTCTAAAAACATTACCTAATAGAGAAATAGTTCGAGACCAATGTGATGGGTCTTGTATGTTCCCCATAATCCATGGAACTACTACTGATGTCAAGGATGGCATTATCATCATCACTTCTCTCTATACTTTAATTGTTTTGAAGCTACTAGGGGCTATGATGAAGGAGGCTATTAGCGTTTGTATGAAGGAGCAGGAGGGAGAGGGTGCTATCAGGTGCAATCGAGGAGGCGGTTGTGGAGGAGCCAAAAGGAGAGGGTGTTGTCTGGGGCGACGAAGGAGGCAGGAGGAGGCGGTTGGGGTTGAGGAGAGAAAGAAGGGTGCTTTTGGGTTTGGGGAGGGAGAGGGGGCGACGACCAACAAGGAAGGAGAGAGAAACTACGAGAGTTCGGTAAAGATCACACTCGCATAAAAGCCTCTCGTCAAAGGATGTCATTATCGTTATCTATCGGTGGAGAGAAAGATGCCATTGTCATTCGTCGATGGAGAGGAAGATGTCACCTTATAGTGTGTCGATCAGGTTTTCCAGGGGAGCAACCTTATGTGCACGAGGGTAGGGGGTGTGGAAGTTAAGTTGATTTGGTTCGATCAAACCAGAATCAATGAACGAACCTATTTAGATTAGGTTTGATTCTATTTCAATTTGCCTCAGGCGAGCGTTGGGACCGCTTGATGCCTGGGCCACGCCCAATTGAAGGTGCCCAGTTGGACCCTACCAAGACCACTTACTAGGTGCTTGGGCGTCGCCTCACCTCGCTTGGGCACCTAGGTGAGCACCTGGTGATTTTACAATTTGGAAATGCCTCAGTACTTGAGGATTACGTTCTACAGGTTTATGTGGTTAACAATGCAAAAACTAAAGTTTCCACATGCCTAAGTTTATATCTTAGGTAAATAAGGTTATTTATACATAATGAAGTAGAACATGTGGATTGCATGGGAAAACAAACATTCAAGAATTACTTCCAGAAAACTTACACCACATAGGGGAACAGAGGCAGTACCAGCATGTGGCCCCCCTAGAGAGATGAAATTCTTAACCTGTCATGAATTCCTGATTTGATTAAGTATCATAAAGGAAGCATGACATATCTTTTTAGCTAATGGAACACAGTAAGTAGTATAAAGAGAAAACCGATAAAAGAACAGATATTTCAAATATAGCTTTTACTGGTAATTTCTTATGTTCATCAGACTCAGTATGTGAACTTGTGATGTACAAGAAAGGTCAATTAAATATGCTTAATCAAATAGAATATCTATGTCATAGCATGCTTGCAAAATATATTAGAAGAAACTAGACAGAGCATTAAGGAACATTTGTTGATGTGTCCTTCTAGAAGCAACACCTTATGTGCTTTTCTCTTCAAGATATTAACAAGGGATCAAAATTCAAACATCACTGTAAGCTTGGCAAATAAATTTCTGTAGGTTTGCCTTTAGGAAAAACAATTTAATGAGAGAATAAACAAACTGTTGAACCACGTGTTCCAATTTATCACGAATCTCAATACCCATCGTTCTTTCAATTTTACCAAACGATTATGCTGCAGCTAAGGAGGATGCCATGGGAACGTTGAAGACAACTGAAACACGATGTTACATGGCAGGCTAGTCAGACAGTTAAACCTGTAAAAGCTGCCAAGAGGCCATGGGCACCATGGCAAACTAAGTAAACCATAGTAACCCTCTTTTGCATATAATCTACTTTTTTTCCCTTATCTTATGAGTCAAAATTATCCATGTTTAACATAGGTTTTGCTCAAAACACTTGTCAAGATCTTCAGGATTTGCAGCATGAGATGGCACACATACTGACCCAGCTGCTTCATCCTTCGATGAGGCCAATGCCTAATGTCATTCCAACTAGATTGACCCTCATTACCCTAAGACCATTCTATCTAGATTGACCCTCGTTATCCTAAGACTACCCACTGCACTAACAGGAATGTGAAATTCATCACCATTTACCACAATGATTGCACTCACCTTTCTTATAGGAGAAGGGGTATCGACAAAGAGCAGATCCAACAAAGAAATCAAACTGATTGCTCGTTCTCAGGGTCTTCGATTCTTATATGCTCTACAGGGTAATCTATGATCACAATTTTTTTGGACTCCTTAATTGGATTTACTGCACATGGAGCTTCATTTACCTTCATGCATTAGCTAGAACAATTAGCACGAGATCAAGTTGGAATGTGAACTCTTTAAGACCAGTACATCTCATATAAGGATCAGGGAAACCTATAGGTGAAATGGATCCAACATACCAATATTAAGCATGTCAAACTTCATAGCAATCAGATGCTCTAGTACTTTCCTGGTACTGGAAGCTGTTATATGCTGGGATTAGTAGCTTACTCAAATAACAAAACTGAGGAAGGAAAAAGGCTCAATTACTTTCCAACAACACCGGAAAGTTCTAAATGGCGGTTACATGATTTTATGTGTCCCTCAATTGTTTCTACACGATGATACAACAACTTTTGCTATAACTTTTCTGCTACTGAAGAGCTGTCAAACGCTGGATGTAGTATCTTATCCAGATAATAAATCTAAGGGAAAGTTATAAATTTGGGTATAAATCAATTTGTAGATTTTCTTTGGTTTAAGGCCAGATACATGATTGTTATTTTCTACAGGATGACACAAACAGCTATTTGCTTTTGCTATATATTGTTTCTAGAGGATGATACAACACATATTTCCTTTTGCTGTAACCAAGTTAAAATTTCAAACTTGAGGATCCCATGACCTAGTGTCCAAAGGTTTCTTTATCCTTAGAACTTTTCTGGTACAGGGGCTGTTATTTGCTGGGACTGTCTATACATTATATTTTAACAACTTGTATTGCACATAGTTTTGGATTATGCTGAAACAAAATGCAGACACTTGTGAATAAAATGAAGATCAAGGTGCATTTGGATTGGGTCAAGCAAAGTGGACACTAAGCCATTAAGGACAATATGATTAGTCTCTCATGTGTGTATTGCAGTTATTATTTTGTGACCACAGTGTTCTAAAAATAAATGGTTTAAGGGAATTACCATGCAGGTCGGTCTGCAACAAATTGAAGAAAAGACTAAAAGCAGATGATGACCACTCCTGTGTCCACAACTTTTTATGGGCTATAGATGATTGTACATGTTTGTAGGTGACCACAAACTATCAAGATACAGTCTAGGCATTTTGAAAATTTGAATTACTGTCAACTGCACCTACTTGCCAACGAAGGCATCTTCCTAGATTTGCTCATTGGAAACTGACGAAAGCTTTTGCTAGAGGTCTCTAAAATCCATTGTGCTGTACTTTGACTTTTGAACTCTTGAGTGCTTCAATTGCAAAGCTCTATTCTGCTGATAATCAATTCAGTCACTGTGAACCGTGGTTTGGTGAGAGTTAGTTGTTTATTTATTTTTAGAATAAGAGAAGGGTCTTCTCTTGTGAGGATCTATCCTTGCCTTCACTTATAAGAAAGTGATATATGAATCGCCGAAGGCCTCAAGGGTTTGAGTATTTGAGACATGCACACAGACTATAGGTCAAAAAAACGAATGGCTTATTATAATTCATTTTCTCTTTCTCACTAAATTCTTACCACTTGTCATTGTTATTGATTTTGCGATTATGATTAGCTTGTGAATGACATCTATTGGTACATAATAAATGATCAGCATATTGTTTATGAGAAGAAATTTGCAGATTCTCAATCAAATCTGTTTTAGTTTTGTGCTTTTGTTGAGGACAACTCAATTTATCCCATCTTGGGGTGCTTAGATCCTCTAACAAAAATCACATAGTCTGAACAAATTAGTTTCGATGGTTGTAGATATGCCAAGTAGAAAATCACTCCAATCATTCCTATATCATGCATTTAATTATTAACAGAAGTATCATCCCTTAAAGTCCTTATCAATTACACTAAAAAGTTGCATGGCTCTATATCTATGTTCTATCATGCAAATAACTTATATCTATGTTCTATGATCAAGATTTGCAAATAACTTATCGACGAAAAGTACATTATACCTCTGTTCACAATTATCAGCTTATATCTGGAACCCTAAGCTTTCGTAAATATCATGAATAATGTTAGACCAAATAATTCAGTTGTTTAAAAAATTATGATGATAAATTGTAATGTCCCGACCATTTGAGGTTGGCTACATGAATGTTTTATTGTTGAGATATATAAAAAAGAACATCTTTACTTAAATTAAAAGAATTTAAATCTTTATTTATAATCTTATGTAAAGCCTTCTTAGATCTCTCTCTATCTCTCCTCATACCACTAATACTATTTGTCTCACCTCTCTTAACTATAGAGTCCATAAACCTACTTAGCACATTAGCATACCATCATAAATGATTCTACCTCATTTTATCCACTATCAAAGCCTCAAAGGTACCACTAGTTATTATTCATGGCTTCTGAAACAGCAAAGACAAATGATTTCCAGGACAACAAAACAAATTTTGGAAGGAATATATAGAAGTGTAACATCTTACAGGAGGTCCGCCTTCACATGACTCCACTACTGCTCGGCCAATCAAGTTTCCCTGAAAGAACAGTTTGACAGAATCAATAAGTATTTTTAAAATAAACTATGATCTTTGTTGTCCAATAGAAGCAAACTGCAGAGAGAATAATTGTGACATCAACATCCAAGAAAATACAATAATTATGCATATTTTCAAACAATTCAAGCACATGCATGTGCATGCGGTTGTAAGTGCACATGTGTGCATACTGGGATAAAAAGCATCATAAGCTGTGGAAGGTACTTATCAAAAATCCTGACAAGAAAACAGTACTTGAATACATAAAAGGACCTGATGCCTGTGAATGCACAATGGTCTTATCATGACTATGTTACAAAAGTGTATGGATAGTATTACATGCTAAATAGGTACACATATGCCTACGAAAGAGAATACAGACCTAATTCTCTAAATGAAAATCTATAATGACTTTAAACAACAGACAAGAAACAAGCCACAGCCACCAAATTCATCCTTATCATATACAATATATGCCACATGGTCAGGCTATTTCTGTTTTAACCAAGCCTTAGTAACTTTACTTTCATTCTAGGCAGAATAAGTTGGATCTACTCCCCTATGGTTTCCTTCTTCTTGTGTTGTCTTTAGTATTTTATGCAGGATTTTATGAAGTAACAGTTTAATCATTAATGTTAAAAAGAAACATGAACCACAAAGTGTATCCACAAGGTCAAACACAGCTTAAAATTTATCACTAACTACTTTGTGGTAAAACACCAATAATATCAAATTGCAGCCAAAAGAAAAATCCAGGGGTTCAGAATATTTGGAAGCCTCTTTACGTTTTATGGTCTGTATCAGTCTCAACTGACAAGTGGTTCATTTGTAGGGAAACTTCAATAAAATAGCCTATCTTAACCACCCACATGCAAATCATTTTGCAGATTATTATCTTTCTCGGGTGTTGCTCACCTTTTGCTCACTCGGACTAGGAAAGGAGCAGGACTGTAATCTTGGTGGCTTATCACTAGTATGAGATAAATTAAATACCCCAAGATTGCAATACATGACATTGGATTAACTAAGTGGACCACTAACCTGAAAAAAGCTTCATATATATAAATCAGAATGGCTGCTGTCTCAGCTGAAGTACACACAAAAAGTTAAAATCTGCCTCTAAAATTAGTCAAGTTCAGCTACAAACATAACCATGGTCTTCTGATGTTTCAGGTACTGGACCCAGGCTGGTCACTAGCTAGACTGGTATGAATCTTGTACACTTGGTGTTGAATTTTTTCTAAGATTTTTCACAATGTTGGGGAGGCATGTGTCACGGTTTGTGCCACCGATCTGACAGGCCATCAGGCTGGTATATACTGTCTGATATGTATCCGTATCGGTTAGAACAAAATGTTATACCATGGAAATAACATGGGCAAACAACTACAATATAAAATAGTTACTAGCTACACTTAGTATTTGCATAATGCTGCATATCTATTATAAGCTTAGGCTTCTATTACCAACTTGATGAAAGTATATGCTATATAACTTATTTTGTAATACAATTAATAATTTTCCAATCACATATATATCCAGGAGGTGACTACTAGAAGCACAAAGAACATGCAAAAACTTAATATCACCTGCGAAAGACCAACTATGTTGTAACCCATGCTAAGTTCCTCCATCTCCTTTACCTGCAAACCAAGCATGCGATTCAAAGAGCTCAGTGATAAGCACATTGACCTTTATGAAGAATCAATTCTAATGAACTTCACCCAAACAGCTTAATCACCTTCTGACATACAACATCTGCCTGTAACATGCGAAATATGTTTGTTAGAAACAGAATGTATAAGAAAAATTCTAGCAAAGGCATACTTTTCAAAGAAGAATATCAACCTGTTCCTGAAGTGGCATAACCCAAGAGTCCCAGACTCCATCTCCAATTTCTCTAACAAACAGTGTAAAATGTCAGACAAAAAACTAGATTTATCAAACAACCTAAATATGATCCTGAACAGAGAATGACTATATTAATGTCAAGACATGCTATAATAGTGTCACTTATTTGTATCTTACAGAATGAATATGATGTCCAATTAAAGTATAATTCCTAATACATTTCACGAAAGAAATATCCAAATGCAAATTTAGTCACAAGTATGGGGAAAATACTAGCATTCACCTAGGTCCTCTTTCTTTTTTTTCTTCTTCACAAAGAAACTATGTCTAAGATAAAGACAGTAAGTTTGTAAGTTACTTCAATATTAATTTTGAAAAATGAAGACAAATCAGTGCATGAAGCTTCCTTCAATGTAGAATCTGGAGAGGGTCAATATACACAACCTTACCCTTGTAGGGGAAAAAAAAGAAAAAGAAAAGAAAGGCTTAGTAACTCAAACCTGGTCACCCAAGTTACAAAGGAACAACTGTATCACGCACAAGGCTTGCTCTGTTTATTTTTAATAATAGGCAAACTGAGAGCTACTGTCCAAAAGCCATTATTTCTATGTAAAATTTAGCAGAAACAACATCAGGTGGTGTCAATATGCAGAGTAAAGAATCTCATTCAATTTCAATTTACTTCAACAGGAGAACACAATTTGATAACTTCTTTTCTGATGTGAACAAATCTTGATTGAATGACCATTGAAACTTCTGCTACTAGACCTAACATCTATCATCCATTCCTCCCACCTGCCTAGTTATCAAATATCAATTACATTGAAAATTTTTGTTAAAAAAGAAAAAGACTTGTTCCAATATTTAAAACTAGTAAAGTCAGGTGCTGCATGGAAAGATGTACTTATTTTTACAACTTATGCTTAGTGCAATCATTGAATTTTCCCAATCTTGAAAAGCTATGAAATAAAGAAGAAAATGACAAATTGACCACAATAGTCATTTTAAAGGTCTTGACAATAATTATCAAATAGCATATCACACTTTATGCAAGTAACTTTGTCTGTCATTTCTATTTTTGTCACCTCTATCGCGAGGAGCCAATTATATCGTTGAGAATATATATGCGATAACCTGTAAATTTGAGCTATCCCCATCTCATCCTCTCCGTAATCAATAGCTAACTGAGACCTTAAAGCATATTCAAGAGGCAGTATTACAGGAGACTATTAGAAAGCAAAGAATCCTCATGGTGTGGTTGCAAATGACACCATCTGCAGCAATAAGAAGAAAACTGAGGTGTCTAATGCTCGTAATCTAACAGATGAACATACTAAAAAATAAGGATATAATCTAGATAAAAACTCATACATTAAAAGCAAACGAACTAACAGAATGACCGAGCTGCAAGAGCTTCATGAACAAAAAAGCGAACAGGAAGAAAGGGGAAACATACATGCAGTATCCCTTGGAGCGAGACCAATTGCTCAAAAGCTGGGTAAACTGCGCAACCCCTTTATTGGCACACTGATCTCCGATACCTAACAAGCATCACGAGAGAGAGAGAGTTCTCACACCGATTCAACAAAATCTTCCGCGATAACCTTTAAGAACCAGGGAGACGGTAGCCCTTTGGGATACGGTCGTACCGTGCAAGACGATGAAGGGGAGGGAAGAGGAAGCGGGGGCGGAGATGACGAGGAGGACGACGAGAGAGAGGAACTTTCGCGTGGCCATTATTGCTGCCGCCCGCCCTCCCTACGGGAATTTAGGGTCAACTTTTCCCCTTCCAACTCGTATGCTCAGGAGACGACGACGATTTCTGCGATCGCACGGGCGCCCGTCTAAATAATTGATCCACGGCACCGAACCGACGCGACGGTTGGTCGTTAAGCGAGCTAAGCGCAGGCCACATCGAGTCTAATCCGACCAGGATTGGGCTCGGTTCGACCGCGCCAATTGTGATCCGACGCCAAAGCCTAATTGGCGTCACCGGTTTCCTAAAGACTCCAAAGCCCATGGTAACCATTCACATTTACATCCCCCCCCCCTAATGAAATGGTGACACGTCGGCTACGAATCACATAAAATGCCGATTCGGAGTGGTTTAGTAGATTTATTCTTATCATAATTTTCGCTCAACTGATTAGCCCAATATTAATGCACTCAACTTATTTACATTGACGCCGAGGGTTCGGATACTAGAAATTAAATATTAATGAGTCCGAGTTAATCTAATCATGATTAACATATATCAACATCGAATTCATCCTCAATTTGGAAATTTATCGTATTTGCAACTTCACATTAATCACTTCATGTAAATTTTGAAGCATTCTCATTCTAAGATTTTACCTTCTGTTTTTACACTATCATGACGGTGGTGTAAAGAATTTAATTATTTTTTAAATATTAATTAACAAGTTTAGTTGGTAAACAAAAAATTTACCTTGCAATGGTTGTGTAACATATTTACTTAATTAAAAATAATAATTATGGAGCTCGGTTGATAAATATTTCTCATATTATTATTATAAGGTTTTGAAATCAAATCTAGTATTGAATAGATTGATGGGAATCGATAATAAAAGAATTGTGATTCCTGTGCACAAACCCAGCAGCTGAATCTTGTACGTGCTCAACGTTTCGGCCGCCTTCGACTGGTCAAAGAACGTGAGGCCCCACTTGTTGACTACAGGACCCACTGGCGAACAGTAGGGCTCGGAGTCTGCTTCGACGGCCGGACTGCTTCGTTGATGCATCCACCGGGGCGCAGGGTTGACTAATGGATTCCTGTCAACAGAAGACCACTGATAATTATTTTTGTTGGAATTAGTTTGGCTTGTATTTTTGGCATTGATTAATGGTGGGACAATCATATATCATAAAAAAATTATATTTAATAGATAATTATTTTTTATTATTTAATATATCTGATAAAGATTTTTTTTTTGCTTTAAAATGAATTCTATTCCGGTCACATGGGTAGTGGCGATGAGGTTTTAAGGATGACAGATGCTGTTTTGGATATACTTTATTTTGGTGATGATTTGAAAATCATAAATTAAAGAAAAAAGAATTTTCTTTTCAACTATCCTAAATTTCATCAAACATTAAATCACTCTAAATATTTTGTTCCAACGTTGCAAATAAAGAAACGCACAAAACAAAAGCAAAATTAAATATAAATAATATAAAATAAGAAATAAGAAAAGAAATCCTGTCTAGTTAACGATAACGATGGTATATATGTAATTTCGATGACACTTCTATCTCCCACGGGAGAGAGTAACTGCTTGCCGTCACGGCCTGTGGAGCTAAACAGCGAAAGGGTTCCCTTCGGGTAGTCGGCCGCCTTCGATTCCCGCGGCTCCGCTGCTTTCTCCATCTTCGCCGCCACCATCTCTTCCGACCCCGACCTCGTTATCTGTTACTGGCGGGTGCCGGTGCTCGGATCTACCGACCTCGTTGGGGAAGTTGAGGATGGCCCTGCAGCCGCGCATCCGGAAGGCGGCGCGGTCATACGCCCTCGCCGCCTCCAAGGCGGTGGAGTAGGTCCCGAGCCAGATCCTGGACCCCCGACGGTTGGGGTCCCGGATCTCCGCCGCGAACTTCCCCCAGGGCCGCTGCCTGACGCCACGGTACCGCCGCCCGACGGCTTGATCCTCCGCCTCGGATGATACGCCCGCCGATTCCCGTGGCCACGACTCGGCAAACGGGGCCGGCGGGAGGGGCATGGATAGGGTCGGTTCGACGGCGGCGTAATGGAGAGGAGGAGGGGTGGATGATGGAGGGAGGTCGGCGAGGAGGGACTCGAAGTCGGCGGCGTGGAGTTGGTGGGGTAAGAAGTCGAGGGTGGAGGAGTCGTCGACGCCGAGATGGTGCTCCATGGCGGGGAAGAGCGCGGAGTGAGAGAGATTTATATACTGCGGGAGGAAAGAGCGGGTTCGGTTTATTGTGGGAGAGAGGACGCTCCATTCTTTCTCGACTAATATAGAGTGACCAAAAGAAACGACAAACGTCAACTAGTACTTCGATTAGTGACTGTCCGACGTGGGACTCAGTTAATGGAGCACAGGTTCCAATTCGAGCCCCTCTTTTTCCCTAATCAACAATTGCCGATTTTGATTCAACTTTGTCGTCTAAGGTAAATACATCGAATACACTATCGCTCTCATCAAATGTTACATTTTAGTCATGAAGAATCGAACCCTAATCTAAAGTAAATTGAGTCAAGCAGAATGACGACTGTGGGACTGTAGATACGGATTAAAAAAATAATAACAATTTTGTATTCATTAAAAATATTTGACCATTTATCAAAAAATTAAGAATAAAAAGAACACGTTCCTTGTAAGCAAGAAAAATTTTCACGTAGCTATATATATATATATATATATATATATATATCCCAACAAATTCATATATTTGTCTAATTATAAACATATTAGCAAGCGTCTTTCAAAGTAGATACTAGTAATCATATTACCCCAAAAGGTATGGGGTTGAACTCGCGAGTGAGTCTAAGAAGTACAGCACGGGTTGAATATGGAGTGAGTCCAAAAAGTACAGCACATTGATCTCATAGCACAGGTAATAAGCGGGTGGGAAGGAACGAAAAACTTTTGGCTCCATTAAATACACTTATCATATGAGCTCCGAAATAACATGGAAAGAGGAGAAAAAGACGACAAAACTTGGAGTCAAACTTTGATGTATGTATATACGTATATATTCATAATTTTGTTAGGATACTTATTTTCCTAATTGTTAACTAGGTCAAGTTTTGAAAAGCTTCTACTGGATTAGTGTAAAAGGTTAAGAGAAGGCATCAATTGTGGTCATCAGCCATGAAGAAATCCTTTTCAGAAACTAATGGCAGAAGAATGTCAGACCATAGAAGAAAAGCCAACAAGCAGTGGGTTTAGTTGGTGAACAAAGAATAGAACGGAGAATTGGGAGTCTTCTTTCTCGCTGCAAATATAAATCAACTGGTCCTTTATGCTCCCATCGAAGCCTTGTCCTCATGCACCTCTTTTCCTTAGTACATTTAATCTGTGATTTATGTAGGAAGCTCAGGTAGAGGCGATTCAAGTCACTGCTTTTGTATTTATCACACAGTTTATTTTTAACATATAAATCTTTATGAAATTGAATGACTTATTTATACCCTTGTAGTTTATATTGACAATAATTATTTGAAATAGAACAGCTCTAACATCATGTTAGATTTCAAACCCACAAAATAAAAGAGAAGAAGAAAGAGAAAACAATAGATGAAGAAAAGAGTGCTTTATTAAGAAGCAAACAATGTTTCACTTAAGCTACCACTCCTCTCTCTAAGATGTGGCACCCTCTCTCTTCTCTCTAGAGTTGGGCTGTTCCTCTCTCTTCGCGTTGACTAGGGTGTCATGCATCCTCTTTTATAAGCCTAGTAACATAGAACTTCTAGTCTATTTGATCATAAAGTTCTAATCCTACTCAACTTCTAAATCATTATCTAATCATAACCAAAATTTAAATTACATCACTAACAATAATAAACTTAGTAAACTAACAGTACGAATTTTAAGGATATTTTTAAATTAAATTATCCAAAAATAATTATACTTAGTAAAGATTAGTCTTAGGTTTTCTTTTGGATGGATGAAGCAGTTGCTTAATCTCCCTAATACTCACTCACCAAATTGAACAATTTGAGGTGGAATTTATAGATATTTTTCTAACCGAGAAAAAAAATAATTTCATTATATAACTATAAGAGAAAAATTCAGCTTCAAACTGAAAGCTGCCAAAAGTAAAAAAAAAAAAGAAAACAGGCATTGGATTAAAATAAATGAACAATTGACTGCACATGAAAAAAAAGAAACTCATGAAAAAGAATGAAGTCAAATGTGTACTGCTAATGATCTCTATCTCATATGTTAATATGAGCGTAAGTCAATAATACTGCAGATAAAAATATTATCTTCTATGGTGCTGAAACGATAGCTAACTAATTATGAAGGCGATGGAATCAACGAAGGTCATGTCAGGCGCACAGGCACATGAGCGGAGAAAAGTAGGCGGGGAGATACGGGAGGTCAGCGTTTGAATCTTGACCAGTTATTTTCCAAACAAACATTCCATGAGACTCATCAAGAAGAAGACAGAATCCACTTACCAGCATCGTAGACATGAGATAGATAGTCCGCTGTATGAACTGGGAAGCTTCCTCGATCTATGGGGCACGTGAGCCTAGTCAGTGATCTCACAGATTGAGAGCTCTGCATAAATAGAATAAATATTGCAAGTCGCATGCACGAGTTCGAAAGAAGAGTTCAGTCAAAATCAAAGAGTCCATTCTGAAAACGATGAAGAAACTGAGGTGACATGCATGCACCTTTACATGATTCACGGGGAGCTCAATTGTCTCGCCCTTAAACCACAGACCAAATTGATCCCAGATTGAGCCAACAGGATTGGGCTAACTTGAGTTGGCCCTCTTCACCCTCAACAACATTCGAGGAGAACACATATAATATATTAACCTATCTCACAACACAACCACAGGTAAAAGTCCTCAATTATAGTTGATAACAGCCTAATTAAACTAAGATAGACTATAAATTTCAAAACACACGAATAAGAACTTCGGAAAAGCAACTAATGAGTATGTAGCAACATGGTCTCTAGAAGTTTATTATGTCCCTATTTGCTTTCTGGTAGAGCCTCTGGATCCATTCATTTCATTCGATGTTCACCGTTATCAACAGTGCCATTAATGCTTATGTTGGAATCAGGATTCTATCACAAGCATACAGATTTCTTTGTCTAAAAAAATCAACAAAAAGTGTGAATGAATATTTACAACAAATACTCAATAAGTGCATAAGCCTCTCTCCAACAATAAAAACATTAATGCAATTTACACCGTAACTCCGCAACAATAAAAACAATACATGCATTTAACACAATCAAATCAATATGAACAAGAATAAAAGAACAACCAAAGATTTTGTTTACATAACAAATCATATCTCCAACAACAATAGCAACGATAATAAGTCACACCTATGATGACTCAAAAAACTCAAAACATCTCTTTCATGTTTTGTGAAGACGAAATTAAAGCATATCTCCTGCTTTTTATGTAGATGACGTGTGTGTCCTTCATGAGTATATGAATTGATAAATTTTCCTTAGCATAACTTGTGAGGTGTCAGAAAGTTTAATGTTTGCCACATACACCCCAAGTGTTTTTTTTCTTAGGAAGGTACATGAGTGCATGAGAACTAGAAAGAAAATTTAGAAGACAAAAGGCTGCCAAATTGTCGAAGATTAATTTGTTTTAAGGTTTCATAATATAAAGATCACGAGTGAAGAATTTTAGTTAGCTTTAGAGTCAAAAGAGTTCCTGATATAGAAATGAACATATATTAATTTCAATTGACATGATGCGGGCATAGGATAGACACACAAATACAATGGTCCTCGTATCACTCAAGATTAAGCACTTTCTAAGTTAAGGATTAACTCTCTTAGAGTTTAATAGATCCTCCTCATAATACCTTGTGTCTTTGCAAGTGCAACTACGCTTGTAATAGGACTTAAACCCATGACCTTTTGACATCACACTCGAAGACTTTCACTAAGCGAACTCAATCACTCACTCATCAGTTCATAGCACTAGGTATTGTGGAGTCAACCGAACATTCTAGGTTGTTAGTTGGCCAGCCCAAGAAAGTAAGGGTTTCTTTTTTGGGCCCACTACCAGAGTCTACATCCATGGCTTGTACAAAACCTAGGGCAATCTGGGCCACTCTAGGCACAATCCATATTAATAAGCCTGATCGTAAGCCTTAGTTCCTCAACTGGCACCATCATTGTCAAATAACATAGGTACTATAAATAATTTGGGAAAGATGGTCTCTTATGCTAAATTACCATTTTCTCATTAAAATGTCCCCCCTGTATATGTGTTCCTAAGTCTTCTGGTTAGCGGATCAAAAATAAATTTGGTACGCTTGAAATGATTAATGATTCTTTGTTCTTTGAAACAACCATCTAGTGGCATTGTAATGATAAAAAATGATTCAATGGTCTAGAAATGACAAATGAACCCAAGAAAGACCAGTCCATGAGACTCTAAATAAGTCAATGCTGTGCCTTCTTTGATGCATACCTATGCCATTTCCCATATCATACTTCCCAGACTTTCCACCAGGTATGAATGGCTCAACAGGTTATCAGAACTTCTCTGATGGCTTTGATGATAAGGTAAAAAGAGACAGACAAAGATAAATATCCAAAGTCAAGTTCAAAGTTAACCTATGAAGGACAAAGTGATGAAGGGTAAAAGTATTCCACAAAAAGTTACGAACTTCAAAAAAGAACTTAACAATCTTCATTTGCTAATTCTAAAAACCTTGCTATGTTCACTTCTACTACTTAGAATGAATCAACCTATGCCTGTGAAATTCTTTTATCATCAAGTGTGAAAATCTTTATAGAGCCATCAGCATCTTTCAGAGAAAAAAAATTTTGCATATCAAAAGACATAACAAGGCATCGATATCAAACAAGATGCTACATGTGAAGCATCACATTTAAGGTGAAAGAATCTTGGATTGGATAAAGATAAGTAATTTGTAGGTGTCACGTACCTCATCTAGTAAAGATCTTGACTGATAATGGTAATGTCTTACTCCATAGCCGATAAATATATTGGCCTTGCTAGCAATGTCCTGTGATCAAATCTGACTTTCGTTAAATTAATTAGTTGATAAAGATCTTGATGCTTGACAGCACAATCTCACAAACGAATCTCATCTTCACCTTAATGCTTAACATTTGATCTCGAAAAATACAAAGGAAAGAAGAAAGTAGAATTACCACCACGACAACAGCAATTTCAGCCCTACATGAAATATATTTTGGATCATATCATGTAGGTTTACAGGATTAGCACATATCCGAGTGACAAATATGCAAAAACCTCTTTTCCTTGGAAACGAATTGACAAAGAAGAATTGCTTGTGATCTTTGATAGTTGGCCTAGGCAGAGGTATGCATTGAATCTGAATTATTCATTTCAACTGTTTGGTGGGTGAAAGTATTCAACTTTTCACTTTCCCCAGCATCGATCAACCCTTCAAGCGAGTACTTTGATTACAACTCCAAATCCATGGTGTGCCCTACTCATATCTGAACTAGAAATGCCATTACCTGAATAACACATTGTAAAAACAAAAAGATAATGTCAGCTTCAGGACCTGCTTTTATGTTGATGATTCAGGCACAGAACAAAGATACCTATCAGCAACTTGGACCCAGGAAATCCAGTGGTCCTTGTTGTTTCCAACATTTCAAGAAGAAGCCAGATAAAAAAGATGAGAGGAGATAAATACAAAGGTAACAACTGTACCTTCTCAAATACCATGTTCCTGAGTATGCCTGGGGACGGGAACCCTATCCCCCACTCACCACTGGCTGAACAACTTTTGCTCTTCCAATGGAAGAACCCAAATGCTTTAACCCACCCGGAGTGTGTGGACAAAAGAGGGTCCCTACATAGACATACAGTATCCATCCAACAATCCACGTCTCCGTTAGGGTAGAGCAAGGGAAAGCAAAGACGGAGAGGGACACGGGGGGGATAGAATGATGATGATGATAAAGGAAAAGGGAAGTGGCCGAAGGAAAGTAGAAGTGGCGGTGGAAAGGAAGCCGCGACGCACGTGGGTGGTTGGTCCAAACCAAGATTTATATAACCAAACGTTCTAAGGACATTTTGGCGAAATTACTTGCATAAATATAATTTATATCCGTATTTATTTCTTTAACAATATGAGTATTTGTCATTATCATTAATCTTTATTGGCTAAAACAAGTCAACTATTTGTTAATATTTAACATTTAGAGTAAAAATATTTATACATTTTTATAATGTATACATTTTTAACTCAAATAATTTAATATTGACTATGATTAAAAATTATTAATCTTTAAGTCATTCAATCTACCAATAATATTTTCTAGCATGTACTCCATTAGGAGTACAAGAATTGCATATTTATTCCTATTAGTAGATTAAAATATATGTTTTATACAATTTTATCAAGTCAAGAGGTATTCCATGTTGTAATCTTGTTTTTTTAGCATTTGAATTTATAATATAGAGAATTTTTTTATTTTTCCTATTCGAAATATAATAACTCATTTCCGTGAAAAGTGTATTTCTGTTAATAAATAAATAATATTATATTTCGGACGACTCACGCTGACCGTTTGATCAGATCTCATCCGTCCTTCCCGCTGATCCACATCCCCAACGCCAAGAATCCAAGGCGCCCGGTTCGTGAAACATGTGTAGAGTGTGGGACCAGCAGAATTCTCCAATGGGAAAAACCTTTTTCCTGAATGGTGCATTGGCCAAAGCGGGTGATCCGAACCCTGTGGAATCGAACGGTCCGGATTCAGCTGGTCTGTCGGCGATCGCATCCAACGGATGGCTGATTCCCACGTAGGCAGATAGCCTTAATCTTTTACCGTCAAATAAATAAATTAAATTGTCAAAAATAAGATATTTTTATACGGATACGAACGAGGTGGAATAAGGCAGCGTGGCGGAGTGAGGTGAGAACGACCGCACGTTTGTTGGTGCGTGATACTCTATAAAGTGTCTTCACATCTGTTGGTTTGGTCTATTTATCGAGCTCTCGCTTTCTTTCCATGTACGGTAATTGTACCGCGACAGTTGCCGTCTCTCGCTCGCTCGGCTCCATCGCTGGCCGTTGGTTGGTTGATTGATCGTGGTGGTGCTCGCCGCCATCGAGCGTGCCCGCTGGCTGCGGAAGGGGAATGGGTTGCACGGCGTCGCGGCTGGAGAACGAGGACTGCGTGCGCCGGTGCAAGGAGCGGCGCCGCCTCATGAAGGAGGCGGTCTGCTCCCGCCACCACCTCGCCTCCGCCCACGCTGACTACCTCCGCTCCCTCCGCCTCACTGGTTCCGCCCTCGCCAGCTTCGCAGTCGGCGAGCCCCTCGCTGTCTCCGAGCACACCCCGCCCGTTCTCCTCCGATCATCTGCCGCCTCCCCTTCGGCTTCCCTCCCTCCGCCCACGCTTCAGCCCCCTCCACCACCCTCTCCGTCGCCGCCGCCGCCTCAACTCCGCCCCCGCCACCGCCACCATTTCTCCCCCTCCCCTTCCCCCACCGTTGTCGGCACCCCCTTCCATAGGCCCTCTGCCGCCGCCGTGGCTGACAGCCACCCACGGTTCCCGGCTGTGAACTCGACCTATGCCACCACTCCCTCTCAGTCTTCCTCCGCCTGGGACTGGGAGAACTTCTACCCTCCGTCGCCCCCGGATTCCGAGTTCTTCGAACGCCGGAAGGCCGAGCTTGAGGAGAAGAATCGCCTGCAACACCATCTTCCTCCGGAGGAAGAAGTGGGCGAATCGGACGAGGAGCAGATATCACAGGAAGAAGAAGAACAAGGAGGAGGAGGAAGAGAAGAGGTCCACTGTCGCGAATGGGGCGAGCGCTACACGAGCACCACCAGCTCTACGTCCAGATCCGACGGCGAGCCGGAGCAGGAGGATGACCAAGAAGATGACAGGGCCACGGTCTCGAGATCCGAGAGCATGGCCACCAGATCCGCCTACGGGGGCTTCGCCCCTAGTCAGGCGGCGCCGTCGGAGATCGCATCATCCGCGGCGGCGGAGGTGAAGTCGCGCCTGCGGCCGAGGTCGCAGGTGGGATCGTCGTCTGCCAGGTGGAACGCTGGCGGCCGGGAGGAGACTTCCTTGTCATCTGCCGTCGCCGAGCTGAGGATGGTGGTGCGCCACCAAAGTCTGGCGGAGATTGCAGAGGCGATCAAGGAGCATTTCATCAAGGCCGCCGATGCAGGCAGCGCTGTCTCAGATCTCCTTGAGATTGGCCATGCCCAATTTGATGGTAGCTTCCGGCAGCTCAAGAGTAAGTAGAAGGGCACCCAAGTTTCATTTGGGCTTAGACTTGAGATCAAATTGAAGCTTCAATGAATTGTATGCTTGATCTTATTCATCTTTCAGAGACGGTGTACCACTCAAGCAGTGTACTGAGCGCGCTATCCTCGAGCTGGACATCGAAGCCGCCGCTGGCAATTCGGTACAGCCTGGATCCGGTGGCTTTAGAGGAGTCGGGTGGAGGGAAGAGCAATGGCTCCACTTTGGAGCGGCTCTTGGCTTGGGAGAAGAAACTCTATGAGGAGGTGAAGGTATCATGTATCTTCTATACCTCTCGGCGATAACATTTGGTTTGCTCTTGCTATTCTTTATTTCCATCCTTAACAGTACAATTCTTTGCACAGTTTAGCAAATTAAGGGAATTTTTTTGTAGATAGACAAATGCACTTGAAATATATTTAAGAATTTACATAGAAATAAGTGCTGCCAGAACAAGTTTGTAAACATTATTTTAAACATGGAACCGGATGTTAACATTGGAAACTGAGGAGCAAATATCTGGACCTCTTGCTAGATTAGTTTAAGTTGTCTTGAAATTGTAGGATGAGAGGAACGGTAGTTGCTCTCTTCTTGATCTTTGTCCAAATTCTCATTGTATGGATGGTTTCCTTCGCTCCATGTGTATTAGGACTTGGGGGCAATACCTTTCATCCTTACCCTTGAGATTGAGTGACAATAAGATCTTTTTTCCTTTTTCATTTTGCCATCATGTCAAAGCAAATCTTGTTCACATTAATCAATAACTTGATAGGCCCAATTTTAGTACCTGGTTCGATAGCTTACCATGTGAAAATTCCATTTTGCTTTACGATATGGCTCTCTGGCTTAGCCACTAGCGGTTCTAGTGAACGTTTTAGTTTTATATAATTTCTTTCACAGATTCCTGTTCGTGGCAGACTGCCAAGCAATTGTAATGCCATTGGAAACTCCTATGGGCCATGGGGTAGAAATTTTGTTGAATCGAACACTGTCCAATAATTAGTATGGTTCTGATTGTAATAGACCCTAAGGTCAATGAGTCCTTAGAATGCATCTCCTAAGCATTTGACCTGATTGACTGACACTTACATCGTCTGAGGTTGGTCAGTTGGTAGGAAGATAAATACTGTTGCAGGTTGATTTCAGATTTTCTGTTAGAGGGAAACGTAAAGGTGCAGTGCCTGGGCAATTATAGTTTATAAGATATTTCACTTGCAAAGAACCAATTTGCATGATGAATGTGGCTTGTTAGGCTTATTTTAAATGCGATGACTGGATTCTAGCTAATGGGATTACTTAGTGGTACTTTGTTGAAGTTCCTTTTTATCTTCATACAGAGGGGGCATTGTCTTGCGATCATTGTCTTTTAGTATTTTTCTTTTATGTTTTTCTACCACTAAGAGACTTGCTTTTTGCCACTTTTAAGTTATTCATCACAGTGGTTATATAAGGGACATTTCAAATTATTACGTGCACTAGGTTCAAATAGACTCTTCCTTTGCTAGTTCAATATTTTATCCATATAGACAAATGATTTAGTTAGAAATGATCATGGTAGAGACTGATTAGAAATGAAAAGATCTATAAACCGTACCTGATGGCTTATGATTACATTTCTTTTAGTTAGATATTGGTGCTTATCTCATGCATTCATCTTTTGAGTCTAAGCTGCATAGTAGGAGATGATCATATAGTTATGCTAGCTCTAATTTAGCAGTACAGAAAGAATGTTGTACCATTTTCCACCCTGACACTCGTATAGATAATATCGTAACTTTTTAACTGAAAAACCAAGGATGAAATCACTTACATATCTGCTTTGTTCTCTGCAAGTGTAAACAAGTTTGGCTTATTGCAAAGATCCACATAATATGCCACATATTTGGATTAATTAAGAATACTGATTTGCCAAATGCTAGATGTGCACTACCATATTATTCATTTGAAACATTTTCATCGATCAAGCCATGCGAAAGGTCTTTGAAGCAGAAATGCCCATAAGCTTATTATGCTTTTTAACTTCATGCTTTTGGTCTTCAAATTGGTTTTCTATTAGTTAAATAATTTTCAGACTTCGTCCAGTTATCTCCGGCTCAAACGCAGCAGTCGAAGCACTCCAACCAGTACAGTGCTTTGGTCTTGCAATGGTGGTATTCTTATCATGGTTGCATCTTTGCTGTTTGAGTGTACAGGTTAGAGAGGGTGTAAAGATTGAGCACGAGAAGAAACTGTCAACATTGCAGAGCCAGGAGTATAGGCAAAAGGATGATGCAAAACTGGACAAGACCAAGGCCTCCATACAGAAATTGCACTCACTAATCATAGTGACATCACAGGCCGTCACTACCACATCTTCTGCTATCACCAAAGTTCGCGATGATGAACTTGCACCACAACTTGTCGAGATTTGTTATGCGTGAGTAACTCTTCCCTCATTGGAATCTTTAATTATTTATTTTACATTCTTCCTGATTTCATCTTACACCGTTAAGACTTGCTTTTAGTTACGAGCATTGGAGGATAGTTGTTTAACTGTATCTAACCAATACCGTAATCGTCAAATATCTTTTAGGCTTTTGAATATGTGGAGGCAAATGAATAAGTTTCATGAAATCCAGAACCATATTGTGCAACAAGTCCGAGGTCTTGTGAATCGTGCCTCTACTGGCGAGTCGACATCGGACTTGCATCGGCTGGCAACCCGTGATCTTGAAGCTGCAGTCTCGGCATGGCATTCAAGCTTCAACCGCCTTATCAAGTATCAGCGTGACTATGTCCATGCCTTGTATGGCTGGCTTAAGCTCACACTCCTCCAGGTTAGCAGTGACAATCCTCAGAAAGACCATTCTTCACCTGTCGCAGTTGAGCTTACAGCCTTCTGTGATGAGTGGAAGCAAGCGCTAGATCGACTGCCTGACACAGTGGCCTCTGAGGCTGTCAAAAGTTTCATGAATGTCATCCATGTCATCTACACAAAGCAGGTTGAGGAATTGAAGATTAAGAAACGAGCTGAGACATACTCAAAAGAGCTTGAGAAAAAATCTACAGCACTGAGAAATACCGAGAAAAAATATTACCAGTCCTACTCAATGGTTGGACTTGCGCTCCCAGGTGGTGGACACGACAATGATGGACAAGTATTTGACACGCGCGACCCATTAGCAGAGAAGAAGTCGGAGATTGCAGCATGTCGGAGAAAGGTAGAAGATGAGATGATGAGGCATGCTAAGGCGGTCGAGGTCACGCGGTCGATGACCCTTAACAACATACAGACGGGCCTGCCCGGTGTGTTTCAGGCGTTGACAGGGTTCTCCGGCATGTTTGTGGAAGCTCTGGAAGGTGTTTGCCGTCGAGCTGGATCCGTTTAAACGGCTTTTCATAATTTTTTACTATCTTCTTATATATGTGATCAGGCAAAAGAGTATATAGTTATAAAACAGGAAGAAGATAATTCCCATCTTTTGGTGTGTTAGGTTGGATAAGTCGGTGTAGATATCATTTTTGATATGATATTTCTTTTGCCCTTTCTGGAACGTGGAGGGAGGAGATGCTTTTGTACAGCCAAAATGGGTTGGTTGGGTTGTGCTTTAATAAAGATCAACTTTTCTTCTCTGCTGTTTTATATAGGGGATTCTCTAATTGCCAACTGAACTGGTCGGAAGCTGGAATGAGTTGTTCAAACACATCTGAATCAGATCAAGGTATTTTACCTCTTATCGGACCTGTCTTCTGACCCTCTTATGGCATTGTTCTTTAAATCTCAAATGGAATGTATTGTCTTGCAGCAAACAAACGAAAGGGCAGATTCTGGAAGATCAGCTGAAGTCTCCATCAGGAACAAATGTTGAATGGTATGTATATATATTTTTTCAGTTGGATTTCACTATAATTTAGTAGCAGGAAGATGCTTTGATTCTTGTTTGATCCCCTGAGTTCTCGGATTAACTGAACCATTTGTTTAGAGCTCTAATTCCAGAATGTTATATATGCAAAACATTTGTTGCTTTTTGCAACCCAAAAGCCAAAGGCTCCACAAGACTTTGCACTGATTTCCAGGTGAAAAGCCTTCTTATGAACTCTCTTTATCATGTTTTGCATGAGGGGTTGAGCTGATGATATAAAGAAAGAAGAAACAGAAGACAGCTGCAAAATCCTCAATTCTCTCTCATCTATCTTTGCCATGTGCAGGAATTATTGTATTCCGGAGGACAGCTTGTCACTTTGAGTCATTGCCAACTGTGCAATAGTATCCTATGACTTGTCCTCTATTATTCCTTTGTTTTGTTGCATAGGTGTACCTATGCAAGCTCCTTACTAGTTGATATATTCGAATATTGCGAACTATTGTATTGAATTTTTAAATCTTTAGTCTTCTATTGTATGGATTGAGCACCACATTATTAATTTAGGTGTTGTCTTCTATTATTTTGTTTCTAGTGTCTCATACAAATATATAACAAATACAATTTCGATTGTTTTATTATGTTTGTCCTAAGAGACTATGGTTAGTATGAATTATATGATTGCTTTATAACTATTTCTTTTTAGATGAAGACACTACAAATCTGCTAACCAATTTAATTTTGCTTGGTCGTAGATGTCACTTCAACGGACTAATTATAGATTATCTCCTTTAGTTAGATCTCTTTGGCTTCTCGATTCTTAGACTTCAAAAATTTATATTGAAATTCCTATAGTTATGAACGTGAAACATCTAGTTTTATTTATCGTTAATTTATCGATGAAATCACAAAAAATAATAGATAAAAAAGTAATTTAACATTTAAGTTGATAATGATGGATGACGAAGGTGGTCGCTGAGGGCCGTAGGTTAGTTGTTGGAGATGAGGGAGATCGATGGTGACATCAACACAATTACTAAGTGATGTGTAGATGCAGTTGAGCGACGAAAAGGACGCTTAGTATTTGTATCGACATTGATATAGATACAGAGCAGCATCACTCGATAACTCCGTTGGCGTCGACATAAATGTAAAGCGACAAAAGGACCACTTAGCATCTACATCTACGTTGACATCGACGTAGTTGTCGAGCAGCCTTTTCGTTGCTCTACATTTGTATCGGCGTCGATGTAAATGTCGAGCAATCCTTTCATCACAAGTAATGACATTGATGTCGATAGAGATGCAAAGCGGTTCTCACTTTTCACTGTCGCTATCTCTTCTCATTCATAATAGTCACGCACGCACGACCCTTAGTGACGTCATCGTTCGTCACCACGAATTAGACCGTCGAAATTATCTTTTTACGATTGTTTTCGTACTTCTGTCGGTAAAATTAACGACGGTAAGATAAATAAAATTAAATTTTTGTTTTTTTATAATTATAAAAAAATTAATATAAATTTTTTAAATCTAAAAATCAAGATATTAAAAAAAAAATCTAAACCATTGGTCCTACTTCCGCCACTCCACAGATCTCTCTCGTGCGAGGCACCACTGCCTAGAGGGCAGAAAGTTGTAATGCCGTGGGAGTGGGCACAGCAACATCCCCACTCCGTGGCTTCTCAGGCGGAAAGGTGAGCGTCAAACGGTGCTGATGGTTGACAACGACTTGACCCAATCAAGTGCTGCGGAGAACATCAACCGGTCATTGCTTTGTGCCAGCCATCATCGACAGCGGCTTCTGCAGATACGGTGGGTAGGGAGTAATGGGGTGGGAGGGGGATGACAAAAGGGTACAGGTTGCCGTGTCGGAAGAATTAATGCAACGTGGTAATAGAGTCTGAGTGCGTGGCTACCATCATCACCACTCCTGCTAATGATGGCACAGGCATACCTGCTTTCGGAGGGGTCCTTCGCGTTTGGTGAGAGAATCTTATGGGGAAGTTGGTCAAACACCAGCTGTCGAGCTTGTCGGGTCTATGTGGAGGAGATGGGGGAGGGTGAAGAATCACGATTACTTTTGATGCGGTCTGCACCTGTTTAAGCCGTAACCTCGGGGCGGTACAGCTCGATTCAGACGTCCGGATGTCGGGGATCACAGGTAGAGCTTCTTGACGTCTTTTGGAGAAGCGCTCGCGATAGTCCAATCGGGGCGTTGTCTGGAGAGATAGCTAACCGCAGCGTCGGGGTGGAGTGATCACCGAGTACCTGCACAAAGGTCGGACCGTATCTTCGGCCCGACCCCTCCGATGGTCCAATTAGTGGATGTGAAGGGGATTTCTGTATTAAGAGCTGGTGTTGTCCCCCCCCAACCTTTAGGGCTCTGGACTCTTTATAGTTTGGGTCTGATACTACCTTATGTTCCTACCTGTCAGAGCAGGGTCGTGCCTCTGACTGGATTTGACATCGCCAATAGGGTCGCGTGGCGGACCATCCTGTCGCAGGGTATGGGCGGCCTCGGTCGTCGCCTCCTGCATTTGGGCGAACGTGCAGGGTATGGGCGACGGAGCCGCTGGCTGAGCGTGGGTGACGTTGGCGACGTTGGGTCAGCGTTAATGCCCGCTCGCTCGGGCAGAGTGTGGGCCATGCGCGGGTGGTGTCGTGGCGCGTCGCGTCGCCATTACTGCCTGAGGGAGGTCACTTCGGTTGACCAACCATGGGATGGCTGGCGTCACTGTCCGCATCCCCGTTGACCATGCAGTGACTCCCCTATCACTTCCCCCCCCCTATGTGGAGGTGTGCTGGGTCGTTTTTCAGGGTTTCGTGGATGAAGGGCGTCCTCGTTTAATGCTTGAACAACCGAGTCGCAAGTCGGAGACCGAACTGGAGCGACTCGTAACATGACTGGATCGCCGAGCCGCAAGTCGGGAAATGAACTGGCGCGACTTGGGATATGATCGGACTGACGAGCCGCAAGTCGGAGACCGAACTGGGGCGACTTGGGATATGATCGGACTGACGAGCCGCAAGTCAGAGACCGAACTGGAGTGACTCGTAACATGACTGGATCGCCGAGCCGCAAGTCGGGAAATGAACTGGCGCGACTTGGGATATGATCGGACTGACGAGCCGCAAGTCGGAGACCGAACTGGGGCGACTTGGGATATGATCGGACTGACGAGCCGCAAGTCGGAGACCGAACTGGAGCGACTCGTAACATGACTGGATCGCCGAGCCGCAAGTCGGGAAATGAACTGGCGCGACTTGGGATATGATCGGACTGACGAGCCGCAAGTCGGAGACCGAACTGGAGCGACTCGTAACATGACTGGATCGCCGAGCCGCAAGTCGGGAAATGAACTGGCGCGACTTGGGATATGATCGGACCGACGAGCCGCAAGTCGGAGACCGAACTGGAGCGACTCGTAACATGACTGGATCGCCAAGCCGCAAGTCGGGAAATGAACTGGCGCGACTTGGGATATGATCGGACTGACGAGCCGCAAGTCGGAGACCGAACTGGAGCGACTCGTAACATGACTGGATCGCCGAGCCGCAAGTCGGGAAATGAACTGGCGCGACTTGGGATATGATCGGACTAACGAGCCGCAAGTCGGAGACCGAACTGGAGCGACTCGTAACATGACTGGATCGCCGAGCCGCAAGTCGAGAAATGAACTGGAGCGCCAATCTGATGCGGCGGGGGCATCTGTTTAAGCCGTGGCCTCGGGGCCGTCCGGCTCGGTTCGGGGTCCAGAAGTCAGGGATCTCGGGCGGCGTCCCTCGGGGTCTCCCGAAGGCTGAGCACGGTGGTTCGGGTCGGGAGGTCGGGTCGACGGCAGGTCGGGTCGGGTTGGCATGAAGCTCCGCCGTAGCGCCTGGAAGAGTCGACCCCCTCTGGCACCTGCATAAAGGTCGGGCCGAGGCGCTCGGCCCGACCCCTCCGACGGCCAAGTTAGCGATGTGGAGAGGGTTTTGAAGGAAGAGATGCCTCCATACAAGTGTGGTGTGTGAGTTCGTCCTCCCCCCTTTTCTCTTTAGAGTTTGGGGGTATTTATAGATGAAGTTTGATGTTACCTGACGTGGTTGTCTGCAGGGCAGGACTGTACCTTCGGTGGCATCTGACATTGCCACTGGGGTTGCGTGGGAGGCCGAGCTGCCGCAGGGTATGACGAGCCTCGGGCAATGTGTCACTCAGGGGGTTGCTGTCATGGCGTGTCACATCGCCATTTTTACCCCTATCAACTTTCACTGTGAAGGCGAGAGAATAGGAGGAAGACGTTAGCTGATTGGAACGAAATGATAAATAAATGGGTAATTTATCTAGAAAAATTCCAATCAGACTGGTGTTTGCAGAATCAATCTTAACACCTTTAGATGAATCAAACCCAATCGTCTTTCCTTAAATTGGACTTTGGAAGTTTTAAAATAACTAAAGAGTTTACTAAAATCAGTCGGGCAATTTCTTTATATCAGAATCTTTTTTTAATCATAACAATGAAGTAACCATTTATATTATTACATTTTTCCTAGGTAAAATCTGAGATGAGTTGGATTAATCTATTATGGTGCTACACTCGTGAATAGACTATATTACACTTGATCGTAGAATCAAATGTAATATAATCCATTTTCATCTTAGCTATTATTTGCAATTAAATGTAACACAGTTGAACAATGCAATCTAATATAGTTCCATGTCATTTAATAAATTTAATAACACATGTTAATTCTGCAATTGAAAATAACACATGTCATTTATGTATAAATCACCATTAAAATTGTCAATTTAAATAGAGATTTATTTGGTTTTTTTATTTTTAGATTATTTATTAAAAAAAATCAAATTTAGATAGATTCTCTTATGAGCCATGTAATAATCCTTAAAAAGGACATGAGCATTACTTTTGTCCTTTTGCTGTCTTACCCTAATAAATTCATGGAAGAGAAGTGCTCAAAGGTACAAACCCATTATGTCAGTTTCTTCTAAAATTAATTGCCCTGAATTAAAAATATAAAACACCTACAACAGTCCCATCATAAGAAATTTCTGAAGAACACTGTTCAAAAACTGTTCTGTCATGCCAAACACATTGTAATGAAAATTTATCTCAACAGCGGATTAAATGCCATGTAAGAACTGCTGTGGGTGGAATGAGGTACCACTCGGGTCACCAAAGTTTGTGAGAAGGGCACATGTATTAATTGTTCATAGTATCGAGAGGGTACATGATTTGGCAATAAATCACATTACCAGTGCATAAGTACAATTCACCACCTCCAAAGAGTTGATTAGAAAATTAACCATACAAGTCTCACATGACAACAACAAAGAGCCAATGAACATTTTACAAGTTTATGAGTTGCAAAGGTTGTCGTCACATTATTGGCTTCATTATGCATAATTGTGCATGACGGCGACTTGCATGTGTACTGCAATGATTACTAACTTGTGTAACCATGGGAGCTTAGCATTTTAGAAACATACCTAATATATCCTTATAAAAGCATTTGGTAAAAATTTTGGGCAAAATGAGTTCTTCGCTCTAACGATCAACCAATACAATCCGTAACACGGAATATGTGCCAATGCCATGAGGAAGTACCTGCAGGGTGGACGGCCATAAGCATCACAATTAATTCTTACAAATAAAGAGAGAATTAATTAAAGAACTGATGTTACCAAAGAGGTGCCCAATGAGTAGCAAGATCCAAAAAAGGGTAAGGCCACCTGCACACACATCAATCACTCAAGTGAGGTCACAAGTCAATTAATCACATCATATAATAGTCACAGTTTGATGTGCTCCCATGAAACTTGTTCTTTGAATATAGACTAATAATCACATTCCTGAATGTTCCATTTGAGGCCTCTTGTTAGTGTTACTTCATACCAAGTATGGATTTAATTATCTTTTTGTTGCTAAGTTTGGTAATCTATTTGATCAGTACAAGACTGGTATACTATAGATGGTATCTTGACCTGTACCACCCAGTATAATCGACTAAGATAATAAATAATATAAGCAAACTGTATACATGCCAAACATTTCAATATCGATACTAGGTCAAATTGGTAAACACTAGGTTTTAATTACTGACCAAACTGCTATATATAGTAATCAGTCTGACCAAGGTTTGATACGGTACTATATAACTTGGTCCCAAATTGGTTAAGTACTATATACCGTACTTTACTAGTTCGATAATGTGTCGAAACCAGTAGACCAAGATAATATATACCTACCTTGCTTTATATAAATAAAATGGCTCTCTCAATAATCCCATTGTTAAACAATTACTTAATAGAAAGTTGAGCACAAGGGCAACTGAATGTCTGTTTAGGAACAACACATAACAATGTCAATACTTGAAAGACTAGGATATCCTCACCAAGTAAAACCACGAGCATGAAGGATCCATTGGAATGTCACATAAATACAGCTCCAAAACGCAAAATATGCCATTCGAAACAGCGGAAATGGCTGCAAAAAGGATTTAAGTTAGGTTCCTATGTGAAAACAGAGTATGCTGCACGTGTTTGACTTATGCACATGAGACACATACCAGGTTATTGAGAAAAGTGTCGAGTAGAAGAAACACAGCATTAAGAGAATGCATGCAGCCCATTATCTGCCATCCTCAGATAGAGGTTAATATGGTTTAAACATAAATAGAATAAAATTAGCTAAAAAGCTTTGTATAGAATAGTAACAATAATTTCATTGCAAGTAATATTATTTGACTTATCTTATTTAAGACATAGCAATAGTTTCAGGAAATGAACCAACAGCATCATCAAAGATAGTTTTCCAAATAACTAGAGCATGATAGTATATATGCATGCCGAATGTTGCAACCCTTGCATCATGCAGTATCAATGCACTGTTAACTGATACAAAGATCTAGTTAAGATATACGAAACAGAAAAGGATATTGCAATTATAACTATCAAATATCAATACTAAATGGAGCAATAATTTGTTCGGTCAAATATTTAAGAGTTACAAGAAAAAGTACATTAATATACCGAAGAGATTCTTAAATTTCAGAAGCAAAATAATAGCAAGACAGTTTTAAAACACTGAAGCCACAGCCACAAATACACATTTCAAATACAAGCACTCATCAATGATAAATTTCAGGAGACACATATAAAGATGTGTCTGCTCACATGCCGGATGGTATTATATCATAAACAATGTGTTTAACTATACACCCCTATGAGCATTCACCACTAATTTCATGCTAAAAAAGTACTTCACAAAGGGAAACATTTGTTGAAGCATCAGACATGAAAACACAGAAAGAAAATTAACCTATTCCTTCTAAGGAAAAGATCTCGGCTCTGAAAAGTAAGGAGTGGAAGTAAATATTTCTAGTGGTTCTGAATATGCTTGTGATAATACATCAGGGAACCATATCAAGTAAATCAAGATATATCAGGTTCAATATACTAAAAAGAGAATCACAAGTAACTGAACTCTTATTTAGTGGTCAGAGAAATCTAGAAAGAAACATTTGTAGAAGCATCAGACATGTAAACAACCATAGTTCCGCACTTCTACATGCATCAAGTACAAGCATCCTTGTTAGTGTCACTTGCTGGACCTATTTTACATTTGACACAATGCTAGTCGATGAGAGGAGAAAAGGAGAAGCCCCGAATCCAATAAATGATATGAAGGGTCATGAAAACTCAGAAACAAAGGGGAGATCCATGAATATGATAAACTAAGAGTGATATATTTGTGTAAACTTAGATATGCAACTGTAAACTGTAAACACAGTTAAGTTTTTAGCCTGGCAAGAACATAGCACAGACTTAGAAGAAACCCATTTGCAAAGTTTATAAGACAACAACAGATTAAAAGAACCCAATGCGAAACAATTGAATTTCCAAATTTGAAAGGACATCAGTATGCAAGCAAGAATGCAAAAGGGAACTTGTGCGCTTGATCTCTGGTTGAGAAATGAACTTGTTAAAAACTACCCTTCAAATTAGGGCTTCTCATCTTCTTAGAGAGAGAAAGACCTCAAGGAAACTAAAAAATGATGCGATAAAGACCATATACATTCTAATATCTAAATGGAAAAATATTACCAAACGATTCTTGGATTCATAACTAGATAGAACAAGCATAAAGAAAGACTCTTGTCACATAAACTTCTTGCTCAAGTTCAGGATACTCACAGCATTTAGCCTGAAATTTATAGAAGACAAATATGGTACTAGAAGAACCCAAAATACAATGTCTGTCAACACTACAGCACCTGCACTGGTCTGTTAATCAAATGATAATAGTAAATTTTATATATTTTTACTGAAAATAGCACAATGTAGGTGGGGAAAAAGAACAATTTTAAAAATATATTTGAACCTTCAATTGATAACAGCTTGGCAAGGAATAAAAATCTAAGTGATTCAGGTAATAACTAACTTAACAAGCATATACTGGTTAAAGCATATAAATTAAAAGGTGTTAGGCATGTAAAGAAAATAAAAGAAGTAAAATGTCTTTTTGTTTATATTATAATAACATTCAGCACATAAATGCGAAAGACAAAATTGGGTTCAAACTTTCCCCAGCCCCTTTTCATCAATTGACTCTTGACATAAACGAAGGAGTGAGGTTCGTTCGACAAATTCCTACCTCTATATCTATCTCTGAGATGTTTGGATTTTTCAAAACTCCATAGACATGCAAAAGAGAAATGCTATCCCCACTCGGACCAAGACATAACTTTTACCAAAAATTTATTGTGATGTTTTTGTTCAAATAACAATTAAAGTGAAGCAGGGTCAAGAGCAACACATCTCTTTATGATAAACAGATCCATTTTGCAAGTTTGTTATTATGGATAGTTCCTATAAAGGATTGGACTAATGACGTATACAATGCTTGAATTATCGATGTAGCCATAGTTGGTTCTCCTCCTTCAGAGACATGTAATAGAAGCAGAAGGAAGACTTCAGCTAAACTAGAAGCCCATTATGAAAAATCTGGAAAGTCGTGATTATTATGAGTAACTTGGAATTCACACTGAGACTACCTGTCACAGTGAATACCATGCTTTTTCTTTTTTATAGTGATAACATATAAACATGCATTTAGATGCTGACCTGATAGACAAGTTGCATAGCATGACCCCAAAATCCAGCTTTTTTTTCATCAGCTTCCTGTTCATGATAGCTTTGCAATCTTATTACATTCATATTTTTGTTGGTCCTCAAAGGTAGAGTCATAGGACTATTCTGCTCAAAACCACCATTTAGGAATCTGTTGACCTCCTGTTCTGGCATAATACTTCTCTTTGAGTAAAGCCAGCAGCCATGGGCGGATATAATGGTTGCGATCTGCAGAAGACAAAAACATCAGACAAAAGCGTAAAATCATGTAATTAGGACGAATTTTCTTTCTATGGTAGGTTGTTTTTCTTGTGTTTAGGGGGCATATAGAAAAGAATTAACAGAGACAAGCTAGATACACAATCTAGCATGTAAAATAAAAAGCAAAAACTCCAACTAAGGGAAGAAGATAGTAGTCATAATAAATAGTTAAATACAGTACTGATTTTGAACTAATTTAATAATGGGAAACAGTGGAGGAACATACCGCAAAATAGACAATGACTAATGCAAACGTCCACCTGCAGATCATTCATCCAGGAACATCAACTGAATAGTTATATTTTTAACACGAATAAACTGTGTTTTTCAATTGAAAATAAAGAGACATAGGTAATAAATTTAGCGAAACGTCAGTGATGTCAAAGTATAAGGACTAGCTGATGTGGAGGTACTTAACAAAGAACACAGTTCCTCCATGTTTATAGAGGGCAACATGACATTCGTTAACATTGTCTAACACAGAAAAGAGCATTTAATTCGAAAACAATGCATCACAAAGAAGCAATGCGAAAATTTTCTTATGGCCACAAAACTAAGAACCAAACAGGACATGGACTGTGATAACCCTCTAGCATTCAACAATTACTTTATTCCATATCCGAGGTGATCTCTCATCACATCAAAGAGTCAGATCTGCAAAAAACTCTCGTATGCTGTTACTTCCCCATTTCACCCATCACTCCTTTACAAAAACATTTTCCTTCCCTCTTCAATGAGCAGCTACAATTCACTTTTCTCTATTGAAGATACTTCATAATACACACCTAACTGCAGGCATTGACTATCACCTTGCCCTCAACCATACAAAAGTTAATCATCCACTTCTACTCCATGTGTCAGTGATAGCAGTCATGTTAAACTTAATGGAAACAAAAACAAAAAAAGAAACAATAGGCAACAGCTTATCAGCATCACTGAAATGTTGGGCTCAAGAAACGTACCAACACGTGAAAACTATTTGGCAAAAAGTATTCTTGAAAACCAGACAGCCTTGATTCAAGCAGTTCATTCTTTCGTTCTCATAAGCTGCTCAACTGTTTGTTCTCTCCATCCTTCGACTATATTATTAACTGAGCAGTGGGCATATCTTTGTTTAAATTTATCTGAATCACTGTTCTAAAGTTGTGATTGTATGGAAAAATCAAATAGTTATGAAGTATCCAACTTCTGAAGACTATCTTGATTCTACATAACACTTATCAAGTTATTAACAATAAAACTTGACCTAAATTTAAAATGATAGTTTTGATTTTCCTGGTCCAGTTTTAAAACTTTAATTTATGAAAGTGTCACTTACCGATCTAACAAGATAATAGACCAATTAATTTGCTAAAGCTAAGACCATTGGCACAAAATGCTTAGGCCTAAGTCAATAATAGTATATCCAACAAGCCAAGCCCTAGCATGATGCACGTGAGGGCTAATCCAGTGATGATTGCATGTCAAGGTGTACCTTTGATCTGATCCCATCCATGGATAATATTTTCCTTCTTGAGCCTCTTACGATGCCAAATACCCTCCTACCATTCCTCATGATTAGCTTATTGAACCTAAAACTAATTTAAATCTACTAAGCCCTACTATCATTCCTCATGATGAGCCAAAATGCTTAAGCCCTAAGATAGGTTAAGGGTAATACACTCACCAAGCAATTAAAACCAATTTAAATCTGCTCCCACTTTCTATGTGTGACTAAACAGGAGTGTTATACGGAAATTATTTTCTTGTCGATCACAACGGTAGAGAATGATAGGGACAGATTTGACACCCTCCACCACGTGGACTAAATGACAATAAAAGCATGGGAACCAGCAACCATCAATGATAGTAGGTCCCAGCCTCTTCACCTCCCGGCTGACATCTCGAGCCATGCATCTGTGGCTGACAAGCACTCTGCATTGATGACTGGCAGCAAGCCACCCACATTAACTCCTCCGCCGCACAAGGCACGCCCTCATTCATATCTCTAGATTTGGCACCCTCCAGCTCCCTCCACCACGTGAACTAAATGACAACAAAAGCATGAGAACCAGCGACCATCAATGATAGTAGGTCCCAGCCTCTTCACCTCCTAGTTGACATCTCGAGCCACGCATCTATGGTCGACAGTACTCTGCATTGATGACTGGCAGCAAGCCACCCACATTAACTCCTCCGCCGCACAAGGCACGCCCTCATTAATACCTCTACCACCTCAGCTAACACAGGTGGAGAGGGCACAACACCCAAGCATAAAAGCCACACCCTAAGTCAAGATTTGGGGGGGGGGGCAACAATCTCTTAACCCTTTACTCTCTCATCTTTACACAGCTCATATTGCTGTCTTTCGCCTCCTCCGCCTTACACTGACTTAAGAATCGAAGGGGTCGAGCCGGGAAGCCCCCCGACACCGACCTATTGTGCAGGATCACTGGTGTGCCCAGGAGACAACCTCGCAACTTGAAGATGACCCAACAGCCAAGAGAGGATCTCGCTGCCGAGTAGATCTCAGTTCCTCTACCAGGCCTCACCGCTCCAAGGTCAGATCAGCCCTAGCAAACCGCTTCCCTTGTAGACTTCCAGCGCTGGTTCACCACATCAACACTCCCACATCGGCACGGAGGAGACACAAGGATGAACCTGCACCTTTGGCAGTGAACCAACCGTGCCAACTGGATCCGACTCACCATCCAACGGTATTCATGCTCAATCAGAGAGTAGACCAGATAAGATCACAATCGGAGAGGGCATGACACCCAAGCATAAGAGCCACACCCCAGGCCAAGATTGGGGGGGCAATAATCTCTCAACCCTTTACTCTCTCATCTTTACACAGCTCATACTGCTATCTTTCGCCTCCACCACCTTACACTTGCTTAAACATCAAAGGGGTTGAGCCAGGAAGTCCCCCGACACCGACCTATTGTGCAGGATCACTGGTGCCCAGGAGACAACCTCGTAGCTTAAAGATGACCCAACGACCAAGAGAGGACCTCGCTGCCGAGCAAATCCCAGTTCCTCTACCAGGCCTCACTGCTCCAACGTCAGATCAGCCCTAGCAAACCGCCTCCCTTGTAGATTTCCAGCGCTGGTTCACCACATCAACACTCCCACATCAGCACGGAGGAGACACAAGGATGAACCTGCACCTTTGGCAGTGAACCAACCGTGCCAACTGGATCCGACTCACCATCCAACGGTATTCATGCTCAATCAGAGAGTAGACCAGATAAGATTACAATCGGAGAGGGCATGACACCCAAGCATAAGAGCCACACCCCAGACCAAGATTGAGGGGGCAACAATCTCTCAACCCTTTACTCTCTCATCTTTACACAGCTCATACTGCTGTCTTTCGCCTCCTCCGCCTTACACTGACTTAAGCATCGAAGGGTTCGAGCCGGGAAGATGACCCAACAGCCAAGAGAGGACCTCGTTGCCGAGCAGATCCCAGTTCCTCTACCAGGCCTCACCGCTCCAAGGTCAGATCAGCCCCAGCAAACCGCTTCCCTTGTAGACTTCCAGCGCTGGTTCACCACATCAACACTCCTACATCGGCACGGAGGAGATACAAGGATGAACCTGCACCTTTGGCAGTGAACCAATCGTGCCGACTGGAGCCGACTCACCAACCAACGATATTCATACCCAATCAGAGAGTAGACCAGATAAGATCACAATCGGAGAGGGCATGACACCCAAGCATAAGAGCCACACCCCAGGCCAAGATTGAGGGGGCAACAATCTCTCAACCCTGTACTCTCTCATCTTTACACAGCTCATACTGCTGTCTTTCGCCTCCTCCGCCTTACACTGACTTAAGCATCGAAGGGTTCGAGCCGGGAAGATGACCCAACAGCCAAGAGAGGACCTCGTTGCCGAGCAGATCCCAGTTCCTCTACCAGGCCTCACCGCTCCAAGGTCAGATCAGCCCCAGCAAACCGCTTCCCTTGTAGACTTCCAGCGCTGGTTCACCACATCAACACTCCTACATCGGCACGGAGGAAATACAAGGATGAACCTGCACCTTTGGCAGTGAACCAATCGTGCCGACTGGAGCCGACTCACCAACCAACGGTATTCATGCCCAATCAGAGAGTAGACCAGATAAGATCACAATCGGAGAGAGCACAGCACCCAGGCATAAGAGCCACACCCCAGGCCAAGATTGGGGGGGCAACAATCTCTCAACCCTGTACTCACTCATCTTTACACAACTCAAACTACTATCTTACGCCTCCTCCACCTTACACTTGCTTAAACATCGAGGGGGTCGAGACGGGAAGCCCCCCGACATCGACCTGTTGTGCAGGATCACTAGTGCCCAGGAGACAACCTCGCAGCTTGAAGATGACCCAACGGCCAAGAGAGGACCTCGCTGCCGAGCAAATCCCAGTTCCTCTACCAGGCCTCACTGCTCCAAGGTCATATCAGCCCCAGCAAACCGCCTCCCTTGTAGACTTCCAGCGCCAGCGCTGGTTCACCACATCAACACTCCCACATCGGCACGGAAGAGACACAAGGATGAACCTGTGCCAACTGGATCCGATTCACCATCCAACGGTATTTATGCTCAATCAGAGAGTAGACCAGATAAGATCACAATCGGAGAAGGCACGGCACCCAAGCATAAGAGCCACACCCCAGGCCAAGATTGGGGGGGGCAACAATCTCTTAACCCTTTACTCTCTCATCTTTACACAGCTCATACTGCTGTCTTTGCCTCCTCCGCCTTACACTAACTAAAGCATCGAAGAGGTCGAGCCGGGAAGCCCCCCCCCCCGGACACCGGCCTGTTGTGCAGAATCACTGGTCTAAGGTCAGATCAGCCCCAGCAAACCGCCTCCCTTGTAGACTTCCAACGTTGGTTCACCACATCAACACTCCCATATCGGCACGGAGGAGACACAAGGATGAACCTGCACCTTTGGTAGTGAACCAACCGTGTCAACTGAAGCCGACTCACCAGCCAACAGTATTCATGCTCAATCAGAGAGTAGACCAGATAAGATCACAATCGGAGAGGGCACGATACCCAAGCATAAGAGCCACACCCCAGGCCAAGATTGGGGGGGCAACAATCTCTCAACCCTTTACTCTCTCATCTTTACACAGCTCATACTGCTGTCTTTCGCCTCCTCTGCCCCCCGACAACCTCGCAGCTTGAAGATGACCCAACAGCGAAGACAGGACCTTGCTGCCGAGCAGATCCCAGTTCCTCTACCCGGCCTCACCGCTCCAAGGTCAGATCAGCCCCAGCAAACCACATCCCTTGTAGACTTCCCGTGCTGGTTCGCCACATCAGTACTCCCACATCGGCACAGAGGAGACACAAGGATGAACCTGCGCCTTCGGCCGACTGGAGCCGACTCAGCAGCCAACGGTATTCATGCCCAATCAGAGAATAGACCAGATAAGATCACAACCAGTCCAGTTTCCAGTACGGTGGTAAATTACTGCTGCCATATCGAGGATTTAATAATCCACGGGCTAACCCAAAATCCCTAATCGGTTTCACTTCATCTCAAGCATGAGAAAGAAAATCGGCTTCTCTTGATCTCCAGAATCAGAAAGAAAAAATTTCTCCCCCGTCTCACAATGAATAGAACTAACTAATCAATAAAATTAGCAATGAGAACAAAGCATGTTTTCATGTTAAGACGGCTATGGTAATAAGGGGGCTCACTGAGTATAGAAGTAGAACGCGGAGAATCCGCGAAACAGAATCATCTGGAAGAGTAGCCACGCCATGGCCAAGAACACGAAGCCGCGGTACGCGAGAAGCCAGGCCGGGTGCATCCCGGCCCAGCACGGCGCCCAGAGATCGACGGCCCTGAGCGGTCGCGCCGGCGCCCGCGCCGCGACAACCACCGCGGCGACCGCCGGGGCGACGACGATCAGAGCGCAGACGAGCGTCTGCCATCGCATCCAGTACCCCGTCGCGGCTTCCTCTCCTGCCGCCACCTCAGCCCCAAACCGCAAGAATTCCATGGCTCCAACCCTCGCGACCGGTGGCGATCACAAGCCCTAACGAACAGACAACGAGACGACGGAGAGACAGAGAGAGAGAGAGAGAGGGAGAGCCGTGTCGAAGAGGAGGGAAGAGTACAGGACAGGTAGAAATCTCTCCATTTAGAGACCCATCCAGTTATCATCTAACCGTCCGATTCCAAGTCGCAGTTGATCTCCATCATAATGGACGGTCATTGGAGAGAAATGAACGGATACGTAACGGAGAGCGGCCTCGCCCGTTTCTACTTCTGGATGAGACGGCTCGTGTGTTATGTGGCATGAAATGACGAGATTGTCCTCAAACATCCTCAATATCTTATGTACTTTTCAATCATATTAAATTAATTCGATACCATCTCAAATATTTCAATTAGGCTGTTAGAAACAGAGCAACAGAACCATGAAGGTAAGGTTGATCCTGTTGTTTAAATTGATACTAGGAATAATGCATACAACTTTTACTGTAAACGACTGAACTACAGCTTCAGATGTCAGCCTTTGCAGAGATCTTTTAGCTTAATCTGAGGTGTGGAGTACTTGGCAGAGAGGATTTTGGATGCGATGATGGAATTGGCAGCTTCGGTGTTATGAACACCATCCCAGCTAATGTAGCGAGACCCCTCAGCACAAGCAGTGACCGTCGGCTCACCACAAGTCATCCTAAACTTGTAGTTGTACGGAGGTCCACCGTACCCACAACATGCCATCAGTGGATTCTCAAAGCCTGGAAGAAGATAGACATACACTACTACCATCAGTGATTCTTCATACGCAGCAAGATAGCTTCAGAGATTGGAGCAGCGGAACTCACCGTATTTGGTATGGTTTGCTATCAAATCTTGTTTGATGGCGTAGACATCAGCGTAAACGATGGTGGCATTCTTGAAGTCGGATCTCAGTCGGTCGCATAGCTCACTCAGTCCAGCATTGAAAGCTTTGGCTGCATCGTTGAGATCAGCAAGACATCCCAGTGAATCGAGCTCGCTGTCGTCCTTCCTCAGCAGCGCAAGCTTCTGCGGCAAACAGCCCAAGGGGCCCGTGTTGTAGATCCAAAACTTCCTACCTCCATTCTCGTGCAACAGCTGCAGTGATGCAAATGATGATGAACTGAGGGTTCTACTTGAGTGTGAACAAGAGATTGACTTGCCTCAATGGCAGCTCCGATCCTGGAGAGGATTGATGGGATCTTGACGACGACCTCTGCGTAGCTCAGGTTTGCACTGAAGGGAGTGGACACATCATTCTGCCCTATGTCGATGGAGTAGACTGCGTTCTGGAACTCCTTTTCGCTGAGCAGTGATCCAGAGCCTGATCCACCCAATCCGTCAGCACGTACCGAATCGATCAACTGGTGAAGATGAAGAGAAGATGTGCATTACCTTGGGGCCGGAGTTCGCGAGTGCGATTCTTGAAGTGGAGGAACTGGAGCACTTGGGTGGAGAGAGGGAAAGGGATCGCAGTTGACTCGGTGGCCGCACCAGCTACAGCAAAGTTGACCCCGTGGGTGAAGTTTGATCCTGGTAGTGACTCCAAGTAGGGGCTCAAATAGCTCATCTTCAACCTTTCGCCTGTAGGATTCGGTGTTATGATCACAGAGGTGCAGGAAATCGACACGAGTGAGAAGAAGAGATGTGGGAGACGCACAGAGGAAGTCAATGTAGAGTCGGCCGTCGCAGAAGCGGCCAGTGGGGCGGTGGAAGAACTGGCGACCGGAGGGGGGGCCGAGATAGAGGCCGAGGCCGGCCATGAGCCCTCCGGTGTCGGAGTTGGAGTCGCCGAAGTTGAAGAGGACGCATTTGGAGTGTGCAACAGCTGGTGAACATAGAAGAAGTATCAGAAGAGCAGGAAGACGCAGGGGATTTCCACCCATGCTTTCCCTTTCCTCTTCTCTCCTCATACTGCTTCACCTTCATATCCTGTCACTGCTGTCTTATGCTTCCCAACCTTCTTCACATGCAGATGACAGAGTTGCATGTGAGGATGCTTATTTTTGCGAGTATTGTATGACCAAGAAGAGCAGCTTGGGATCCCAGCAAAAATGGCGTTGACCTACTCATCACGGCATGGTCAACAACGTCAGAGTTATGGCAAGAGAACGCTTCCAACTGACCTCAAAAGCAGTTGAACGACAGATTTGGATTGGGGAGTACAAATATATTTTAACCAACGTTTTCTTACATTTTTCTGGTCCATTTATTTCGATCCATCAGTAGCATTAATTACATCCCATGAAATGTGCGATGAGGCAAGATAAAGGCCATCCACATCTGTAATTGTGGTAATGATGACATTATATCACCCTAGTTTTGACGATTGGTGTTGGATTAAGTGTTGGGAATTGTTGGGTCCAGCTCGGCTTGGACAAATTTGGGCCATAAACCCAAATCAGTAATTAAGAGAGAAAGGGCAAAATGTGAGGAAATAGATTGCAGCGTTCAGTCTGCGGCGGCGTGCAGAGGAAAGAGGAGAGAGAAATAAAGAGAGAAAGGTTAGGTTTGTGTGATTTCTGCTTGACGATCTATGATCAAACGTCGTAAGTTTCGATCCAAATTTTACGTGAAGAATCCTTACAGTAAACTCTACGATCCTAACGGTGTTGATCTGCAGTTTACCCTCTCTAAGGTACTTTCCTACGATATTTACTTTGTGAGATCTAGAATTTTCGTTTGGAGGAGATCCATCCTATACGATGAAGATATGTTATTCTAGAGCCAAGATCTATATTCTTGATATTATACTGATCCTTTAGTTATTCTAGAGAAGACATATTATAAACATGTTATCATTATTATTGATAGTGGAAGTTTGAGGTGGACTACAGTCCCGTGGTTTTTCCCACATTGGGTTTTCTACGTTAAAAAGATTTGGTCTCATTGTGTGATTGGTTTTTTGCTCTATTGTTTATGCTGTGCTGGTTGATATTTACATTTGGATATCAAGTTGGTATTTTGATGAGGAACCCATTTTGATACACAAAGAGGGAAAAGAATATTCCGCTTTAATAGGTTTTTCCCAACAAGTGGTATCAGAGCAATAGGTTGTTTGGTGCTAGTTTTTCTTGTGTGATTGAAATGGAGCAGTCAGATGGTATGATTAAATTGAACTCATCAAATTATTCCACTTGGAGGCGTCTGATGGAAGATTTGCTCTATTGCAAAGATTTATATAAGCCTATCCAGGTTAAAGATAAACCTTCTACTGTGGACGATGAAGAATGAGAAGTTCAACATAAAAAAGCCATTGCCTATATTAGAAGATGGATGCATATAAACTTACATGAGCATATTTCAGATGAAACTAAAGCTGATGTTGTTTGGCAAAGGTTAGAAAACCTCTTTGCAAAAAAGATAGTGGGAAATAGAATTTCTCTCCTCAGAAGGCTTGTAAATTTGAAGTATAAAGATGGTGGTAATATTGTTGAGCACATAAGCCTATTTCAGAGTCTTGCAAACAAGTTGGTTGCTATGAAAATGAATATAGATGATGAGATGCAGGGATTGTTACTTCTCAGCTCTTTACCAGAAAGTTGGGAAACGTATGTGGTGACTATTTGCAACTCCACGCCAGAGGGAACTTTAACTATTGATATGGTTAAAAACAGTCTGCTAAATGAAGATGCCAGAAGGAAAGAACAGGGTGAATCTTCTTCTGGTGCATTTGTTACTGAAAAACAAGAAAGACATGAAAGAAATCATAGCAGAAACCCACATGGATATAGAGGAAGATCCAAGTTTAGAAGAGATATCAAATGTTTTCACTGTAACAGGCCAGGTCACATGAAGAAAGAGTGTAGGTTTTGGAAGCGAGAACAGAATGAAATTAAGAAAAATAAAAAAGAGACCAATACAGTTGCTGCTGAAGGTAATATCACTATTGTCTGTGATGAAGGTTGTGTTAGTCTTGTAGCTCAGTACAGTAATTGGGTAATTGACTCTGGTGCTTCATTTCATGTCACTTCTCATGGTGATTTCTTTAGATCTTACACTGCTGGTGAATTTGGTAATGTCAAAATGGGAAATAGTGATACGTCTAAGATTGTGGGTATTGAAGATATTTGCTTGGAGACCAGTATTGAGATATATAAAGTCAATGTGGACTATAGGATTAGGATGGACCGAGAAATAACTTAATTTATTAAAATAATAAATAATTATAAAATAGGGAAAATATAAAATATAATAATGTTAATATATATTAAATAGATTAATTTATATTTTGAGAGGAAAATGATATTAACATTATTTTCAATTAACGTCTATTGGATATATCACATCGGTTATTGAAGATGATAAAAACTTTGATAGATATATCACTTAAATAGAACATTTAAAGAAAATATTCCCTTAGAGATTACAAGAATAATAATACTATATGAGTAACTTTTTTGAAGTATGTCTCCATTTCAAACTTACAACACGATCTCTAAACCTTTTATGAGCTATATGCCTAAAATGGATGAAGATATACTAGCTTCACAGAAGGGTTTTATGTGATCGAACCCCGACCTAATCTTTTGTATGAAGGAAAGAAAGGATCTGTGATATGGATACTTCATAGAAAATGATTTAAGAGATTTTTTTGTATCTTGTAGATCATGATGTCTCCTCGATGTGCCCACAGCAGTCGGACATGAATCATCGAATCCATCATCACTGAGAGAGAGAGAGAGAGAGACGAAGATCAATGCAATGGTTTTGATGATGATGGCGCAGCGAAGCTTTTCCCTGAGACTTCGCCAGCTGATCCTGTAGATGCTTTGCTTTGGACGCACTTCGAACTTGCAGAGTTCGGAGGGTGATGTTTAGGACCCCCCAATTGCTTCTTTCCCTGTCCACTGCTGCTCCTTCTGCATCATTCAGCTGCCCAACACCATCCGATGTGAGATCCCCGCACCTTACGGAAAGTATGATATATCCCACTGTCGGTGGTTGCCAGACGTGCGTCGACGCTGCAGCTTTAAGGTGGAAGACGACCATCAACTCTCATCAACGTCACGCTTTCTCACAGTGTCATCCACCTGCACAACCTAATGCAGAAGGAGTCTTTGATGGAGGGTTAATGTATCCTCTTCTTATTAGCGTGTGGTTAGTATCTTCTGGTATCTTCTAACACTTACTCGAAACAACTAAACCTTTTGGTTGCTGTAATGGGAACTTAATATAGCATGACGACTGCATATCCATCTCGTTCGTGGTTAACATAATCTCACTCAGTTTAAGACGAACGAGTTGCTCTTTGGGTTGCTGTAATCGACTCTTATTAGCATGAAATCAAACCAAAGCAGACATCATATTCCATTAATTGGAAGTTAAACAAAGTCACCACGTGGCATCTTCCCGTAAACCAAAAAGAGACACGACACGATAACCCTCGTCAGGCAGCCGACGGCGCGGTCACGTACTTTATCGCCCCAGCCTCCGACAGCGCCGCCAGCAGCGGCTGCTTCCGCTCCTCCTCCGCCGCCGCAGGGACAACCACGCCCTCCGTCGCCGCTGCGCCCTTGTAGTCCAAGCTGGTGTCGTTGTATACATCCCACCACCGCTTCACCAGAATCTTGATGTCCTCCCGGTCCATGTTCACCTCCTTACCCGTGTATCTCCATGGCTTCGAACCCTGCACTCAGCACACGGTTGCTCGGTAGCCAAACCATCATCCAACTTAGCATTCCTATGAAGCAAGCAAGCGCGCGAGCGCATACGTACCGCTGCGCAGTAGTGCACCACCTTCACCTTCTCGAGCTCGACATTCTCCGGGTGCCTCCACAACATGGCCAGTACCAGGTTGTAGATCAACGGGATCGGCTTGTAGATGTCCTTAAAGAACATGTTCAGGAAGTCTTGCTCGGCGAAGGGGGTGGGAGGAGTGACCTTGAGGGTAGAGAGGAGGGACTCGCAGGTGGCCAGGCTGGGCTCGTGGACGAACATGCCGGCGTTGAAGTAGAGGGAGGGCGGCGGGCCGAGCTCGTCGGCTGGCCACGCCACCCTGCCGGGGCACTGCTGGCAATAGCCGATCTTGTACTGCGGCGTGTGGCTCCACGTCTTCTCGCAGAAGCAGTCCATCACCGCGTAGAAGTGCCCGTCCGGCAGGTCGAACAAGTGGTCGATGTTCTCGTACACCTGTATGTCCGCGTCCAGGTACACCATCTTCTGGTACTCCACAAACTGCAAGCCGCCCCTCGTTAAAGCCAATCGCGACAAGAATAGCCCCTAAACGACAGTGCGCGAGAGAGATGACGATGGATTACCTCCCAGATGCGGAGCTTGGAGTAGTTAATGACGTAGTAGGCCATAGCGAACTGGGTCTGACTCTCCGGGGGGTACACGGGCTCGATCTCGCGGATGATGCAGCCCTGGGAGGCGAGCAGGCGGCGGTGGCTCTGCGGCACGTCGGGGAGGACAGCCACTACCAGCGGGTAGGCCGATCCCACCTTCCTCAGCCCCTTCGACAGTCCCACCGCCCCCTTCACGTAGTCGCCGTCCCCCGCCAAGAACGTAACATAAGCCCTCGATGGTGTCCTCCCGGCTTGGATCCCCTTCCCAGCTGCCGGCCCAGCCACCATCTGCGGTGCCATGGATGAGATCGAACAACGAGAACAAAACGAGGCCTGCGACCAAAAACGACACTATGCGAGCAGCGATGAGTTGAGGGGAAGAGGTTGCGGACGATTAAATAGGCGCCGGGAGGGCGAGGAGATACTGAAATTACAATTCAGGAATCCATGATCACTTCAAAGGATCGAGGGTTAGTTCACTACACGTGTCCCATCACGGAGATCGAACGGGGAGGATACAGCCGCTTGGAACGTTCGCGAAGTGGGTTATTAATGGAAGCAAGAGAAGGCACCAGATCTCGCCGATTCCTCGGCCCGAGTTTTCCAGCGACTCGCCTTCCCGAATCAGAGCCGTAGCGTTGCTCTTTGAGATGGAAGTTCTCATGATGAACGGTTCAGAGTTTTGGCTCCGGTGCACATGCCATGACAGGCGATTCGAGTCGCTTCTAAACGTATGCGGTCTCGCAGGCGTGCCAGGTGGCGTCAAGCACGGCGAAGGCTTGTGACCAAGAGACTGATCGCCCAGATCGGGAGCAATCAGAGGCCCACGCGAAGCCACGTGTTGATCGAGTACCTTCTGCGGGGAGCAGAGCCACGTGAGCTGCTCGATCGAAATCAGACGGTGATCGCGGAAATGACGGCTCTAATGGGAAGGACATAAATTAGTGGCGGCTTTACTCGATGAAGGCCGAAGGAATGGGGTAACAAATGATTATGAACTAAATATGCTTGATATCATAATTATCTAATTCGATTAGTTTACGGAGTAAGTTTTGGTGGGAAATATATGAAACTGAGTATACCTTTTTTTGGCAGCATATGGATGTAATATTAATGTGATATGCAAACGTGATAATGACAAGTTCTATAGATATGTTCGACATAGTCCGACTACTCGAGCCTTCTAGTGGTTTCTTTGCTAAGGCACTGACGACAAAATTCTAGGAATCGACCTATATGTCAAATGGTTATATATATATATATATATATACCAAAAATAACATATAAACCTATCTTAAATTATATTTTTAATTAACTTAATATGAATCTTTCACGAATCATGTTTAAATTTTAAGATTCACAATTAGAAAATAGGTATTGAGCTTCAAATATAATATAAAAATTATTAAATAAAATTTTATATTAAAAATAATAAAAATATGGATATTTTATAAAAATAAACCTGAAAGTGTAACATGTTATCTTAAGGTTATATTCAACATCTCATGGTCGATTATAGTTGAGAGTCGACTCGAAGATATACTCCAATAATGCTATCCTGTATTTACAAATATGAAAATCTTGAGTAAATTTGTTGTATCAATTTGAATAATAATGTAGAAAATAAAAACACAAACTACACCAAAAGAGTAAGAAATCAACAAACATATGATATTTAAATAAAAAAGAATCGAAAAGAAAACTAGAAGCACAACAAGCTATCTTTAAGGCTATATCTTGCCACTTATGTGGGTTGTAGTAGAGAGAATCAGCTCCAAGATAAGATGGAGTAACACTCTCAAATATGGAAAACTTGATGGAATTTGGTTTAACAACTCAAATAGTAAAAATAGAAAATGAACACACACACACAAATAAGGTGTTTGGAAATTGAAAGAGTAGTTTGGTTTCATCTTCTCCACAATGGGCCCATTATAATTCCAATGGTCACAACATTAATCAGCCCAATGAACATATGAGATCCCCAAGATATAAAATCATAAATTATAAAAAAAAAATTTAACAATACTAATATTAAATTATATATTAAGACATTTAGAATGGTCATAATGATCAATTACAGCTAATATTTGGTCAAATATCATGTTAGACTATGCCATAGTATCTGTAAATTTTGAGGTTAATTCCTTATGGTTCCGACAAACATAATATTATTATAAATTCTTGCTTCTTAATTCTGAGGGTACTCATGAACTTCTAAATTTGATTCAGCTAAGGGTTTGAAACTTCTATCATATGATGATACAATCACAAAGCTTTTTAATGTAGTTGTTTGGCTTTGAGGATGAATGAATCCACTACGTTTATGGTGTTTTTTTAAAAAAAAAAAATCTTTTTAGGGTTTTTCGGGTGTAGAAGACATTTCTTTTCATTTCAAGTGTAAAATAAGAACATGTGATGAACACAATGATTCATATCAAAATTGATTATCGTCGTATACGATAATTGAAAATAAATTTTTTTGATCCAAAATAATGCTAAAAAAGTTTTTATTTACGATAATCGAAGAATATTCTCCCCTTCAACTCATGCAGGTATGACAAGTTTGGCTGCAATTCCACCGAAGAAAAAAAGCCTTCTGATGTGCAGATGTTGATGATCACCTCTCGAATATTACAAAGTCGATGCAACATATAGTTCTCTTTGTTTTTGGGTATTCATGATTAAACGACAGTATGCAGTATGTCATCGTCTCCAAAGCACCAAGTTATCAACTTGAGCACTCACAAATGACAACTCGAGCTTTTGATATATCTGACTCACAAGTTGCATGACAGCTTTCATGGTCCAAAGCTGTGTGACGAAATGACAGTAGAATGAGAGAGAGTCGAAGAGATAGGACTCACACATGACACCTTTCTCCATTGCAAGCTCATCACTGCTGATCCAATTTGCAGAGAAAGGTGGTTCATATCTTCACCCCACTCTCCAAGATTAAGCCACAGTATGCCTCACTAACTCGAGAGCGTCGTCACCACTTGAGCAATTCAGCTGACCCATAAACACTACTACCATCCAAGTGAGCATATGGGTGGCCTTCAAGTCTGACACTAGCAAGTTGAGCATGAAAGAAACCTAATGCATGGTAGGCACCATGCCAATGCCAAACATCGTGCAGAAAGTACAGGGACGGCAGTCAAATTATTTCTAGATCGAGAAGATGCAGAACTCCTGATCGACAAGATACAGTACTCCTGTTACCTGATATGTAGAAATATCACTGCACCTGGACAATCCAAGAACTCAATTCCTCCAAGTTTCCTAACCTCAAATCCTACTACCCATGCGTGCGACCCCTTTGAACTCTATCCACTCCACTAACCCTCCATGCATCTGCCACTTGATCATCTCCTTACTCGTCGAATTGAAATCTGTGTAGGATTGGCGTGCAGAAGTGTGTCGGCCTTCGCCATTCCATCTAATCGTCAGACTTAGAGAACTCAGGTGGATGTCATTCTCATGCAGCCGTCCAACCTTACCGACAACGTGGCGTTGCCTTATTCGCCGAAAGGGAGGCCATGCGGTGGACCACACAGATATCATGATGCCACCTTCGAAGTACTCCTGACGAAGACAAGCTGAGAAATCCGGATCAAAAGTGCTTAGTGGGGTATGAGAAGGATATCTTTCTTTGCTTCTGCATTCACATGAGGATAAGGAAGAAGAAGAAAGGTTTGCATGCATCCAACACCTCTAACTCTTTTCACACACTAATCACCAAACTGCTTAGCGGTTCAAGAGAAGACAGTCCACTGAAGAAATGTATTCCTTGTACTACTAAGCAAAGACAGCAGATGAGACAATGAAATCACGACATGTCTTCCATTTGAATTGTTTGCAGCACTTCACTGACTCGGAGGCATTTGTTATATGTGGCTTGTTGACATTCGCTAATGTGTGAATCCAACATCCTTAAGCAACATTATCATGTGAGCAGTGTCTTTATGCCTTGGCACAAAGATCACCTGCGGTTGATACCGATGAAGCTCCAACTCACTGTAAATGAGCATTGATGTCTAAATAAATTAAATGTTGGTATAAAAGATTGGGTTCGATTATGATTAGAATAAAACATTATGTAGAGAATATGAATTATAAAGTATTGGAGACCAATGCAACTAAAATACAAAAATATGGGATTATCTTATTCTTTAGTTCTTCTTTTAATTTTCATCAATATCTTTTCCTTATTCATATATATATTGATTGTCTCTTATTGAGTCAGGACAAACATATATAATATTGGATATCAACATAATCTATTAAATTGTATGCCAATCTTAATATTTCAGCCCTTGGATATATATTTTTTATATAATTTCATAACAACATTCTTCTGACAGAACTACTAAATTTTTACTGCCAACAGCCATGAAGATACTGAGTTGGATAGCAAATGCTTTACACATGTTCTTCTTTTATGGATGCTTTGCAAAAGGTGGTGTGGGTCTTTTGGGGGACCCTTTTATGGCTTTTTGGCCACTGCCTCCCTTGGGAGAGTGCAGCTGAGCACAAGATGCTGGCTAGCTCTTCTAGAATGATTGGACTTGTCATGGAATTGATCTAATGCATATGTTGGATTTAATGTCTTCTGCTAATTTTTTTTTTATCTTCCACATCCAACTAATCCTTGTCTAGTGTGAAGAACTTCAGGATGGTGTCTCAATCTATTTGTTTGTCAAGTTCTTTCATAATTTTAGTAGTGACATGATTTGGACTTTAAACCAATCAGATAGATGTGCATTCTTTGAGAAGGATCAAATAGAGAGTTTTGTGCCATGTATCATGAGAATATATTCTTCCTATATGATTTCAAAACTTCAACTAGCCAATTGAAAATTAATATCAAGTTTTATGCATCCACAACCATCCTCTATTAACTCATCCTTCCACTTTGCAGTTGATGAGCTACAATGGTGATTATTTCATTGTTTTCTGTTAGCAAAAGCTGGTTCAAAATAGGATAGAATAGCTCAAACACTAATGATATTATAAAACTGGGCAATGAATATAAGGAAGTAAGAATCTCAAACACTAATAATCTCAAAGCAAAGCTTGTTGAAAATAGGATAGAAAAGTAAGAGAGGAGAAAGAATCTCAAACACTAATAATATAATAAAACTGGGCAATGGATAACTTTGTGCACTCATAAGGGGAAACTGCATGCCTATTTATAGGACAAAAACTGTGACTAAATTCAAATTCTAGTTAGTCAATGACTCACACTCATACTCCTATCTAGAATTGGAGCAATGAAGAAATCTGAAGACCCTATAGCTCCTCCTCTACTGCTTCTATCTTAATCTGACTTCTATTTCTAAGTTTAAACCCCTGACCTTAAATACTTGACCCTTAAACTCCTAACTAGTTTTATTTAGGACTCATCCATTGTACTCCAATCAAGATAAAGACCCATAGTCTTTGCAAACTAGACATTATCATCATCTTCAACAAAGATTTCATTGCTTCTTTGAACTTGAAGCAATTGAAGAACTTTTGACAATCTTTAATCATCATTACCAAAGCAAGTAGCAGTAGTTTTATCAATCTAATCTTCCTCACTAGTTCAGTGTTGTTACATCTTCATTTCTTTATTTAGTACTAGTGTTGTCTGTTTGTTCCATATTTTGTGAGCACAAGAGCACGAGTTTCTTCTCTGGGGTCCATTGTTTGCATCAAACCTTTCACACAGTCTCTTGTGCTCCACTTTGTTGTCTGATACAGAAGAAACCATAAACTAACATGATGCAATTACATAATTAGTTCCTCTTTGTTTTATCCCACATTGAGTTGTATAAATCACATGCTTCAATTGCATCTTCTAGAGAGAGAGAGAGAGAGAGAGAGAGAGAGAGAGAGATGGCTAAACTTTGATAAGCTACAAAGAACACTTCAGCTTTCATGATAGGACAGCTGAATACGCCTACAATAGCTTTTGTTTATTCTCCACCTAATTACGGGGTCCAAGCATCACCATGTCTTTGTTCATCGACTTGTTCATGCATGGATGGCATATTTAGTAGGAAGAATTTTACATGGTTTTGTAAACACATTTTATGGTTTCCCTGATTGATCTTCAGATATAATGATTTTTGAAAGAAAGAAATTACAATTACTTGATCGGTTTAATGAAACTTTCGGTCTCTCACAAAATTAACCAACTAATTATTTATATATATGTATGTATGACTTATACTTGTTAAAAGAGTTGAAAGCATCTCTCATTTGAATGCACACTCAATTAATGCTTTGGTCCTTCGTCGCTTTCCCCATTCTCATGTGTCCCCCACTTTGCTCGTTAAACTAAAGCTAAAAGCATAGGTGGAGGCCATCAAAGTCACGAGCAGAAGCCTTAAACAACTCACGCTGTCTTCCTCAGATCGACTCGTCCGCAGCTTATTGTATTCTCTCTCTCAGCCGACTGACTTCCATGTCTGCAAGAACTCGTGATGGTGGCTATCAATAGTTTGACCTCAAGGCACAGCCAGCTCTCTCTGGAGTCTTTTGTTTGTTCTCATGTTTCTTGTATTGATGTCGTGAGACATTTTTGACTTGGGTTGACCTTTTGATTGATTGGATGAGATGTGCGTCGATTTAAATGTTTGGCAATGTCGTCGAACTGCTCGTCGTCGATCCGTTCAACAAAGTCAACCCCTCTCCCGTATATGTACAAATTGTAAGCTATTTGACTCCCTTCTGTTTGCGAATGAAACGACAACTCAACCTAATCGGCTACTCCATTTCATGGCACTAAATTCTCGTTGAATAATCACAGATTTATTTGGATTTACTTTATCGAAATGAATTATGATGAGAAAATGTGCTGCCAAATAATTGCCATCGTCGCTCTCATGCCAAACTTCTTGCTTTGTCGCCACCTGGAAAGCAAAAGACGCACACAAATCTACGTGGAAGAGAGAGAGAGTGGCTTTAATCAAAAGCCACCACTTTGGGCTTTGAAGAGCATAAGCTAACCTCAGTGCAGCTGCATCCCATCACGTCTCTATATAAACCCCACCCGCGGCACCTAATAACACCAATCCATCCCAGCCTACCTCTCGAGTTATCTGCCTTCGTCTAAAACCCACTCATCTCGCTTTCCCTACAGTCGTGGCACTTAGAGGACAGTTCCAGGAGCTTGGAGAGGAGTCGATGGAGTTCCATGGAAGCATCACGCCACAGAGTGTGGAGGAGATGGACTTGAGAAGAGGGCCTTGGACCGTGGAGGAGGACCTTCTCCTGATGAACTATATTGCTGCTCATGGCGAGGGTCGATGGAATTCTCTTGCCCGTTGCGCAGGTTCCCAACTCGACAACACTCTCAACTCGTTCCATTCTTCTTCTTCTTCTTCTTCTTCTTCTTCTTCTTCTTCTTCTTCTTCTTCTTCTTCACGTCCTTCAATGACGACTGAACAGGACTCAGAAGAACTGGGAAGAGCTGCCGGCTCCGGTGGCTCAACTATCTCCGACCTGACGTCCGCCGCGGCAACATCACTCCGGAGGAGCAGCTCCTCATCCTGGAACTCCACTCTCGCTGGGGAAACCGGTAAGCCACTCTTCGACCGGAGTCTTCTTCCCATTTCGGCCGTGGATGATGGACGTGGGTCGCGCGTTGCAGGTGGTCTAAGATCGCGCAATTCTTGCCCGGGAGGACCGACAACGAGATCAAGAACTACTGGAGGACCAGAGTGCAGAAGCACGCGAAGCAGCTCAAGTGCGACGTCAACAGCAAGCAGTTCAAGGACGTGATGCGGTACCTGTGGATGCCCCGCCTGATCGAGCGAATCCGGGTGGCTTCCGGCGACCCCACGGCCGTCGCCCCGGCGGCGCACTGGACCCCGGAGCTCGCCCCGGTGAACCCGAGCCCGGACAACTCGAGCACGGCCGGCTCGTCGTCGTTGCAATTCTCGCCGCAGCCTGTCCCCGACAGCTGCGCCGACTGCAGCACGAGGCAAGGTGACGGTAATGGCGGTGACGTGATTCAACCCGGTGAACTCGCTGCATCCTGGTCGGCCTCGGCGCTGAGCCCGGGCGGTGACGCTCACCTGGGGTTGCTGGACTTCGACCAAATCCAATGGGGGGACAGCTTGTGGACTGTGGAAGACATATGGCTGCAGCAACAGTTTTAGCCGAAGTAAAAAAAATAGCAAAAAATAAAAATAAAAATCATAAATTTGCAACTTGTGAATTGAAAAAGAAAATTGGAAATGATTTCGAAAATTTTTATTTATTTTTAATAAAAGTAACTGATGACAACATATTCGATTTCTTATTTCTTTAGAAAATTTATCCGATGAGATTTTGATCCCTAATCTTTGACGAACTTATTATCAATGTTTTAAATCCCTCTTATTTGAATTTATATTTGCTGGAATTCACGTTCTTCAGATCAACCTGTGGAAGACCATTTAGTAGTGGAGATCTCCATCCCATTAGCTCTCTCAGGATAGCAGTGGCCACCCTTTGTGCGGCTCAAAACATTCTTTCTTATAATTGCAACTTGCATTATTATCTTCTCATTCATAGTAGTTAGTGATAATATCATACTACTTTTTTAGGGGATTGTGGCAATTAGAATTATTTTCAGAGTTTTTTTCAAGAAAAAAAGTTAATAGCTAGAAAAAAAATATTTTCATGTTTCATAAGCTCAACTCCTTTGGAAAAAAAAAAGTAAAAAAATATTAAATTTAAATTACAATTTATTAGCTAATTTAGTCATCCACATCAACAATTAAAATGAAAGAAAGAGTTATTTTCACAGGTATATGTTAATTATTTTATATTTAAATTATCGTAATCAATTCTTTTTTACTTTCTTATTATATATCGAAGGTATTCGGTATTTACATGTATTTTTAATCCAAATTGGTTATTGTTAGTAATATTATAATAAGTTACAATTCAAGGTCATAATAAATTAACTAATAAACAATTTGTTAGATCATCATCACTTATCCTTTATATATATATATATATATATATGTGAATATATGTTATTTGGATATGGAAAGACACAGTAGCCTTTAGCCTCCGCGAGGAGTACATATCTAAGGAAAGCACCTCAAAGACAAAGGCCGGTTCGCCCATTGGCTGACGAAGACGTGTGGTGTAGACAACCAATAGTAAGGCGCGGTGGCAAGCACGTGCGGCGGCCGCCGGGAGTGTTTGGGTCCCATGGGCGGCCGTACCCCGTCTCCGCCTACGACTATCGTTACGAGGTCGGAGGAGGACCGCCGGAGCGCGCTTTCCGCGGAGAAGGCTACGGCTCACCCCCGCTGTCACACACGTGCCGGTCAACCCCCTTCGATTCGTTCTCATCCTCGTGGCGTCATCTGGTCAATGCAGCCACCCTTTGAGGCTTAAAATGCGATCTCACCATCAATCTGACGCACATTCTTTTGTACCACAGTGTACATACTTTTCCTGTGATGTTAAGCGGCACGATGGAACACACTTGTGCATTATGAATGGATCCATCCATGACTAAGAACAATCAAAATGTTGGTAGGAAATGGATTAGGTTTAGGGGAATATTATCTACTCTTTTTCTGCGTGCCCATTGCTTTCGCTTGGAACCTTTTCTCACGTAAGCTTACTATAATGACTTCTTCTTCTTCTTCTTCTTTCCGCCCATGATTAGGTCTCTCACTGAGCGCAGTGGAAGAAAGGATTACTTAGTTTTGCTGCAACTCATGGGAACCACAAGGTCGCCATGTTGCTGTGAACACCTTACGGAGGTCAAACTCGATGGAAGTTTGAGGTGCCTGTGGTTCACACGCCAAGGGAAAGTAGACATGACGACGGGTGACCGACCGATTTCCCAACGTTGTGTGTGGGTTTTCTTCCCTTTCATTTTATTTCAAGGCCTTTTAGACTTTGAATGATTGCTTCTCATTAACTTTTTTTTTCTTTTTTATTTTTAAAGAATTATATTTATCAATTTTAATAGCTTTAAGCAAGATGTAAATAATAAGGGGGTGTTCAAACTTGTTTGAATCCAACCATCAAGGGTTGAGATTTTTGATTTGATTCGCTAAAATAAGATAGGTTCAAAACTGATTATTTTGATTTGATAAATTAATAATAAATTAATAATAAATTAATAATTTTAAATAATTTAATATATATTTTAAATAAATATATTTGGTTCAATTGAATTAAATATGATAGCTAATAAGATTTTTCTATTAGTAAATCTTTCTACTCTGTTAAGGAAAATCCTATGTTGAGGGAAATGCTCCTTCCTAATCCGTATATAAATAGGAGAGAGACATGTTAATGTATTAAATTTTTTTCATTAAAGCTTCTTCAATAAAGCTTTTTATCTTCTATTTTTTCCAACAAAATCAAAATTTTGATCCCACTAGACCAATATAACAAGATTTATAAAAATAGACCCATAATATTGAAATTGGACACTACCATCATTACTACTATTCATCCAATTTAATCAAACCTAAATATGTAAAAGTGATACAATCGTATGTGCAACTACTCATCAAAATAAATTTTCATTCAATAGCCCATCATAAGTCTCAAAGGAATATGTGCATTAGTCAATGGTAAAGCAAACTTGTGGGCAATGCTTCGAAAGAAACTTCTTAAGATTCTCATCCTCAAACATAACAATGATGTGTCAATAATGTGTCAACGTGTCAACGTAGGATGTGAGAGGATAACAAACCTCTATTATAAAACTTTAACAAAGTTACAAAATGCTTCATTTTCAACCAAACTAAAAGATAATTCAGCCAAACTTGGTTATTTTTTTTAGTGGAAAAGAAATAGTTTTTTTTAGTGGAAAAGAAATAGTTTTTTTTTTTTGTTCTTACTTTGGATTATCCCGACAAACTTGGTTGGTTCATTGTAAAAATTATAGTAGCAATCTTGACACTAAAAGTAAGGTTTATAATAAAAATTTACCAAACTTTAGACTAGTTTTTAACACCTATTCAAACTTGAAAAAATCGTATTTAAACGTGAAGGCAATGCGTAGTAGACATAGAAGATGTCTCGATAGATAGATGTAAGAGTAAGCTCGACTAAAGTGAAAGATGTATATATAGAAGAATTAGTTAGTCGATATATTAGCCCTTCGTATTATGATGATACATAGTTCATCTATTTATATTAATATTAGAAAGGACTTAATAATACAAACAACTCAAATAAAGGAACCCTTTGCTATAGAAAATAAAAAAACATAATTAACTAACAAAAATATGTACATCGATCTATACAAGCCAAGTAATGTAAAAAAGAAAAAACAGGTGGGTATCTTTTTTTAGTACATTATATAGTAGTGAAAGTCATGAGAGGGCTCTTTATATATCATTCATAATATCATTATCACGCACTAGATCTCCCATTTAAATCACTTCTTATTGAAAAAATAACAGCATCACACGTCCATGAGTGAGCTAATGTATTTTAATCAATTATTTAGTAGCTCGAAAGAATTAAAAATAAAAACATGCTTTCTTTTCTTTCTCTTCAAAAGCTAATCAGCTTTATTGTCTCCTTTCATAGACCAAGAATATTTAAATAGAATTCCTTATCCTTTCCTCATCCTGCACTCAATCTTAGGTAGTAGTAGATTAATAAATCATAGATACACACATAAGAGAGACAATAATGGCATACTTCTCGAGAGACTTTGCTTGCTCTAAATTTGATTTTTGAGTGTTTGCATAATCTCTTTTGCTTTTAGTTTTGTTGAAGTCGATTTCAGTTCCTAGTGACGATGAGAATATGCAATAATCTATACAAATTAATGAGGGGATTGTTAACAAATAAGGGTGACAAAAAAAAAAAAAGAGTTCATATGTGAGACGAAAGAGCGAAGCTAAGAAGGGACAATCGATGGTAGAGGAGGAGTTGTTGAGACAAACGAAAGAATAGTGTGCTTGCCGACATCAAATTTGGGTACGGTAGGGTGAGAGTTTAGGCAAGGCAATGCCAACGTGGGAGAGAAAGAGAGGTGGAGCCGTAGAGAGCGAACTGTGTGATATGTCAACTAGTTTAATTTAAAGGATTTTTAAGGGCTTAAAATAGTAAACACAGTAAGCTAACATGAGTTAAATTAAAATTAATTCGATCTAAATTAGTCAATTAAATGGAAGAAAAGTAACCTTAAATTAGAAATATTTATAGTCTTTAAAACCAGAGCATTGATGAATCGATTTGGTTTGAACACCATAATTGCAAGTGATCTAATATAATCTATTTACAATCAATATAAAATCATATTTAAAATCATGAGTTTTTGCTTTAAAGGCCTCCAAGACGATCGAGAGTACATAAGAAATAAGATCATTAAGTTTCTAGGTTATAATGACCTCATTGGTCCTATTATCATTGGCCGGAGAGTGAGCATCTTTGTTTTGTTCTTTATATAAAAAAAAAATCCTACTTAAATACTTTAAACACTATTGCTTAATAAGGAATAGTCTCCTAAGGCTTATCAAAAAATTAATAACTTGAGAGGAGTATGTTGTGATCCATAAGTTTCTTCTTCTTAGTATTTAAAGATCCATGATAATTATCATGCATTCTCTTTGAAGAGGAAGAGTGGTGTTTTAGATGTGTACCTCTAGCTTCCAAAAGATGTCTTAACTCATCCTTGGTCTTAAATCTAATATCCACAAGCCCACCGATAAAAGAAGCATATGTTTCGTAAAAAGAAATAATTTAATGGAGCTTTTAAAAGACTTTTTAGGCTTTTGATCAAAGTTGAGATTTATATAATTTAAATATAGATGGTGACACATTGACATATTGAGTATAGTCATCCCAAGAATTAGATGACCTAACAAGAGTAAAACCTGGCTCATAATTGTAGTCATTGAATTGAGGAAAATAGTAACAAGTGGATTTATACCCTTTGATCTAGAATCTAACTGTTTAGAAGCATCATGAGGACTAGACCATTGTATTATATATCATCTAAGAGTCTGTTGGGTCAGAGTGATATGACCCAATCTAGCCTAGTTGCATCCTTAGATCTTGATTGAAGGATTGTATAATAGTTCATCATCCTTAGAAGAGTGTATAAAACCTTAGTATCTTTATATTGCTCCGAGGATAGAATAATATTCTCTTTAGATTTTTTTTTATGGTGTTCAAGGTGATGACCCACTAGTTCACACCCAAAATACAAGTTCTACGAGTGATTTTAATCCAAAATCCTTAGGAGAGAGGCTTAGAAAAATTTATTAAAATATATAAATGAGCAAACTTCCTCTTAGTCCTAAATAATAGTGTTACCAAGTTTCAATGATTTTCCTAAGATTTAATCAAGTTAGAATAATAAATTAAAATAGATGAATTATATAGTGAGACACGACATACAAAAAAAGAAATCCTCTAAGATAAGAATTAAAAAATATGATATTAAAAGAAAACATAAAAGACTTACCCTATAATGATCCATGGATTATGTCTTCTTCTAATTTAAATTTAAAATTTAAAAATATTGATATTAAATTAATTGCCTAATAACCTAAAGAGATACCTCATTTCTTAGAAAGTTCATATTAGATGACTTTAAAAGGTGGGGTCTAGCTAAAAAAATTATCAAATAAACTCTTTTCCCATGATATCTTAGTGCATGACATCTCTTAAAAAAATCAAGTTTCAATTCAAGCCCGGAAGATAGGTATCTTTTACACTTTTCTTTCAATTTGGGTGATGATCTCCGATAGCCTACCCCATGAGCACTACTAGAAAGTCTCACCCAAGAACTAAGATCGATAAAGAAATCAATTTGTAAAAAATAATAAAAAAATATGAAACTAATTTGTAAGGAATTAATAAAAAAACAGTCGCTTAATCTTAATAGTGTAATGAGAGACAGAAGAAAAATATAAAATAACTCACTCTAATAATTAAAAAAATTGACTAATTTTAATCTAAATAATACTTTTAAGTATAATTTATGATGAAAAAAAATCATATAGTTGACTTTAAATAGTCAAAATATTAATATGAAGGACAAATGATTAGAGTTTTTATGTGAACATTATAACATAATCAAAGAAGGTAAGATTTATCTTCCGAAAATATCAAAATGTTATGATTTTTAATGCTCCCACGGAGGGATAGCAAAAGCAAAACTACCTTCTTGCTACGATTAAATAATTTTTGTTAAGATATCATAATGGGTAGTGTGCATAGTGATAAATTTATTTATATATGATTGTTTTGTGTGCTTGTTAAGTTTGTGTATTTAGTTAGTGTGCATAGTTATTAGGATATCATAATACTGGTTAAACAATTTCGTATCTCGTTTAGTAGAAAAAAATTATTTTTTTTAAAGAATATTAGATGATTAGAATGCCCCGACTACATTAATATTCTTCTAAAAGCAAATAACCATTGAGTTTTGAAAAAAATAATTTTTCATAATTATACATGGTTAATAATGTTCTAAGTTGGCTAGTATATTTGTTGCATAAATGATAGGTCGTTGAAATCTATATGTGAGCATTCATTTAATACAATAAAAAATATCTTTTACTTTTTAAAGAATTATTGAAATCTTGATCTAAGTTCAACTTGAGACGAAACTAGAGATATTAAGCTTCTAAATATGGTTCACAATAGATAGACCATGGTTAATAAGGTTCAGAAGAGAAAATTAGAGGAGGTATTGAGGTTCTAAATATGATTCACATGGACTATGGTTAATACTGTTTCAAGGTATTGTTTAGTTTAACCATATTCTTGCAAAAACAATATATTGCAAGGGTCTTAGGATAAACAATTTGTCATTTTACTTGAAAGCTTAACATTTTGTTGATTACATAAGACTTTCTATGCAATTAAAAGCCGACAAATAATTTGAATTTCAAGGTGCATGTCAATTATAGTATATCAAGATGGACTTTGGATTGATGATGATTAGATTATGATGATAAGGGTGCTTGTAATTTGATAGAACACTTCACTCAATATAGATATCTTATATTTGACCGATTATACAAGTTAAGCTTTTATAAACAACTATGATTGACTTTGTAGGAGAAATATAGTACAAGTGACAAAGATTAATATATATTTGATTTTGTGACCCTTTATAATTAATAAGATATATAATGAAACTAATTGAATTCTGATGAATTAATAGAAAAGAAGTTGATATTATAGTATGACTTCTTGTGGGATGTCCTTGGGAGGAACTCTCATAATAATTTATTCTAGACTTCATCTGTTTTTGCCTATAAATAAATAAGACCTCTAGGGACTGAAAGACAAATGTTATGCAACTCATAAAGGATACGATTGAGGGACAGTTTTTCTCTCACAATCTTTCCTGAACCATAAATTTAAATGATCATGTGGAAGGATAGGAAGAGAAGAGAATGAAAGTCCAGTTCTCCAAACACGATGCCCATGCAGATCTCACAAAGATCATTTTTAGATGACATCAAAGGTATGTATCATAAAACTAGATCTAATATTATTTGATTTTAATCCTGACATAAAAAAATTATTTCCGTATTTCATTAGGTATATTACATATTTTATGCTTACATAATATTGATATTGATTTCATAATAATTTTTTTTGGATGAGGTTCAAACCTTTCGTTCTTAGTCAATGATTGCTATAATCCACCGGTTAAGATATTAATTATAGAATATATTAAGAGAAATAGTTGCTTATTTGCCAATTTAATTCTATTTATATTGTCTGTTTATGTCTTGGCCTTCACAGTGCCTTCGTTCCCAGCAAGAATCACGTACTTGTCCTTCCTCGTGAGTGCAGTGCACCGAAACCCCAGAGCGCTTCCGATTTCACGCTGCACAAGGTTGGCAACCTCATAGCTGCTGCCGCTCCTCCTGCGCAGGCACCCCGTCGGTATCTTCTGCAGGAACTCGAGGTGGTACTCCGGCCGTGGGTTCATGAGGAAGAAGAAGGAGTCCAAGAACTTGAACCCGCTCGCCGTCGTGCCGTAGAACATGCCGACCCTGGCGGCCAACGCCACCGGCACCACCTCCTCGGCCAGCTCCACGAACAGCGGGCTGAACCTTAGCAGATAGGGTTCCCTGCACGTGGTGCCCTCGGGGCACACCACCAGGTCTCCCTGGCTCAGCAGCCTCTCCATCTTCCGCCTGTCCTCCTCCTTGCTTCGCGTGAGTCTCACCGTCCTGATCGGAGACAGGGCTTCGGTTATCGGGCTGACGCTGTAGGTGACGGCGACGACGAGCTTGTTGAGCATGACGGAGATGTAGACCGGATCAAGGAGGGTCCTGTGGTTGCAGACGTAGAGCTTGTGTTGTCGGTCGTCGGCGGATGCGTGAGGGTTCAGGACCCGGTTCGTCATTCCGGTGGCAGATCCGATAGGGATGGAGATGGTGTAGGGCAAGGAGAGGAAGACGATGGTCCTAAGGATGGAGAGGGAGACGCCGAAAGGGAACCAGACGAACATGGCGAGTGTGGCCATTGGTGTGGGCTTGAACGCCATTCTGCCGTCGTGGAACACCATTGCCTTTGGGTACTCTTCTCTCGGCAACCTCTGCCAGTTCTTCTTCTCAGCTTCAGTCACCAGGTAAATTTCCTGTATCAACCTTGATCAATGGACTTACTTCTGCTTGCACGTTTTCTTACAGTGACATCAAAGCAAGTCAAAGCTGTGCGGGTGTTGGGAAAGCGAAGCAAAAGACAGTAAGAAAGCTTGCCAAGTTGGGTGATCGGGATTGATGGTCACTAATGGAGAAAGCTGACACGCCTATCTACTTTTGTCTGGCCTAAGCATTGCCCTCAGTGGTTGATCGACTACACTTGGCGTTGGCTTCTCCATTAGCTAAGCAAATGCTTTTGGATAAACTAATACGATTTCTGATCAGAGTTCATGCAGCGGATCACGAAATACTAGTAAGAAAGCGATGGAAGGAAATCATCAAGGAACTAATGGAGTGACTTCTGCTCACAGTTTCCTGTAGACTCTAAAGCTTCACCCACTAATGGAGCGAGCTCATTTGTCTGTCTCACCTCATGCCACACTTGTTAAGGCCTCTAAAGGGAGAAATAATTGAAGTTGTTGAAATATTAAATCAAGCTTTATGATTAAATAAAAGTTTGATTTTAGAGTGCTAATCAAGGATACAAGTTCCTATCATGGTTGAAGTCAAAATCTTAAGCTTAGATACATATATAAGATATGCTTCATGTAATGGTTTAGGTATATGATGGGAGAAAGTAGAGCTAAAAGATGCATGGAGTTTCTCTATCCTCCTCCTCTATTGTCACTCTATGATTTCTTAATATTCATCATTTTTTTTTCTCAAAATCAGTTCTATATGTTACATAAATGCAGATGAGTAACTCACCTTGCAATGAGAGAAAAGTTGGTGCTGAGGAGATTTGATGTAGCTTCCAAACCCAATGGCATCTTCACCAAATGCATTCTCCAAACCCAAGTAGCTGTCTTCCTCCATTAACCCAGTATAGTAGCCATTGAAGACCTTCAGCTCCCTTGCCACCACCAAATCCACCTCCAAGTACTCCTTGAGGAACCCTTCCACCATGACACTGGGCATGCCACTGACACAGACCTTCTTCCCTGCCATCCTCAACACCTCAAACCCTTCCAGCCCCACATCCTCCAGCAAGTGTTTGGGGAGGACCGCTATCCCTGTCCTGAACCCCTGCTTTCTGATCCCAAGGAAGCACACCAGCACCATGATCTGTAAACCCACCTCCTGGCTCAAGCAACACAGCAAAGGGTAGAGAAGCAAGAGGATGAGGCCTCTCAAGATGCACCCTGCTTCCAAGGCCACAAGCATGAAGTAAGGGAAAGTGGACGAGGACCTCAGGAGGCCTCCCTCCACGTCTAGCACTAGGGTTTGGTCATGGAGGTGGCACAAGGAGAGATGATTCTTCTGTAGCTTTAGATGGAGCTCTCTTCTGTGGAGGGACAGTGGGTTGGCCAGCCTGCTTCGGAGAGAGCGGTAGAAGGAGAGCAATGACTTGGAGAAGGCCTTTGAAGCCATGTAAACCCTTCTTCTTCTTCCTCCTCTCTTTAGAGATAAAGCGTCCTATTTATAGCGGCATGGAAACCATGATAACAAGGAGAAGAGAGAGAGAGAGAGAGAGAGAGGGAGATCGCCAGTGGGATTGGATTGACTTGGGGAGGCGGAGTTGATCCATTCTGATATCGAGCATGAAAGAAACAGGTGAGACTGATGGCTCACCTTAAGCTAATATTGAATCGTGTCTTAGTCGATCAAGACCGACAGGGAGCTGTTCCACGTGACAGGGAAGCAGCAGAAAGGATTAATGCATGAGTGCATGCGTTTACAGACGGAAACTATTTGTCTTCTGCAAATAAACTATGCACGCTAAGCCGGTGAGCATCTGCCACAGCAATGGAGGTAGATTTCATGGAACAGAGGTGCGATGGTGCATCATCACGTTGGCATGTCAAAGGTGTAAAGTTGGAATGTGATGGTACAACCCGAAGGGTTATTCCGTGGGCGGGTTGGTGACATCTCCATTTCCCTCCCAAACCCGAGTCAAACAAGACCAAGAAACGGGTCCCTTCTGCTTACTCCGGGAAACATCACCGCACGTTCCTGATGAGTATAAGAGATCGATTAGAACAGGAATAAATAATAATAATAATAATCATAATAATCCTCTGATTATAACTAAAACATATTTTTTAAAATAAAATAAATTAAATTAAATAGAGAGTTCGAAATAAAATTCGAAAGGCCCATAAAATCATTTAAGTCTTAAACTTGCTACTCGATCTCGATTCTCTTGCACACATGAACATGAAGAATCGAAATAAAAAAAAAGGAAAGATTGTCGAAATGGAACGAAAAAATAATCACACTAATAACTAGACAAATCAGGAGATTGTCGAAAGGAATCGAAAAACCAAGTTGTATAAATAATTATAGAAAATGATCGAGAAAAGAAAAAAAGGGCTTAATTAGATTTTAAGACAAATTTAATTTTGCTCCTCTGTATTCCTCTCCCATATTAGAAGGGGCACTGCATTTTTGGAGACTACTGCTACTACTTATTTCATCTTCCATTGTGCAATACCAAATATTTTCAGCCCTCATTTTATTTATTTTTTTGAAAATATCAATTAAATTAATTAGCTGAGTGGAATAATATAATAATATTACCCCAACTTTGAATCGGTCACCACGGCCGACCCATAACCTACGGATGATAATAATATGCCATAGCCATAGAACACCGAGCTAATTTAGTGAAAGAATGTTGCAGCAGTATACTCACCGATACTTAGTGCCACTTCCAACTGTAGCAGTCCATTGGCTCCTTCGGATACAAATATATCATCAACTCTACAAGACATCTGCAGGAGACAGTGATACAGCAAAAACGACAAGGGAAGAAGGGGTTGATTCATCACACATGAAATCATGTCAATGTCATGAGAAAAAGGATCCAGGAGAAAGTTCCAAGTATTTGTTGACTTCTACTATTATTCTCAAGCATAGAATATCAAACAAGAGAGGATAGATCCTGAAACCAGGCGGCAGAGCCACACTCACATGTTCAATTAAGACTTCACTTGAGGTGCAGGTTCATTCTTGGGAACCGATTCCGTGGAGACTGCCTCAAGCGTCTTGAAGAACTCCTCTGGAAGCTGGCAAGGCCGGTGTTGAGGGACATGTTTAGGAATCGAAGTGTCATCTTCGATGAGCTCACATTCGTAGTCCTCGGGAACTCCCCATGGCTCCCACTCTGCAGTTTCATATGTGGATATATATAATGAACTGATGGGGGAAAAAGGAAGTAATTTAGATGAGACAAATACCAGGAAACGTCCATGAAAAAGATGACTAGTTTAGACTTGAAAACCATGTCCAGAGATTTCAACAAGTAGCTCCTCATGGTAGATGTTCAAAGCTAACGAGGAAAACTCCACTTTAGATACAATATCAAATTCCTCCTAAAAGCTATCTTACTATAATCTAATTCTTCACTACCACTCAGGTGGGGAGAAAAAAAAAAGGAACACCCAAGTGTCTCATCAAAGGCCCTGAATCCTGTGAAGAACATATGGTTTGTGGGCTTAACAGTCTTTTATCATCATCACCAACCCCTAGCAGAACTACTGTCAAAGGATCAGGTATTCTGGAGGACCCATGTTGGTGTACCACAGAAAGGTGGCATCATCCAAGAGACAGTGGACACTGGAATATGAATGAGAAAGGGGTGATTGTGTCAATTCTGTTGATGCCGCCTGCTTCACCAAGGGGTCATACTTTCTGTGTTACTCTAGGGTGATTGCAGCATGCCAGCATCAGAATTATAAATGACACCACCTACAACTCTAGCATGCAATACTTCACATTCAACCAACTAGAGAAGATTGTGTCAATTCTGAATCTTTGTTCTAGCCACATTAACCTAGGCCATGATTGGACATAGTATGTAATACAAATATATGGATGTCGTGTGGTACTTTACCACAGACACAGTATGTGGGGGCTAGTTTTGATCAGATTACTAGTTTCACTTGTGATCCACCTGGCCCATGTGTTTATATATTTACATATATAACTATTTTCAAAAAATAACTTTAAAGATGTTTGTTTTTCTATTTTCTCTTCTCTTTTTCCTTCCATTAAGTATCTGTTTAAAACTATAATGGGAGAGGATTCGCACCCTGTAATTCCCAGGACTCGAATCCTTCTCTTTCTTGAGCATGTATATGAGCAACAAACATCACTTGGAACCTTAGAGCCCTCAACCATGTGAAAATCAGCAATGCATAGCACAAAGCAAAACTGTGGACTCCTCTGTCTCCACCCCTTCTCTTCACTTCTCCCTTTCTGACTACAAAAGGATGGTGGGCAAATTCAGCCACCTACTCCCTTTTTCTTCTTAATGCAGTACCATGATTTGTCCTTGACAATCTAGACTATGCACCATAGGACCCAAGAAGGAAATTCGCAACAAACTGGAACAACTTGTTTGAATTATGTTTCCAGGGCAACTTCTTTGGATTACGCCAAATCAAAATCTAACTCACTCAAGCATTTCACTGAATTCTATAAGTTAACCAAAGAATAAACTATTACTTTTCTCAAATATCAATTTATAAGAAATTTTTGCAACTAAAATCATGAACTTCCTTGGCATTCTATTCAATCTACAACAGCTAATTTGATCATATAATAGCAGTTCAGTACCCTGACAAAAAAGAACCTAATTCAAATATAATCTCTGTATTCAATATGCTCATTTAGTTAAGAGCTGAATCTTTGATCTACTCATTAAAAGGATGCACTTCAAGATAATGGCCAATGAACTTATGCACAACAAATTCAGAAGTTAGAAAGGTCATTAGATTGTTTGGGGATTAGGACTACATTAGAAAATTAGCAAAAAAGAAAAGAAAAGGATATGACATAAAATTTTAGAAAAGAATATTGTATAATAATACATTAGATTTATTCTGAATATTTGTAGCATCCTCCAATTTTTACAATGGCATCCATATTTCCTTAGGATATTAAAGGTTGCTTTATATCCTTCTTTCCACTTTCTATTCTCTACATGGAAGTGAATGACAGACATTGTAAGCTGTAGATGGCAAGTGCAACAGTACCAGTATCTCCTCTATTTTACAATTATAATCACAGGTTTCCCTTTTACATTTCTCCACTGGCTTCACACTTCTCCTACCACTTGTATCGTTTCTCCCTTCCTATTTTTTTTCTTTGGCTTCTCCCCCCTTCTACTTCTTGTTTGAACACTACCAAATCAGCTAAACATGGTTATAGTCAGCCAATTTCCATTGAGTTTAGATTATTCTAGTTGATTCTCACAAATTGACCATAACCAAATCAGCTGAAACCAAAAACTATATTCTTATATATACTACTCATCTTAGAACAGCTAAATCTAGAATATAGAAATTAAACTAGAAATGTAAATCTCACCCAAGGAACAAGTTGTTCAATAATGGTGGAGACTGGAGAGATCTTTCTAAACATAGTTTATAAAATTGGTACCAGGATTGGCAGCTGCAAAAGATGACATGACCAGAATCAGTGAGAAAGGTTGAATTGGGATAGGTCGAATCAGACTGAGAGGATTAAAATCGGTCAAAATGTAATTTAAAAATTAAAAATAATAAAAACATAAATAAGCAAAACACGAAAAAGCATAAGAAATATTTGAGAAATATAGAATTTCTTGCTAAAAGATACTTTTAGCAAAGATACATAAAACAAAAAATAAAAAAAGATATAAAATTGTATAACAAAAGAGAATGAAATTTATAAAAATTATTCACCAAAAAATAACTATTATACATTTATTAGAAATAAATCATAATCGCACAGGATATTATTATAGAAAATGACTATTCCATACATTGTAGGAGATCCAAAGTTTATCAACCAATAGTTTTGAAGATAATGATAAAATTATCAGGGTCCCAATGCTCCCCTAATCACTATGCAGGTAGACAAATAAAGAAAAAGATATGGAATTAATTTTGACTACTATGGCATCTCTCTATTCTATGTAAGAAAGTCCCTACTTCCTTAAGAAATTAGAACTCCTTTGAAACATTCCCCTTTTCTATTCCTGTGATACTTCTCTATCTTGATACTGCAATGATGATTGCATACAGTAAATGGAATTGTTGCAATAAAAAGTCAATAGTAGCATTGTTTCCTCATCTGTTACAGTTACAGTAACTCCTACTTTCCTGTTTCAGCTTTCATCTTCTTATACTTCTCGCTCCTTTTCTCTTTCTTTTTTGAGGTTATGAAGTCGACTAAAATTGATCAAAATCAACCAACACCAGTTCGATTCAATTGCTTCTAGTTTTTTCCTACAATTTTACAGTCATATGGCCACGAAATTGACTGGCATACAGATCAACCCTGAAGAATACCCATATGGATCAAGCAAATCATATCAAAATTGGCAATATAGCAAATTGTGTTTCGAATTTTTGGTTGATACTGGATGAGGATGGCTCAAAAGAAATGGAATGATTTGATAGAGCCAACTCCTTTTTGATCTGGTTTGTGAGTAGAGAATCTAATGACTGGGAATAGGATGCTATAGATATGAAGTATATTGGTATTATAAAGTTCCACATACCCAAAAAACTAAGGGAGTGCAAAAGATGAGAAAATCGTAACTACCATCCAGACATGAACTTGATAACTTTCTATGGCATTTGGCATCTCAAAATAACCCTTTCTTATTGTCTAACAAGGCCTCTGTGCAGGATGCTCCACCTGTTTTTGCCAAGTGATCACCTACCTGTTGGTATTAAGTAGGTTCTCACCTTAGTTTGTCCCATTAAGTGGAATTCTAAGCATGTATTCTTTCTTTTCTATCTTTCTGAAAAGGTGTGGCATCCATAGCATATGACTCAAGGGATGGGAAGATCGTTTGGCACTGGAAACGAGGCTTTTTTTTCCACATATCTTAACTGTTGATAGCAAGATCCTTGGGATCAAATCTCATTAACCTTTTGTATAAAAAAAAAATTTTCTACCATTCAGCCGCCTCCATTTCTCTTCTTGCTCTCACCAAGGTCACATTCCATTCCCTCTGTAGCCTTCTCTTGGCCTCTCCTCCCTTCCCTCCCTCTCCTTCTCTCTTAGATAACATTTTGAGGCATTGGCAGACAGATCTCCACTCTGAAAGAATTATAGATAAAAGACCTCATGTGCAATGTTAATGTTGAAACTTATAAAGGTTTTCATTTTAGAGATACAAAGAAGAAAGGATAAGATGATCCCAATACCAAGCAGGTAAATCAAATTGCTCAACCTAAAATCATGATCCAAATAGAGAAAGCGGTGCCTCAAGAAGCACGTTTCACCCTGATCAAATCCAACAATGAACCTCAAACACCGATAGAACTAGGGCCAACTATATGATCAATAGAATGCTGATCTCCCTTCGAAGAAGAAAAAAAGAAGTGGAAAAAAAACTCATTTTTACAGTAATAAAACCCTAAAGATCCACATTTTACTACTAAATTTTTTAAGAGACTTCAACAAAGAGGAAATTAGCATGCAAAAATAATGTAAACTACAAGGACCACACAGTTACAGACAGAGAAAGCCCTAATAACTCATATTTACAGTAATAAAACCCTAAAGATCCACATTTTACTGATAAACTTGTGAACAGATTTCAACAAAGATGGAATTAGCATACAGAATAAGGTAAATTACAAGGATCACGAAGGTTCAGACAGCGAAAGCCCTATACACGGACAAATACGATTCGCAAAATAACGATTGAGGTCCAAGCAAGCATCACCATGACTGCAAAAGGATGGAAAAAGGAAGAAAGGAGTATAGAGATACCGACCGATCATCTTTCCGATGAGCTTGAGCTCGTCCTGTGCCTCCTCGATGAGCTCCTCGACCTGGCCGCAGCCAAGGCGCTTCTCGATGGCCTCCCAGTCCTCCTCCTCCTGGCAGACCTGGAGGCGGTGGCGAGTGAAGCTCTCGACGGCCTTGCGGTAGCCCTCATCCTGGGGCACGGCCTGGATCTCCTTGAGGGTGCGGGTGTAGAGGGAGACGAGCACCTCCCGGGCGTTGGGCACCACGTCGAGCCCCACGATCCCCGTCGTCTCTTTCACCTTCTTCGCCGCCTGCATCATCATCGCCCCCATCCCACCCCTCAGCATCACCCGTCGCAGAAACATCTTTCGCCGCCCCGATCGAGATCTTCCGATCGAAATGATGGGAGAAAGCGCAGGTGATATGAAGAGAGAGTTCGAGAATGGACGGCGTAAAACAAGTATGATGAGCACCGATGTCGATCAGACGGCTTCAGATTTCACTTCTCTAAAACATGGACCTGGATCCAAAACATTCGGGTCTCCAACATGGGCCAGCCTTTTGCTCCTGTCGGCCCAATTACTGGCCACTTTTGTATCGTGGTGGAGCATTGTAGCTCTTTTCCTTTTATATTGGTTTTTCTATTTTTAATTTTTTTTATATAGGAGCTTACTATTTAAAGGGTTTTTTACTATTTTATAATATCTTAAAATTAATAAAATAATATTTTACTATTCATAATCCCATAATTTTGCTTTTACTCTCCTCTTTTTCTTTTTTTTTTTCTTCCCCACAACTATCGTTTAGGCATTATATTACCATCAATGCTCCATCATCCAAGGTCCGAAACTTGATATCTTTTGAGTTAATATAATTGATTATAATATATAATTTTTAAAATTTTAAATTATTTTAGTAAATATCAAAAAATTATTTCTTATCTCCTCTTCAATTTGTATTTTTTTTATTTTTTAATATTTTATGTCACCTCCGATAATTAAGAGGGGGAGAAGAAGAAAGGAAGAATATATATATATATATATATATATAATTAAAATTAAATTATAAATTGAGAGCTAACATGAGAATATTTAAAGTTTGCTCGCGGTAATTTATGGCCTATCGAGAAAATCAATGATTGCATCTTTGATGTATGACGGCGATCCTCAAATATCGTAGAATAGAATGTGATATGATGAGATATAATGCAATAAAAACAAAGACAGCCCCAAGTAGGATTCAAACCTACGACCAATCAATTAATAGTCGATCGCTCTACCACTGAGCTACTAGGGAACAATGGGAGATTTGACATCATAAAGTTCAACCCCCGTTTTCAACCTATGAATAATATGAGTCCGAAGTTTCCTTCGTAACTCGGAACTTCTTCGTAGTGGCTCCGTTCCATGAAACCTCAAAGTGGCTCTATTTCATTATATTTCATCTATATCCCAATTATATTCAATTAATATCCCTTTGGTGTCATTGACATAAGAGATGTCATTTATAGTCTATCTGATTCTATATATATGGAAAGTTAAGAAGTCATCATATAATAATCAAAAAATTATAATAGAAAAGAAAAAGGGGGTTTGTGATGATTTTTAAATCTTTTATGTATGAAGATAATAAATTCTATCATTTTGGTCAGACTCTATTATGGATTTTTGACCACATTCTTCATAGGGCCCTCTTATCTCTTCCTTCTTCAAGTTCGAGTTATGGAAGAAGGAACCGAAAAGGAAGTAACAGCAATAACTGGTTTCATTACGGGACTGCTCATGATGTTCATATCGATCTATTATGCGCCTCTGCATCTAGTATTAGGTAGACCTCATACAATTACTGTTGTAGTTCTACCTTTTTTTTTGTTTCATTTCTTCGGGAACAATCACAAAAATATTTTTGATTATGGGTCTACTACCATAAATTCAATGTGTAATCTCAGCATTCAATGTGTATTCCTGAATAATCTCATTTTTCAATTATTCAACTATTTCATTTTACCAAGTTCAACATTAGTCCGATTAGTCAACATTTATATATTTCGAAGCTACAAAAAGATATTATTTGTAACAAGTAGTTTTATTGGTTGGTTAATTGGTTACATTTTTTTTATGAAATGGGTTGGATTTATTGGTTGGTTAATTTGTAACAAGGTTCCTAAATAGGTACATTGCTAAATCTAATAGGTACCTTACTAAATCTAATAGGTACCTTATGTTAGAATTAAGAAATTCAATGGCTTGAATTTTTATTATTCTCTTATTTATCATCGATGTCTACTATTTAGGTAGAATATTGTCGCCTATTATCACTAAAAAACTGAAAGAAACCTCAGAAAAAGGAAGAAATGATATAAAGTGAGAAAGAAAGCGATGTAGACTAAACAGGAACAAGAGGGATACATCGAAAAATACCTTTCCGTTTATTCGGAAGAAAAGAAGGATCGAAACAAAATAGATGTAACGAAAGAGATGAGAGTGAATGAAAAGAGAAAAATAAAGAATGAATTCCACTTTCACTTTAAAGAAGCATGTGATAAAAGATATCCCAAAATATTCTTATTTTGATACCTATTAAGATAATTGGGAATTGGGAAAACTTGAAGAAGAGAAAAATGAAGACTTTTTTCTACTTTGACTTTGAAAAATATATTGTAACTTTTCTTTTTGATTATAAGCAGTAGAATCGTCCATTGTGATATATAAAAAATAATCGATTTGAAAATAACGTACAAAATGAAATGTCATGATATTTTTTTTTATAAGTGTTCAAGTGACGGAAAACAAATAATATCTTTTACATATCAGCCTAGTTTATCAACTTTTTCAAAAATGATAGAACGCAAAATGTCTTCATAAAAATTTTTCCATGAAGACCTATATGATTATTGGGTTTCTTCTACTAATGAGTAAAAAAAATACGACTTGAGTAATGAATTGGTAAGACGAATAAAAACTACGGAAGAAGAAGAAGAAGCAGCATATGATCCTTTTTTGAACGGACTATATCGTGGAACAATAAAAAAATTCTGTTCACATACAATCATAAATGACTTAATTACTTCTACAAACGATTTAATTACTTCTGTAGATTCCATATAAACATTTTGGATAAATAAGATTCATGGAATCTTTCTTATTTCTAAAAATTTTTGAGAATTTGAACATCAAAAGAATCCACTTGATGAGAAATCATCATTTAATTATATTGTTAATTTCTTAACGTCAATCGATGAATCTTCTTTATTTTTGTTGGAAGAAGAAATAAGAATTAATTCATAGAGTAAATTAAAATCCTTGAGATTTTGTATTCGACATAATAACAATCAATCTAAATAATCAAACAAAAAAAAATCAGTAAAAAGGTTCCTCCATGGTCATACAAATTGACCGATGAATTAGAAGGATTGGATAAGAAAATAGAGAAGAACAGAAGGAAGATTATGAAATTAGTTCAAAAAAGCGAAACTGGTCTATAATATTGATCAAGTAGAAATAGAAGAGGTGGCTTTAATATGATATTTGCAACAATCATATTTTAATCGAGGTATAATCCAAGGATCCATGCGTGCTCAAAGACGTAAAACAGTTATTTAGAAAATATTTTAAACAAATGTTCATTCCTTATTGATAAGGTCATTTAGTCCTACATTGGTTGAGGAGTATGAGAACAAATGGCTCATAAGTCTGCTAGGTCTTTCTTACCTTTAAAGATGCTTTTTGGAACACACATGTTCCAAAAGGATAATATTGTGTGGGTATGCCCATCGCCCAAAGCAGACAATTCCTTACGAGCCTACAAGTCGCATCAATGGCCGACCGACTAAATTGTCTCTTATCAAATTAATGCTAAAAAGAGGGCCCGAGTATAACATCTCATTAGTCCCACATCGGAAGTGGGCAATATATATGATTAGCTTATAAGAGTTTGATGAGTGTAATATGTTAACTCCCGCTTAAGTATTTTGGTTCGTGGTAGACTCTCGTCATGACATCGAGGCGTCGCATCGATTGATAAAGTCTTTTTTTTTTTTCATTTTTTGATAGATATAAATATCGAATAATTAATCTTTTTTTAAGAATTCTTAGGGGGAAACCCAAAACTTCCGATTTTGCTTAATATGAGATTGTAAATAACAAAAAAATTATAAATAATAATTTTATTTTTTATTATTTAATTAATATCTTAAAGCGAAAAAAAATTATATCAAGTTGATAACGACTTCTTTTTTTTTCTCCGAGCAAATGGTAAGTGATTGCTCCCTATTTTTGTTATATGAGATATTCAAAATTTTATCAAATAATATTTTAAACATTCAACATTTGATAAGTGGATTTGACAAATAATAAATTTAATGTCTTAAATACAAAATTAGTATATATATATATATAATTTTGATATTAATAAATAAATCTAGTACTAATATTTTTTTCAATAAAGTTTGTGTGAGTTCTAATGAAGTTTTGTATAACATATTTACCAAGTTGAGAAGCAACATAATTCATTTCAGGGATCACAATGCATTTTGTTACATCTATGATAAGACCCTAAAGTCTTATCGTAAAAAAAAAGAAGAGAAAGGGGATGATCACTTCGAGGGCCGATCCCCTCGAAACGATCAAGGAGGACGATCAAGGAGGCCGATCCTCTCGAAGTGATCATCCTCTTTCTCTTCTTTTTTTTTTTATGATAAGACTTTAGGGTCTTATCAATCTAATAGTGCAGAATCTTTAGCTTAGCCTTTTCTTGCCTTTGTCATAAAAAATATCATGTCTATCAAATCATACCAACACAAGTATCAGAAATGAATCTTGGAATTTTGGAAGTTCCAAAAGATTAACAAGAATTCCTCAGAGCAGTGCATGTACATGAGAACAAGAAAAACTCACCACCACGATAAGATCAACCACAAACACAAGCAAAACTAGGAGTTGTGTCAACCATCATTCAGAGGAGTCACTGAAACAAAATATATTTTGGAGGATATGGTGGTTTGCACACAAGCACTGATCCTGCCAAGAAAACATTAGATTTTGGATACGTAGCATGCATGCAAGATAAAAGATTGTATACACCATGTTTACAACTTTGCATGTTACAAATGGTACTATAAAATTGGACAAGAGCTCCGACATCCAGAGAGAAGTAAGCTAGCTAGAGATGGCATAATAAAGTAGCCCCTATTTACAGTAAGCTTTTTAAGAAGTGGACATTAGCAAACAGTACATATTACTCAGAAACCAAAGTGAGCAACCTCTTCATCTTCCTCGGTTTCCTCCTCTGAGAACCTCAGATCCTCCATTGCATCTTCTTCCTCTTCCTCATTATTCTCATCCATTTCAGGATATTCCTTGTCCTTTAAGCCAGTGCTCAGCACCGCTGTCTGTCCTTGAGATGATTCCATGTCTCTCTGCAATCTCTCCATGTTCTCGCTCCTGCAGTATGCTTCTAGACGCTCCTTCTCAGCTCTTCGTTTGTCAAGATCAGCTCTGCAAGAGTACAGAGAATGGATTAAGTCCCAGTAAAGTCAGTTTCAGAAGCAAAATTGATCCAGGGTTTGTTATTACTTGTAGTTCTCCATATACTCTTTTGCACTTGCTTCTACTGCACCAAAAAAGGCTTCCATTCCAGCACCAGAAACTGCTGAAACTCCCACGGAACACGTATTTTTATAGAATTCATCAAGTGATAGTGAGAGACTCCTCGATAAAGTTGACGTGTATGATGAATAGGTGTCTAGTGCTGCCTGAAATGCTTCAAAATCTTGCATCCACTAAATACAGGACAACAAAAATCATTACTTGTTGTGTAAGAATTAAAAAAAACACAAAAATACACACCAAGTACCACAGTATTAGAAGTTGCTAAGCTTATGTAGAAGAAAAAACACTGAATTCCTCTTGATGACTCAATAATGATTTCCACAGAAATCTTAACCTCATTGGTTCATAATGGAATCTCAGTGTAGAAAGGTGTGATATGATTACACAATAATTTTCAAATCTCTGGCATCATCCAGTTACAGGTTTACATCCAGAACACAGTACAGAAGTTTCTTTTTTTTTAGACAGACCAAAGTATAGAAGTTGTTATGCTTATGTAGAAGGAAAGAAAACAATTCCATTTGATGGCTCGAGATATTGATTTCCCTAGAAATGTTAACCTTATTGGTCCATAATGGAGTATTGGTGAAGAGAGGTGTGATATGATTATGCAATAGTTCCCAATTTCCTGGCATCATTAAGTTAGAGGTTTACTCCAGACCACCACCGTCATGGTCTAATCCTTTGAAATTTGTAGGCATCATCTCTTTTTTGCATATTCAATATGTGACAGTAACTCCATCTATGTGGAAGTTCTTAATTATGGCTACTGCTTGTGAAACCCTATGAATCACACGAAAGCAGGATACTCCAAATTTGGGGTTAGTCTCATATTTGTTTAATGAATTCCTCCAGGTTATAGTAACTAGCATTATTTTGCTAAATGGCCTCAGTAAACATTTATAATCTAGCATTTAATTATACTCTCATTTCAGAAATCAGTTAACATGTCACCAGAAACTAAACAAGAATTAAAGAAGAATGTCTCAATAACATCTCATAACTAGAACTCATTTGACTCTTTCCCATCTTCTGTATATTTTTCTCCAGCCTTCTATGTGTTACCAATGAACCCAGGTCAGTATGGTAGTTCCACCGCACAAAATGACTCTCTAATAAAAACAAACAGCAAAAGAAAAGCAGCTGCAAAGCAATTTGTGAACGACTTATTGTCAAACATATGCTTAATTTAAATTCTTTTCCTAAGAGACAAAACAGAAAAAAAAAAAACAAGTCCATAAAAGTATTCATCAGAAATCTTTAATGGCATGACTATCGAAATCTAAGAAGACTTATCATTAACATTGAGAACATACATATAATTTTTAATGAGCAGGTGTGAGATATATAGAGCAACTAACTCTATGACATAAAGGAAAGTTTGTATTTTGCGCAGAGCAGGCAAGTAGCAAAACCACATACTCCAAAATTTGTTTTCTAATGTTTCAGAGGATGCCAACAAAAAAATTCATGGCTCATGTCAACCGAGCACATTTGCTATAAATGATAAAACAGAACAATCCATGACGAGGAAGAAGCAATACAGTTGAAATTAATGTACCTCCAGAGCAAACTCATGTCTGGCTACATCAACCTTGTTAAATGTTAGGACTAAAGGTAACCTTGTCTTGTAAAGTATGCTACAAGCATACAGCATATTGCTCATGAAAGTTACTGGATTTGCAGCGCGAGGTGCGTCCACAACATAAGCAATTATCGTGGGAAATGTGGAAGCAAAGGCCTCGGTGATAATTGCTCCAGAAGCTGACCAAGTAAATACTTCAATTTGACCAGGGGTGTCCACCAGAACATAATCAAGCTGGTCAGCCCATCTTTCGATGGCCGATATTACCTACAAAACACGAAGACACTTTCTACTACATTGCTAGGTGTGTGTGTGTGTATATATATATATATATATATATATCACATAAAAGAACAGAAAAAAGTTCAACCTCGTCAGTCTTTGTCGCAAACAGATTCAGGGACGTCAAGATACCACCATTAGGGCCAAGGTTGTAATCCTTCATTACTTCCTTGTAGCGAACAGTGTCTCTTATATCGATGTTTGCAGCGAAAGGAAGGGTCATCACCGCCGGGTCAAGGTTCAGCACATATCCACGGATGCTCGAGGATTGCATGTGGCAGACCAATCTGTGGAGAAATGAAGTTTTTCCACTCGCTGCAAAATGGGAGCCCAATTTGCAATGACAATTTGTTGTTTGGGGGGGAGGGAATCATCAAACCTAACCGTCCTTCCTTCCTAAAGGAAAAATGACATGCCTGCCATTCCAACGACTATAAGGACGACAGGCTTGCTTTTGAAGCTAACACTCGATGAATCAGATAACTTCAAGTTCTCTATCGACTCCGAAAGATCATCCTTCGCTTTGCCGTTTGAATTCGACTAAATTCGATGAACAATTCCTAGTGAAGCAAAAACCGATCTTTAACAGAAAAACATAAGCGACTCCATCTTTTCAAACCTCATCTGCAGTCGGGTCTTCTGAATCCATCTGCATCTGCCAGCTCGAGTTGGAGTCGGAATCCACGTCCATGACAACCGCTGATGTGCTCCAAGAGACTGTCAATCGCCTTCATTTAGCAACTCAATACATAAAATGAATCGGTTCTAATAGTCGGTAAGCAGTGATCAAAGTACTTGAGCTTTAAGGCTATTTCCAAGTAAAGGGCTTCGTACAACGACGACGACGACGACGACGCTGGCGGTCGCCCGCTGAGGGAAACGGAGACCTGGAGTCGAATCGCAAACTAAGAGGTTCGAGGATAGATTTAGGGCTTTGGGGTGAGTAAAACTGTAAATACGTGGTTGTGTCACTGCCATTTGACCCTTGGTCAAAATTAGTAGGGGTGATTTAAATGAAGTAACGCTATTGATAATCTATACAAAAATAATAATAATAATAATATTTTATTTATAATCTCAATATTATCGGTGTTGTTTTTTTTTATATTTTTCCGTTCCCACGAGATCTCGTGCTCCTTAGTGCTGTCATCATCGCTCGTTATTGCTCGTCCTAATCATCATCGTCGACATTGTTTAATATTATCCTATGAATTAAAAAGAATAAAAGAAAGAAAAAACTTAAGAAGATAAGAGAGAAGGAGATTGTATTTACATTCATTTAGAAATAAAAAATAAAAATATTTAAATATCTAAAATAAAGTAAAATTGAATTACAAAGAATAATCTTAAAAAAACATCTGATGTGACCAATATATAGATAACTCAATATGATCAAAGAATTTATTATGAAAAAAATTATTTTATTAATTAAGTTAATAAAACACAAAATTATCATTCCGATATTTATCTATATTATCAACCTAAACTAAAGAAATATATATATATATTTTAAAAAATTATTATTTCATAAATATTATTATATCTCAGATTAACGTGCTTTGTTTTTTTTCATTTTTATTTCTTTATATTTTCTCATAGTTCTGTTCAACAAAATTAAAACCTATTCAGAATAATATGGATCGAATCACGTCAAGAAATGTCCAACAATGACAAGAATTAAAATTTAATTTCAATTCTTTAAAAATAAATAACTTACAATATATATTAATCTAAAATTATAAAAATAATATTATAAATAAAAAAATTGAGAATTGTTTTCATCTTTGACTTTAATATTATTGCATAGAAACTATTAGAAAAAAATGAAAAAAAATAAAAAGTTATTTGCAACCTTATAATATCAATTAAAATTGATGAACGACTCCTTCGCTAAAGATAAAAGATAGTGATGAAAATAATAGAATATAAGAATAATTATTGAAGAAATTTTATTTAAGAAGTGAAATAGTTTAAATACATTAACATATCTCTCTTATTTATACGACGAAAGATTTTCCTCAACAGAATAAAGGATTTTCTTCAACAGAATAGAGAGATTTCCTTCCTGCAAGATGGTGTTTCTGTCAAGGATATCAATCTTGGATGCAAGAACTTTTTTCACTAAATAATAGAAGATAAAAATAATTATTGAAGATAAAAATACTATATATATATATATATATATATATATATATGGTTTAGCAGGTGAAGTTTCTTGTCAGGGGCCCCATCTGACATGCCAATATGCATTTCCACATAGTCCTTGGAGCTCCTTTAGCACATGTTTTGTCCTTATTGAAGGTCCCTATTTCAGCCACTCTGAATCAGAAAGTAGCTTTAGGAACACAAGTGGATCTTTAAAGAACCTTATTTATGTCAAGAAATATTTTGGTTGTTTCAAATCAACACTGATTGTTTCTTTTTCTTTGATATCATCTTAAATTATTGACCAGAAGCAAATAAAAAAATTTCTAAAACATTTCTCTATCAATAGTTTCTGATAAAGAAATTTGCAAAAGCAAAAGCAATGTCAGGCAATGGAGTTTCTTAGTGAGGTTGCAATGCTACAGTAGTCACATAGAAAAAGGTTGGATGAGTCTTTTGATCCTTTTCCTTTCCCAAAAAGTGCTTTGGGACACTGCTCCTTTTACTTGCTATCTATATTCTTCATCTTTTTTTTTCTTTCTATCATAGTAAACTACTTATCATATGTGTATAAACAAACATGAGACCTATTAAATGCATGACTTGTTAACTTAACTTGTTTATTCATCTAAGTATAATAATAATTATCATCATTATCAGACACTTTTTTTTTTAATGTAAAACTAATTAATTGAACTCCTCCCATGATGTCACTTCAATATTTTTTTAACAAAAGTATAAGAGTTAAGATGGGAACAAAAAAGATCACAAATTAAGCATCATAAAATATGATAATTATGTGGGCCATCCACATTCCCAAATAAAATAAGAAACTGACATACCTCATTCCTTACCAGACTGGACGATGAAGACAGTCTGTGAAAGCAAATAGTGGGACCCACACACAACGTTGATCCAACAACGAGACGGTAGAAACGGGAGTGACTCATGTCGCGGAATGGTAACGTAATGATCGTTATACATGGAACACTGGTGACCATATCGTATACTCTTCCGCTTCCCCTTATCGCACGCGACCGGAGAACAAATGCGAAAAGGACGGTATCGATAAACCGCCCTATAAATACCGCATAAGCTCTTCCTCTTCCTCCCCTAACAAACCCCTTTCGGGTCTCGGCTTTGGAGTTCGTCGTTTTGGGCGGCAGAGATGTCTTTGAGCGTCGAACAGCATGACGACAACACCTTCACCGTCACCTTCAACGATTCCGATCACATTTACACCACCGTCACCGCTTCCGGGTCCGACGTCGAGGAGTGGATCGACGAGATCCTCCGCATCCACCGCCGCCGCCTAAACCGCCTCGTCGTCGGCCTCGACGCCGAGTGGCGCCCCTCCTTCTCCCCCACCCAGAACCCCGTCGCCGTCCTCCAGCTCTGCGTCGGCCGCCGCTGCCTCGTGTTCCTCCTCCTCCACGCCGACTACGTCCCCTACTCCCTCGCTGACTTCCTCGCCGACCACCGCTTCACCTTCGTCGGCGTCGGCGTCGACGGCGACGCCGAACGCCTCGACGAGGAGCAGAACCTGCAGGTCGCCAATGCCGTCGACCTCCGCACCCTCGCCGCGGATAAGATGGGGCAACGAGGGCTCAAGAACGCGGGGCTCGCCCGGCTCGCGGCGGAGGTGATGGGCTTGGAGGTGTGGAAGCCCAAACGGGTGACGATGAGCCACTGGGACCGGAGGTACCTCAACTACGAGCAAATCTCGTACGCCTGCTCCGACGCCTTCCTCTCGTTCGAGATCGGGAGGCGCCTCTTTGCCGGGGAGTTCTGATGGACCCCATGGTAACATTGGATCTCTTCTTGGCTTCGTTTTGGGGGTCTACTGAACTGCCGATATTAGGGTTTCAGATTAGGTGTGATTGTAGGTGCATCTTACGAAGGCTTTGGATCGTATTTAAGGGGTTTTCTAAAGCAATGGTCTATGATCATATTTTAGCTTTAGCATCTTTCTTTTGCTTATGTTATGCCTAAACCTCTATATGTCTACTGAAGACAACAACTAAGACATAAGTGTTATCAGGTAAATGATTGCAGCTTGCAAGGTTTAAAGTATTTATAGGAATAGTTGTCTGTAGTTAAATTAATGCCTCTATAGCTTTTAGTCTATGGTTTCTTTCTGTTTTATTTCAACTTTTAAACATCAATAGGTTGGGAAGAATCCTCTGTATGTACAGTTTGTTTATTTGTTTTTATGATATAGTTATTGAATGTTTGCTGGATCTTCTTGGTTGGTAACAGATGTGCTCATAGACTAATTGCAATTCATTGCTATGAACAGGTCATGGAAGCTTCTCTAGAAACTTTTAAGAAGCAGATTTGTCTTGATAAAATGTTATTTTGTCTTTAGAAATGCCTTATTTGGAACAGTGGGTTTAGGTAGTTAATTGCAACATGCTCGTAACAAAACCATTCTATTCTCCTCCTGGAGTCCTGATTCTTTAGGAATTTAGATGCTAAAACTATGTTTGGGCTCTTTCCTGTTCGATGATACAGAAAGATAATTTGAAGTACTACAGTCTTTTTCTTGTGAGTAGGTTGACTGGTCTTAAATAACTCTTCCATGGCAGTTCACATATACCAGGAAGTTATGTTGTGCTGTATCTAACATGGGATATTTATGGGCGTAGGTAGGTTATTGTTGTTTGATGTCTGGGATAAGTGACAGACGAACAAATCATTGACAGTTAAGTAGGATACCTTTCCTATAACCACTGGGAAGCGATGTGAAAATAGGATCTCATTTGCAAGAACAATTCCTAAATTGTCTTGATTAGATGATCTTAGCATTAACCATAATCTCTGTACTTTTAAAAGATCCATAGGAGCTTTTGATTGTAGGGGTGTCATCCAATTAACCTTAGATGTCGCTTACTTACATTTGGGATTTCTGGGATTTAAGCCTTACAGTTATCAGCATTTGGATCAGTCAATAAACTAGTGGCAATTATCTATCAACATAGCTGCAGATTAATTCATTCTTTGGGCGAACTAACCAGACTTGCATAGGTTGCTTGCAATCGTGCAAAGTCACTTTGTTTGATAGGTCAACCAACAGCAATAGTTCAGTAAAATTTGTAGCCAAACATTGTACAAGAGATGCAACAAAGCTGTTTTGGCTTGATTCGACATAGATTGTACAAGGAGTCATGTATGTTACTCTTTTTTTAGATCCGAATGCAAGCGATCATTCTGGATTGTTTGTCAGCTGTCTGACTCAAGTGGTTCTCATGACTGGCATCTTATCTCTAATATACCACAAAGTGAAGATAAGATTTGTCCTTATGATCATGATTCTGTCATGTCTGGGGTATTTTAGCAGTTAATTCTTGACGTGCCATTGTTTGTAAGCCTTTGCCTGTCAAAGATGCAATTATTGGATGGACCAGGTTTACCACAGACCACTCACTCTCACATTGATTTGAGACCCGCAGATGGTTGCGAAAGGGTTCTACAGTATAAAGGCAGGAGTCTTAATCAAAAGGACTCTCTAACTGACTAGAACCACGTGATAATGCATTCCATACCCCTGTTTCTTTTGATAATTACTTAATTGCATTTTTTTTTTGTTTTAAGAAGTTGCTGTTTAGGAGTAACAGTTCTGAGCATGTGAAGAGTTAACTAATCTACTTTAATATTTGTAACATGGTAGTGCATATCTGTCAGCTCTGTCGATTACATGGCAGCATTATAACTCTGATGATTTTGTCACTGCAAATTATATATATATTTCTGTCCGTTACTCATCTGAATGAAGCAATTCCCTCCTTGACAGGCTTTTAATGTCTACTACATACTGCAAAATGAAGAAAACGTTGTTCTTGTGATTATCATCAGTTTTTAGGGATTTTATCTTATAAGTTTCTAAGTACCATGTTCTCAAATTGCCTGCTTTGTCTTTTTTGTCCTGATTGATGTTAAGATGAGTAGCACCTACAAGACTTTCATTGAGAAAGCAATGCTAAGGTGAAGCTTGATACAAAGAGGATGCTTACTGAAAAAAGCCACGTGAAGTTGCATATATTACCTCCTTTTAATTTTCATGAGAACTGATTTCGAGCTTTTTGTAACCTGCCACTGTCTTTTGTCCTTGTGAATTGTGAACTGATCTTAGAAATTGTAAGAAAGAAGAAGCTACTGCGTTTTCTGTCATTAGCTTATGAACTACTTACTCTCGGCAGCATTGTAGCATTGATGAGTGTCTTAGTGTCGTATTGATGAAACTAGGTGTTCTTTGAGTTGCCTTTTTTTTCCATGGCTTCTCTTGATCTCAGGTTGTGTTTGACATTAAATCTTACTCTCGGCAGCATTGTAGCATTGATGAGTGTCTTAGTGTCGTATTGATGAAACTAGGTGTTCTTTGAGTTGCCTTTTGTTTCCATGGCTTCTCTTGATCTCAGGTTGTGTTTGACATTAAATCTTGCGGCCACAATGACACATGACAAGCCATAGTCTTTTTCTTTAAACATCCATTGTAAAACCATTATCAGACCTGAAGGTTCTTTTTGTTGGTAGATCCATAGGTCATACATAGAGGCGTTTGTTTAGTCATAATAAAATAGAAAAATAATCATCTGTTCGTTTGACATTGATATTTGGATTAGCTTCGTCCATCCTCCAAAAATTTTGCCACCAATGATTATGTTAGAGTTGATATAAATTGAGCTCTTTCCCCCAGCACAAGTTTTTCATTATATTTTGTTTGGTGTTGAATTAATATTTGTACAGTATTGATTGGTTTTCACCATATGTTTGGGTTCATTGTGAGGCCTAATCATTCTTGTTAATGTATAAGTTTAGTATTGGTAGTTTAACCTTTTGGAATTAATGATGGGCGTTTACCATAAAAAAGAGCTTACTATTTAAAAGCTCTACTTACTATTCACAAACTGTTTACTTATTATGATTCTTTAAAAAATTAATAAACTAATATTTTATTATTTACAACCTCTTTTGTCTTTTTTTTATCCTTTTTTTTTGTTGTTTTCTTTCACCTTAGCTCTATCTTTGTACGTTATTGTGATCGGCTCTCCCCATTGCCCGTGTATCGTATTGAGTAATTTGTAAAGACTTAGAAACATAATATTGAAAGATGATATTTTTAGGTTAATATAATTGATTTAGAAGATGGTGTTTTTGGGTTATTATAAAGTGTACATAATCTTAAAAATATTATATTATTATAATATATGTTGAAAAAAAATTTCGTATCATCTTCTTTCATCTTTAGTGTCTTTTTTATCATTTAACGTGGAGTGAAAAGATTTTATTTGTTAGAATTAAATTATAAATTAAGGATATATATTTATTTGTAAAAGGATAATTTAGAAATATTTAAAGTTGTTAATTTGAGATTGTAAATGATAAAAAATAAAGGGATTGCAAATAATACTCTCAAAAACAAAATCAATCTTTTATTAGGCTTTTATCAAAATGGTCATCGATAAAGCTATAAACAAGACATTTAGTATGACGTTATGATAGACTTGTAGTAGGCTTGGAAGTTTCATTTTAGTTGACTTTTGTAATCGTTTCGAGCTTGTAATTATAGGTTGTGTGTAATTATCACGTAGAAATAAAATTATCCAGAAATATATCATTTAGGTAATCATTTTAAGGGTTTATTTAGTTTCGTAGAATGGTACTTAACCAACACAACACCCAGAGTTACCTAGTTAGCATATGGTTAAAATGAGCTTTTGGGATAGTGTCTAGTATCAATTTGCTATCTTGTTCCGCAATAATATCATGTGAGCACTTATGGGGACTTCTGGTCGCGACGTATTGTCACGGATAAAATTCTAAACATGATGTTTGATGTAATGCTTATATATGTTCGTGTCTTTTGGTTTGTTCATACTTTGCAAAGCATGTAGAGGGACGATCGAAGGCTTAACAGTCCCATTTTAGTTGGGTTTGGTAGCCGTTTGTAAATAAAGGTTGTGTCATGTGGACACTTGTGAGAGATATTCGATCTGTAGTGGACCATTTTGACCCTTTGTTATGCAACCATTCAAAGCTTGTAAAATCTGTTTGTAATTTGCATTGGCTATGAAGTGTTTTTTGAAATGTTTGCTTGTGGATCCCGAGTGAGGCACTTTCTCTAACTCGTTTTTTCTTTTGTAGGTCCTAAGGGACCATGAGAGGTTTCGGGGAGGCTGACCTTTGCAGACGGACATGCAAGGTGCAGCACAACTTAGCCAAAACCAGCTAAGTCCGTGATAAATGGTATCAGAGCGAGACAAGCACTCATAGAAACACTTGGCATGCAAACGTGGGGGACCTAGCGGGGCTGCGTTGAGGACAGCCAGCACGCGCGACCGTTTGGGGGAAAACAAGCATGGAAATGTTAGGAAAAGGAGTCGCTCAGAGGAGCAGACATCTGAGATTGACATTCAGATGAATGACCAACCCTTCACGTAAGAAGCATCACGAGAACAAGCAAGCTTGAAAGAATGCGTAGCGCACAAAGGTTGAGATAGCTGAGTTCGAGCTACGGCTTGACGTTGACAACCATACTTGATGGTGCTCAAGGCAAGCGATGCGCTTAGTAAAGGATGAGACCATGCAAGGTGGAATGAGTTGCTCAGCAACCGAAAGAGTTATGTAAAGCTCACATAAGTGAGGGAAATTGCTAACTCGAAAAATTCGGTACTCATACTGTTGAATCTCGGATTTTGATGATGAAACTAATTGATTGTGTTTAAATGTTTGACTACATTTTGAGTGATACAGGTCTACTCGATCAGGATTAGACAATTAACGCAGGAGGAATTGACGTTGCGTCGGAGGAGATCACGTCAGGATATTGGATGGCAGAAGGCTTCGGGCGTCGGGCATCGGGCCAAGGAGAGCGAAATTGCGCCAAGGATATCGGGGTTGCGGAGGTCAACCGCCGATTGGGCAACAAGCTGCAAGAGAGGACGATGCACCGAAGAATCGGATGAAGCGCCAACCAATGACGTGCCGGGCAACAGAATGTCAATTTGCGTTATAATAATTGTCTAGATCGGAGTAGAGTGTTTGCTTGTGTGTGCAGGATTAACTACGATAACCAAAAAACACAAAGCGAGAATACCGGAGTCAAGTTCGATGGACGTTTAAGAGTCCGAAGAATCGTCGGAGATGCTGCCAGAACCAACCGAGAAGAAATCGGGAACCTGTCGGAATTTTCGGAAGTTCGCCGAAGAGATCGTCGGAGGTTCACGGAGATCACCGAGAAGGCTCGGCTACTCATTAAAGTCATCACAAGTTCGGGAGCTTGCTAGAAGCCCGTCGGCAGAAAGTTCGTCGGAAAGCTCGCCAGAACAAGACTCGACGTTCGCGGTTGAAAATTTGCTTAGGATGTGTTTTGGTTATGTAGTCCACTTGTAATTAGGATTAGGATTAAGAGATAATCCTATATCCTGGTTAGGGGCCAACTGGGCCCAAAGTCAGAGTTGGTTTAGGCTAAACCAGCGAACTAGAGAGCCAAGATTGAAGCCCAACTAGTGGCTGAAAACACTGTAGTCGGGCTGAAAACACTGTAGTCGGGCTGAAAACACTGTAGGCGGTGGCACCGCCTAGCTGGGCGGTGGCACCGCCCACCACCCGAGAGCCAAGCGGTGACACCTCCTGGCTGGGCGGTGGCACCGCCCAGCACCCGAGCCCTGGGCGGTGGCACCGCCTGGCTGGGCGGTGGAACCGCCAGCACCGGGAACCCTAAGAGAATTCAAATTTTGGAGCCCAAAATTTGAATCCTCTTGAGGCCTATAAATACCCCTCAAATCTCAGCTGAGGTTACAACTTTTGAGAAGCATTTTGATTGAGAGAAAAGTCTTAGAAAGTCTTAGCAAGTCTTGTTTTCAATTTGCTAGAGAGTTCTCCTCCTTCTTTCTTATTGAAAATTTGTAAGAGGTTGAGCTGCTTGTAAAAGGTTGTAAGAGGGGTGTTTACCCTTCCATTTCAAGAGACTTGCTAGTGGAAGGTGGGAGCCTCATCGAAGAGGGGCCTCGCAAGTGGAGTAGGTCATTTGACCGAACCACTCTAAAAATCGGCGTAATCTCTGGTTTGCTTTTTATTATTGTCATTTACATTACTGCAAATCTTCTTACTGCTTTAGTTCCTTATTACTCTTGCTGCGCAACTTTAAGAATACGCCTTCAAGTTAAATTTCTCAAGTTTCATTCTTAACGTACGAAAGATTTTGTTAAAATCGAAGTTTTAATCCGCTGCACTAATTCACCCCCCCCTCTTAGTGCCGCTCCGATCCTAACAAGTGGTATCAGAGCAAGGTTATCTCTCATATTTGGTTTAATACCCAAGAGAGATGGCTTATTCCGGCATGCAAGAGGGCCATTCTATTGCACGACCACCTTTGTTTAATGGGTCGGATTACACATATTGGAAGACTCGCATGAGAATCTTCCTCATTTCTATGGACTTTGAGCTTTGGTCTATTGTCGAGAATGGATTTCAAAAATCTTCTCTTCCGATGAGCGAATGGAATGAATCGGAGAAGAAGGTTTTTGCTTTAAATGCAAAGGCTATGAATGCCTTGTTTTGTGCACTAGACAAAAATGAATTTAATCGTGTTTCAATGTGTGATTCGGCTTTTGATATTTGGAGAACTCTTGAGGTCACTCATGAAGGCACTAGCCGAGTGAAAGAGTCCAAAATCAACATCCTTGTGCATTCTTATGAACTTTTCCGGATGAAACCAAGTGAGTCCATCGGAGACATGTACACCCGGTTCACGGATGTCATCAATGGACTCAAAGCTCTTGGTAAAAGTTTTTCTAATTTTGAACTAGTCACTAAAATCTTAAGATCCCTTCCAAAAAGTTGGGATCCAAAAGTTACGGCCATTCAAGAGGCCAAGGACCTTAAAGCATTCCCTCTCGAAGAACTTATTGGGTCTCTAATGACCTATGAAATGAACAATGTGGCAAAAAAGAAACTCGAGAACAACCTTCCAAATGATAGGAAGGATTTGGGACATAGAACACATGAATACCACTCGAGCATAAGCTCAAGTGATGGTGAACTTAAACTACAAATGAAACAAAAATTAAAAAGCAAAAAGAATGGAATTACTTGCTTTGAACGCAAGAAGAACAAAAGTTGGGATGAATTGAGCTCTTCCGAAGACGAGGAGAAAATCAAGAAAGGCGAGGTGGCAAACTATGCCTCACCCTCTTTCAACAATGAGGTAATCAAAATCCCACTAATTCATTTCGAAATTACATAATACTTTCTTGAGTTATTTTTAATTTAGTTTAGGATTAATTTTCTTGAAAATTGCTTGTGTTATGTTAATGCAATAAAATGTTAGATATAAATATAATGCTTATACACCTAGTAAGATTAATCTTATACATGTGCTTGAGAAGCAAGAATTTGTACTTTGACGATTTCCATATTGATTTTCAATGTCGATGCATGACTTTTGAATGGAAGGTTTTATGATTTTTTTTATGAACCTTATCTTTGGTTTTCAAACATGATGTATAGTTTTGACATAAGAACAAAAATTTGAAGCATGCTAATATAAAGTCAATCATATAAAGTAAAACTAAAGAAATTTTAAATATCTATAAGAATCATTCAAAATTATGTTCAATAAAACCTTACTTGATGTTGTAATGAAACTATTGAAAGTTTTGATGCTATGATTTGATGATTTTATGCATGAGATTGTAAAGTTATACATGATGATTTTTTGGTCTTGATGGTTTTTATGACAAAATTCATTTTTCGATCCTAAATGTTGATGCACATTTTTATCTAGCATAAATGACATGAATTTAAATAACTAAAAAGAGAAAAGCATTGTTCTTGAAAATTATTTTTCTCTATCTTGTTGATTTATATGAATCCCTTGAAAATGATTTTGGTTTGATGATTTGAATTACAAATGAGTTATATCAAAATCATGATATTGATTTGACTTGAAGTAATGAGTTGAAATCATTTTTTTTTGAATTATGTGTTGCACTTTTTTATCTTGATGATCTTTGATTTTTTTTGTTTTAAAACGATGATGCATGGATTTGAAAGAAAAGGAGATGCATGCATGGAATCAATCAATAAGTTGAAACAAAAGGAGGAAAGATTTTTTATTGAAAATTTTCTTTTTCTCTATCTTATTGATTTATACCTAAGAGACCAATAAAATTATTTATGTCATTTTGAATCTCTTGAAAGAAATGTTGAGATTTTGATGATTTAGACGATTTGAATTTGAATGAGTTTTATCTAAAATCATGATCTTGATTCCGTGATATTTACAAATGAAGATTTATTATGAATCAAGATTTTTCATTAATCGATCTCCTAAGATTTTCTTTTGATTATTAATGAGTAGGTTTTTCAAAAAGAAATCATGTCTTCTAGTATTCACATGTTCTAATCCTTCATGATAAAATTTTTATGTAATTCCTTAAATTCATGAAATGTTTATCGCATCACCAATTATTTTCTTCTTGATATTCCTTTTTTGGTGATATAAAATCATGCATGAAATACTCTTGAGATTATTTTGATGCATACAAATGAAAAGTTATGATCATGCATGGTAGGATGCAATTTGACAAATTAATACCATTATGATTTGAAATATTTATAATTTGGAATGATGCATGCAATACTTATGCCTTTTATTATGATAATATATGTGATGTATTGCATATGATGTGAATCATGAATGCTTTAAATGATAAATGTCTTGATATCATGATTGATGATTTTGTTCTATGCATAAGATTTTTAAAATTATGCATAATGAATCTTGTAATTTACAGATTATCGATTTTCTTTTTACCATAATGAAAGTGCCTTATTGATCCTTGTCATAATAAATCTAGCACTTTCGGTTTTAAACATGATACATGTTTTTATTTGACATAAAAAAAAAGGGAGGCATGCTTGAATGAAATAAATTACATGAATTGAAGCAACTAAAAGAGAAGAACATTTTTCTTCTTGAAAATTATTTTTTTCTATATTATTGATTTTGATGAATCTATTTGTATTATTTTTATGAATCTCATAGATTATGAAAATGATTTGAATTTAATGGATTTTATTGAAATCATGATCTTGATTTCTCACAATTTTCTATTGAATGAATCAAGTTTGTTTTCTATTTAAAAGGATATTTATCAAAATTTTCATGGTCTTTTAGTATTCATGATATTGATAATTATATTTTGAAACTCTATGTAAATCAAGATTCTTCATCATGATTCTCTCGTTTTATAAAAGAGGAGATGTTCTATGTGAATCATAAGATTTTATATGCATGAATTGAGATTCTTTTTGCTATTAACTAGCAAGAAACTTGTTTTTGTAAACCATGACATGCTACTTGACATCTTGATAATTTATAACTTGAGTTTTCTTTTTGAATCAAGATTGTTTCCTATCATGTTTTCTATCTACAAAAGAAGAAATTTGTCAAAAATGTTATATGTCTTTTGACATTCATTTTTCATCTTTATTATTTACCCTTATCATGATTTGAATATTATAGTAAAGAGAAATGAATTACATGATTGTATTGTTATTCCCTTCTATTTGACACTGACAAAGGGGGAGCAAAACTTGCTAGATAGCAAATTTGCTAGCTTGCACAATTTGAAAAGAGGCAAAATAGTCCATCTTGCACATCTCAAAAGATGTAAAATTTTGCTAACTTTTTATGTGCAAAAGTTGATAGCTTGTATACTATAAATTTGCATACCAAAAATACAATCTTGTTTATCTCAAGATGCAAAACATACTAACTTGCACTTTGCAACGGAAGCAAAATTGCTAGCTCAAACATTGCAAAGGAAGCAAAAATTTGCTAGCTTACAATTTGCATATTTCAAGAAGCAAGAGTTGCTTTCTTGAACATCTCAATATTGCTAGCTTGCATGATGTAGAACTTGCTATCTTGAACATTACCAAAAGTGCTATCTTATATGCTGTAAAACTTGTATATCTAAAACTTGATAGCTTGAATGTCCCAAGCATGATGCATTACTTGCTAAATTTTCTATCTTCAAAATTGCATGATGATAAAAATTTAATATTATGTTTTTCATGCAATGGTTTGAACCCATATAATAAACACATAAGAGTAGCTACTTCTCCTTTTTGTTGATGACATAGGGGGAGAAGTATATTGATGACTTCATGCATTGAATTAAATATTTTATATATTTGCATGATAGTTTAAATGTTTTTCATAACATGTGATGAATGTTACTTGGATTTGGGATAATCCAAGTGTTCTATCAATGGCATATTGATAGGGGGAGTTTAGTTAAACTCCGGGGAGTTAAGGTTAACTCCGTTAGTCATCAATTAGTTGTCATCATCAAAAAGGGGGAGATTGTTGAATCTCGGATTTTGATGATGAAACTAATTGATTGTGTTTAAATGTTTGACTACATTTTGAGTGATACAGGTCTACTCGATCAGGATTAGACAATTAACGCAGGAGGAATTGACGTTGCGTTGGAGGAGATCACGTCAGGATATTGGATGGCAGAAGGCTTCGGGCGTCGGGCATCGGGCCAAGGAGAGCGAAATTGCGCCAAGGATATCGGGGTTGCGGAGGTCAACCGCCGATTGGGCAACAAGCTGCAAGAGAGGACGATGCACCGAAGAATCGGATGAAGCGCCAACCAATGACGTGCCGGGCAACAGAATGTCAATTTGCGTTATAATAATTGTCTAGATCGGAGTAGAGTGTTTGCTTGTGTGTGCAGGATTAACTACGATAACCAAAAAACACAAAGCGAGAATACCGGAGTCAAGTTCGATGGACGTTTAAGAGTCCGAAGAATCGTCGGAGATGCTGCCAGAACCAACCGAGAAGAAATCGGGAACCTGTCGGAATTTTCGGAAGTTCGCCGAAGAGATCGTCGGAGGTTCACGGAGATCACCGAGAAGGCTCGGCTACTCATTAAAGTCATCACAAGTTCGGGAGCTTGCTAGAAGCCCGTCGGCAGAAAGTTCGTCGGAAAGCTCGCCAGAACAAGACTTGACGTTCGCGGTTGAAAATTTGCTTAGGATGTGTTTTGGTTATGTAGTCCACTTGTAATTAGGATTAGGATTAAGAGATAATCCTATATCCTGGTTAGGGGCCAACTGGGCCCAAAGTCAGAGTTGGTTTAGGCTAAACCAGCGAACTAGAGAGCCAAGATTGAAGCCCAACTAGTGGCTGAAAACACTGTAGTCGGGCTGAAAACACTGTAGTCGGGCTGAAAACACTGTAGGCGGTGGCACCGCCTAGCTGGGCGGTGGCACCGCCCACCACCCGAGAGCCAAGCGGTGACACCTCCTGGCTGGGCGGTGGCACCGCCCAGCACCCGAGCCCTGGGCGGTGGCACCGCCTGGCTGGGCGGTGGAACCGCCAGCACCGGGAACCCTAAGAGAATTCAAATTTTGGAGCCCAAAATTTGAATCCTCTTGAGGCCTATAAATACCCCTCAAATCTCAGCTGAGGTTACAACTTTTGAGAAGCATTTTGATTGAGAGAAAAGTCTTAGAAAGTCTTAGCAAGTCTTGTTTTCAATTTGCTAGAGAGTTCTCCTCCTTCTTTCTTATTGAAAATTTGTAAGAGGTTGAGCTGCTTGTAAAAGGTTGTAAGAGGGGTGTTTACCCTTCCATTTCAAGAGACTTGCTAGTGGAAGGTGGGAGCCTCATCGAAGAGGGGCCTCGCAAGTGGAGTAGGTCATTTGACCGAACCACTCTAAAAATCGGCGTAATCTCTGGTTTGCTTTTTATTATTGTCATTTACATTACTACAAATCTTCTTACTGCTTTAGTTCCTTATTACTCTTGCTGCGCAACTTTAAGAATACGCCTTCAAGTTAAATTTCTCAAGTTTCATTCTTAACGTACGAAAGATTTTGTTAAAATCGAAGTTTTAATCCGCTGCACTAATTCACCCCCCCCTCTTAGTGCCGCTCCGATCCTAACACATACAAGAGCTTGTATGCGGATAAGGGAATGTTTGTGGCCATCCTAAGGTGACCGAAACTCAGCGCCATGGATGATTGATTATAGGATCTCGAGCTGAACATTTCTTCTAACCTATCTATTCTTTTAAGGTTCTTAAGGGATCATAAGAGGTTTCGAGGAGGTTAACCCTTTGTAAACAGACACATAAATATGTCACATGACTTCGACAAAACCAATTAAGTCAGTGACAAATGATATCAAAGCAGGACAAACACACTTAGAAACACTTTGCATGCAAACATGGATGATCACAAGGAGTTGTGATTGGCAAGAGTTGCCTACCATTACGGGCTTAGTGTAATTGATCGAGTCACTCGAGGTTACGTTAAGACATCAATTGGATCTCAATCCCCATTAGAGATTTGTCGGGGGTCTCCCCCATTCACATATCGGAGGGAGTTGTGTGATTCGTGAGAAAATAGTGGGAGTCATTATATTTATTTATTTATTTATTTATAAAATCTGAATGTTATTTATTTTTGTTACATCTTTATTTTCAGAAATATGTCATATTTAAATCACTTACGTGGCATATTTGATGTCAACCGTCTCACTAATCCAAATTAGATGTCAAACGTCTCATTAATCCAAATTACACTAATTGGCTTCGCAACCTGAGAATCATTCTCACGGCGAAAGAAATCACGTACATCCTTAATACAGTGATGCTTACATCCTTATATATATATATATATATATATATATATATATATATATATATATATATATATATATATATATATATATATATATATAATGATGAGATCACGATAATGAGACTGATTCACCATTAAACACAAATCCTAAATAATCTGGGTCATAGGTTTCCTGAGAGGGATATCTAGATAACCGGACAGGCCGGTGTATTGTATACCCATCCATATGATGGAGATAGATGGTCTCATAGTTGCTCGTATGGGGACATTAAGGATATAGTGCAAATGCTCATTGGAGAATAAGTTCACTGATTGATCCGATCACGGAATACTAGATGGTTGATGATGCCTTATTGTGATTTTGTAGTCTCAATAATGTATCTGATCCTTAGACTTGAGATACCAAGGATGTCCTGTATGATTACTCCACTTTTTAATACCGGACTAATAGGTTTGGAAGTTCCAAATCTAGTACAACCGGTTATTGAGAATGATAGCCAACCTTACGAGAGCTATTGAGTGTCGATAGAGGATCATTCGCTTTCGGTATCATGAGAGGAATATTCTGTGTGTTTTTGCTCAAACAAATCTTTAGCCAAGGTCATTCAGATTAAGAAAGAAAGAGTTCTCCGGGAGAATCCGATTAGAGCGAGACTCGAGGAGAAACCATATTGGTCTAACAACACCGTACCTGGTATATGATCTTTGGGATATTAGATGAATGATGGACTATTGGTACACGATAACCAAAGATAGATAGGTCTAAAGGATTAGATTCCCATGTATCGTTTGTGGACTACGACGTAATGACATAGTATGTCCGTAGTCGATGAGTCGAGTGAATTATTATGGAGATAATAATTCACTGAACTAGAAGGAGTTCTGATAGGTATGACTCACGGCCAGCTCGATATTGGGCCTAAATGGTCACATATATATGGTAGGTGTTGTGACAAGTAAATGTTCAGATATGATATATCCGCTAGAGCCCCTATCTTATTGGATATCCAATAAGCACATGAATTATTAGATCTCATGGATAAGATCCAATAAGAGCTAATAAAATATTATTAGGTAGAGGCTTACTAATCTAAGAAGCTTGGGTAATTGGATAGAGATCCAGTACCAATAGGATAAGATCCATTAAGGTTAACTAGGAGTATCTATAAATAGGAGGGAACTAAAGGCCCATTAGCTGGGGCTTCTTGGTTGCCACCTCTTATTCTCCTCTCCCCTTCTCCTCCTTAGATAGCAGGCGTGGATATTTGAGGAGTGTCATAGCATCCATGCTATGTGGATCATCGTTAAAGAGGATGACGCTTGACCTCCTTCATCATCTCCTTTAGATCTGTAGAGATTCAGGGATAAACGATCTCCCTAAGTAACATAATTATCTCACACGTGATTTTCTATGTCACATGTTTTGCATATCAATCTACACACACGACGACGAACATATATTAAGAAATTTATAATTTTTATTTTATGTTCTTCCGTTACACAAGTAATGTCACCCTTAAATTTCCCAACAGCTATCACCTTCGTCGTTGCTGTCGCTTGTTCGCACCACAAGTGTTGTCTATCACCTCCTCTTTTGTCACCCTATTCAATGTTGCCTTTGTGCAAAATTACTCGCGGGCAATAACTTTCTCCCTCTCCTTTGTCACTTGTGCAGCATAAATAGCATAAATAGAGTGGAGGCATGCATTAAGGGCGCTAACAACGACGATTGCACACTATCGGTGACGCTTCACATAGGCAACATGGAATCGTGGACCGTGAGGAAAGAGGAATAAAAGAAAATGGGGAAGGGAAAACAGAAAATAGATGATAAGCGATGTCACTCATGGGAGCACACCACAGTCCCGGGCGTTCCTTAAGCAGCCTATGGTCGCTGGGTCCTCTTTAAGCTTCCTTCCACCAGCCCACGTGAGTGGCCCAAAAAGCTATATGCATTCCCTTTTCCTTTGCCAAGGGTTCTACTAAAGTGTCTAGCCATGATCATCTTTGAAGAGCCACTATTCAGGTGCCACATAGGACATCACATGGCTGTTAGCTACTGCTAATGCAAATAAGACGCGTTTCACCTCCCTATTGGTTGGCGCTTGGTAGGACCCTTCCCAAAGGATGTTGGTGGAAAGAAAATCCCAATGCTACTGGGAAATTACAATGTCATTAGTTGGCATGAACACGTGAAGCTCCTACAGGTTTCATGACAGACATTAAAAAGGAGGTCATGGATGTTGATTTTCATCTCGAACACAAGTTAATACCACAAGAATCATACCATCCTAATTAATTCGAGTCATTATTCAGAACATGCAAGAAAATGAAAAAAAAAAATCTCAAAAATAAATTTTCATGATAATGAGAGTTGCAATGTGAAATCAAAAGCCAGAAACTAAGTTGCTTCGAATCAATAAAATCATGAAAGCAGTGATACAAGTCCTGTCATCATCATCATGGTGGCAAGTGGCATAGTGCTCTCATGTGCCCTGCAAGTTGGCCATGAATGCGAGATATTGACAGCCAAAAGTGCTTCCTTTGTAGTTTTGTGCCATTGACCCATAGGCGGAGGAGACAATGGTGCCACCACCATTGCTCCCCTCGCTGTCTTTGGCCCTCTAGTATGTCTCTTTCTCTCACAGACCCCTGGATTGGCTTGCCTTTTGCCCCCAATATTACTTCATCGACTTGGCATCTAATTCATGACAGGTACTTACCCTAAACATTATTTTTTTTTAGACTCTGTGATGAATGCCTCTTGTAGGTTCACATCACATCAGCCACTCCCAACTTGCACAAGGGAACACCCAGTCCTCTTGATGGTGCTTGGAGGAGCGTTCGCATGATGATCTCATACCTTTGTGGGATAATGGCACCAACATTTACTGTTTGAAAAGGCAAAATGAAAGAATATGCTTCATGTAGTTGACCCTACCTTTAACGATATATATAGCATGAATGCATCAACAATAATTGGATAGGATGGAAATATAATGTTATCTTTAAGAAAATAACAGAGCTAGATTACTATCAGCACCAGTAAGCTAGCTGACATCTTCTGAAAAGAATACTCTTTATTTTCTTAAATAAAAGAAAGAATATGCATCACATAGATGGCTTTAGATAGGCATGCTCATGTTCCTAGTTGACCCAATCTTTTAATCTAGGAATAAAAGACCATCTACACTGATAATATCTATTCACTGATCTATTGAAACTCTCAAAATTGCAAAGATTATCTGAAGTGCTATTGAATGGAAAAAAGAAAAGAAGATGAGCAACAAAATGAATGAAAAGATGCCTCTTTCACAAAGAACATCTGAGGCAAGTAGCACTAGGAAGTAAACACTTTCTAAAACACACATCATTCTCCAAAGGCTAAAAGGGGTTGTGCCATCAGATTCCTATCATTTAAATGACCGTCTTCTTTTACCTGGGTTAAAAGTCAAAAGGGCTTTTGTGGAACTTTACATGGCCCCAACTATTAGTATTATCTGGCAATGCTGCTTATATATGCACTCTCTCCTAAGAGCACTCTCTCCTGACCCTGGTGAGAAGCTAATCTCTTCTTGTAAACAGTCTAATATAATATGAAAATTTGTTTATTGAATCCTCAGAAAGAAAAGTTTACTTTTTTATCTTTCAAATTATTCAGGAAACACACATTTCTCCAAATCTTTTTTTTTTTAAGACTTCGAAAGTATCATCCAGAAAAGAGAGACTGATGTTTTCTTTTTCTGTTTGTGTCTTGCCAGCAAAAATCTAAACAAGTGATTTAACTGATGGAGCTAGAAAAGTTCTCATCATCGACTACCAACATACTAAAGCAGGCAGTCAAAATTTTTATGAACTTTCCATCTCCAACCAAGTCTCTGAGGAAAAAAAAGCTGCAGATCCATCAAATCAACCAGACTTCAGTTAGGCAGTTCATGATGATGATGATGCACATGCATGAACATTCTGCAGAAAGGACAAAGATGCATGTGGAGCCTATTGTCAGATGATCATCAGACTCACATGAACTCCACGAGACCCAATTGGTACAGTGCATCGAAATCTTTATGCAAGTAATAGGTACATGAGATCTTGGTTGTAATTATGAATTTACTTGATAACAAGAACAGAAGGGGGCAGGAAGTCGAAAATAGGGTATGCACTATCATACCACCACAAACAAATAGCTACTAGTGCATCCATGTGATGCTGTTACCTTTCTATTGATCAGCTTTCCTTTTCACTGGTAAGAGCACCCACCTTCACTGAGAATGAGCCAGAAACCAGGCTGCCACATCAGACCCACTAGTGTCCAAAGGGAGTCGAGCTTTAAATGGGCAAAAGGGCCAGCCAGCACTGCAGTAAGGATTCCTTATCACACCATGCTCTTGTATTGGCCACATTGTTGGAGGAGATACACATGGCTCAGAGGCTACTTGAGGGAGGCCGACCTGGGAGATCAATGATGGTGGCCTCATCAGATCTCGATCTCTCTCTCTCTCTCTCTCGGGGAGGGCAAACAAAACATTGAGGTGACAGCTCATATTTTGCTCACTTCCTTGCAGGATTATAAAGTCTGCTATTAAAACGTTTGCAATGTTCACACCATTGATTCACACCCTGACCAAGGGCAACAGCTACAGACAGAGAAAGGATCCCATGACAATTGAATTTTGTATGCAGCAATCCCCAATTAAATCAAAAGCTACCAAATCTGCTAATATTACTTGTGGGGAGCGGGTGGGGTTGGGGTTTATAAGGTGATCCTTTATCACTATCATTTTAAAGGCCCTTAAACATATCAATATCATCTGATTGTAAGACTACACACTTCAAATGTTTGCAATAAAATTATTCTTATTGAATCTTTCCTACTGCAGTTCATCTATCTTAACATTTTTCTCTTACTTTAACTTCCAGGTTCACATGGATTCAGCTTCAAGTCTAACAAAACATAGTTTTGGATATCTATCATAAACACTCAAACTAAAGCATGAATAAGGTAACTTCAAAGGCCAACTAATCACAATTCTTGATATGCTAATTGAAGACAAATTAAGACTCATGGAATAAATTGGATAAAGGGACAGCTCTCCTCTCTTAGAGATCACCTCGGGATCTTTCCCTCCATTTGTGCCAAGGATGGAACACGTTTAGGCTACGAGTGGGGCAAAGTCAGAGGGATATGTATATGACCCATACACACACTCATTCTCTCTTTCTTTCCATCATCTTTTTCCTTGGTGGAATTTTAATTGTGGTTGTGACCTACATGTCGTAACATGTGAAGATAACAATATCATAATAGATACCATCCCAACATTACGGAGTAATGAAAAGATCGCATCTATTTACGAAAATGCCGTCGGGCAACGGGCGAGGAAGACGGCGAATCAAGAATCTCAGCACACGAAAAACCAGATCAAAAACAAAGAAGAGAAGATAGATGAAATGTACAACGAATTACCACAACCAATTCTAAGGCCGGAAAGGCAGCGAAGACCAAGAGGAAGAAGAAGAGGACCTCCGATCACATAGGCTCCGCTGTCGCCGCACCGGCGGCGGAGAGGATCTCGGCGATGGCGCTCATGGCCCGCACCTGCATCTCGAGCGCCGCGATGTAGTCGGATGCCTCCTCCAGGAGAGTCAGCAAAGGCAGCTTCCGGCAGCCCGGGACCAGCCGGCCCAGAACCCTCGCCTTCCTCTCCAGGGTCGGTGGCTTGCTCTTCGGTGTCGTGTGGGAGGAGGAGGCGGCGGTTATGCTGCCGAGGGGCTTCCGCCGGCAGGCCCGCGCCCGGACCCAGAGCTTGAGCTTCCGGCCGGAGAGGATCGCACGGCTCCAGCGTGTCCGGCCGCGTCCAGCCACCGCCAGCGCTCGGTCCGCCGCCGCCCGGACGGCTCGGCTCCGCGAGTGGTCCGTCGCTGCCGCCGCGGAGGATCGGCGGACGCGGCGGATGGCCTCGATGAGCTTGGATGAGTAGGTCTTCTGCTCGCCCTCCGTCCTCCACTTGGCCACCGGTGGGTCTGCCCGGCGCTTCCGCTTCCTCTCCCCTCCTCCTTCGTTACCGGTAGCGGGATCCCCCTCCGCGTTCGAGATCGCCATCTCAAACCCCACAACCCACCTCCGACTCGCCTGCAACAAAAGCGATCAAATCAGTCAAAAGAAACCCCGCCGAAAAAACCAGATCACATCACCATATTCTCCACCAAAAAGTCAGATCCGCCCACATGATTCCAAGATCGAAAGGGCACCACGAAGGAAAAGGAAATCATCAACAGTCCGAGATCGTATCTGTGTTCTTACCTCGACAAGTCCGATCGAACAAAATGAGGAGGAGGAGGCTATAGAGGAGTGTGGAATCGATCGATGGGAATGGATTGGAGTGGAGCGGATGACGAGAATAACTGACGACAGGCCTCGGCTCGCACTATTAATACACCGAGGTTTCTAAATGCTTTTGCTTTGTTGACGATTTTGCCATCGGTCAGAGCGAACCAACTCAAGCGGTAGTAAATCTCGATGAGGACAAAACCGCGGCGGGAGAGCAAATGCAATGACGATCTTGCCATTTGGTTTCGACGGATGTGAAGATGGCGTCATCATATGATACCAAGGAAAAATTACAACAATAATTAAGAATCAGCTAATTCACGAAAAAAATATTCTCTTTTTTTCTTTTTTCTAGCAAGTGTCTCATTCTCAGAATTTTCTAATAGCACTTTTTTTATTTACCTAATACCGAAAATATCTTTAACTTAATTATCAGTCTTATACGCTTTTTTCTTTTTCTTTAAATCAATTTATAAGATAAATTGATCCAATTAATTATTTTTACACTGTATTATAATACTTTCAATGATATCAAAAAATATTATAACATAATACAAAAATACTGTAAAACACTGTATTTATACAAACTTTATAAAAATATAATATTTAAAAACTATGTTATGGTGGTTTCTTAATATTGTTGAAAGCATTGTGACATAATATATAAAGACAATAACTAGACAAATTCATATTATGAACCGATTTATAAGAAAAACAATAAATAATCGAGAATATTCTAAGTATTAGATAAAGGAGGAGGTTGTTAGGAAATTCCAAAATGGGATACTTCACCAAAAAAAAGATAATTTTTTTGAAAATTTTACCCATTAAAAACTACATAAAAAAGGAAAAACAAAAGTTTCTTTTGTTATTATTACTTTGCAATGATCAGCTAGTGATGGCAATGTAAAGAAATATCAAATCCTATGTGTGTGTCTCATGAGCACACACTTTCTTTTTATCCTCTTGCATGATCATGTTTCCTTTTGCCTCTCTCATTGCTTAGTTTCTTATATATTTCTCCTTTTTTTTTGCTTTTACATGCAGCAAGGAGAAAACAGTCATTCCAATCTTTGGCTTCTCAACCCTTTCCTTGAGTGAAGAGGATTCCTCGACATTGACCACATGGGCATCACAAGAACATATCTCAATTTCCCTGTACTTGGTTCAAGAGGGTGCATCCAATATGCCTAAAATAGCAGACTAGGCAACCTCTGAGGGACCAAGTCACATGATTAAGTAGGGAGTGACTCAATGGTCTTGTCTCACATTTTCTTTCTTTTCTCCCTGTAAATCTCATTTGTTGAAAGAGTGTTTTTTGCTCAAAGCTGTTTTAAGCACAATCCAAAACCTTGAAGTATATTTATTGTATAAGAGTACAAAGGAATAAAATCCAGTAGTCAATTAAATGAAAGTTTTGCCACTAAATGTCAAACATGATGATTCATGCAATTAACCTAGTAATTCTACAGTTCAAACCCAATGCTATCTGTAGGATGATATTGAGCAGATAATTTTTCATTTCTTCCTTTCTGCAGTATTTGTCACTGAATATTATCTGTAGGATAATATTGAGAAGATAAATTACTATGGGACACATGGACTCCCAAATCACAGAAGAAATCCACTCAACAAGTACCATAATGGTTTAATCAGGTTGCATGTCAGGTTCTCACTGAATCAAAATAGAGAATATTCTGTGAGATGACCTTACCTTGATATGAGAAATAGTCCCTACGATGTACCCGTCAGAGTTTCCAACAGTATAAAAAGGACTTCTAGATCAGACTCTACCCTCTCTAAAGAAAACTTTAATCTTATATGTTCACTTCTTCTTTTACTCATCTCAAGATGAGCTCTAACTTAAAGCATCAAATGAGCTTAGAAGTACCAGGCATGTTCCCAAAGCATCTTGATTCTTATAGGGTTCAAGAAGATCCATCTCGAAACTATCAGTTCAAGACCACCACAATCTAACCTCAATGTAGCCCTAGATGTGATTGCCATAACATCTCAATTAAACCTTAAATACAAGAAGCAACAAAGTATAAATGCCTCAAAGTCTCTAAAACCAGTGGAGTAGTTTCATAGTACTTTCCACCTTGAGAACGGTAAGAGGAAATGATTCCAATCTAAAGCATTTAGTTCTTTTTAGGATCACCTTATGTTGCAACTTGATGTCACAATTTATACAAGGAAAGAACAAAAAATGCTTTGGGAATCAAATGTGGTTGGCATCTTATCATCAATAAAAGCCAAGCATGAGCACTACCATGGAGCCTACCAATGTCCAATCTCAAACTCTATCAGATCATCGGATAAGTGACGAGTCCTATCTTTTGTTTGTCGCTCATATATATTTGAGTCATTGTTACAGATAAAAGAAAATATTTGTATCTTTGGATCATGGAATCCAGCTGACAAACACTGTTTGATTCTGTACAATATCCATTTAGCAGGGTTTGGTTCCTAACAACCAACTTTAAATAAGAACCAAAATCAACATATGGTACAGCCACGCTCCAATACTAAACTTCAGTTTGCATCAAGCACAATGAACACAACTTGAAAATTCAGTAGTTTCATACCAAATGATTGTCTTATCTAAACTTTTAGGTACATCCTCATGTCAACTTTGTTTCAATAAATGAATGATTTAGCTAGGGATTAGGAGGTAAGGAGTTCATACATACACTAAGCAACCTTCACTTACAATTATTACCGAATTAACAGGTTGAGAATGGGTACAATACAAGTGTTCCTAAATGGTCAATGTCCACATAAAAATGATCAAATAAGGATCAGTGGCAGACAGCAAAATCGATATAGGACATGGAACTGATATTTGAGGCATAAGGTCATATAGAGACCTACCTACTCAAAATCATAGCATTTGTTTCATTGCACAAACACATCATGATGTGTTATCACCATGACCATAAATCTAGCATTCTGTGCATCACATATTAATTAGAGAAGAAACAGGGCACAAAATTCTTGACATTTACCATAATGTTTTTCCTTGGAAAAGAATTAACGACTATTCTCAATTCAAAATTTTGTAATTGATAAGGACATGAAATTTACTACTATATACAGCCCAAATCCTAATTGCTGAGTGTTGATTGTGACGTACCTGAGGAACCATTGGCATCATAGTATAAAAAAGGTTCAGTAACTCCCCCAGTAGTTTTTGGCTTTTCTTCATGGAATGAGGTATCAAGGGCTACGTATTGTTGAAGGCAATCCGCATCTTCCTTGCTGTAGTAAAGCTGCAAAACAATCCGCATCATTCTTTCTGTGGTAAAGCTGCAAAACCGAAGATCACCATTTAATCACTCAAGTGTCCCACATTATTCATTTACTTATCTAAGGAATATATGGCTTGTGTTGATGGCATCATGAGCATTTGAGCATAAGTGTAGTAGTTCAAACACAATAAAGTTAATAGACTAATTATCTCGAATTATCGGATTGTGACAATTGGTATCAGAGCCCCTAATATTGAAGCATGGTCTATTGTGGACGAGACACAAGGCACTCCAATACATGAAGGTCAAGCCCTTAAGTGGCAGAAAATATAGTATAGACATGTATGACAAAAGTAATTATCATAATATCACCATAATGAAGGATTAACTATCACGAAAATCCACCATTCTTTTGAATCCAAAGGTTTTTATTCCTAGGATGGGCATCGTACACATACTCCAATAACCACATGACAGCACTTGAGGTATGTTACAAAAATGCCACTACTTCTACGATTTGATGACACATTATTTTAGGCCATAATGTAATTGCAACTTGAAAGCCGTCACCACATTTAGGCCATAATGTAAGTGAAAGCCATCATTGACTGTGATCTCTATGCCTGAAAACTTTAATTAATTTGATTTTTCTTAGTAAATGAAAACATAAATTCAATGGTGATAGGTGATGGATGACATGGCAAACATCTCACCGTCATGTGGGCGACAAGTGGCTGACACATCGACCGTCTAGGTCCCAAGTCGGCCACATGTGGTGGACAGATGATAGACGGACCGAGTAGTACGTCATCACCACGTAGCCAACACGTCGACCACCCGATTCTACGTAGACACATGATCGAGTGATGCGTCTCTAGCCTAAGTTAAGTCAATTAAGGCACGCGACAGGATTGGTGAATACCACGCCATTACTTGAATTCAGCCTGAGAATGTCACATGTTCCCCCATGATTGTCAATGATCCCAAACATAATGGTATTCGAGACCACCTATAAAAGGGACCTAGGTGCGTACTTGAGAGACTGAACAATTCCCCTCATTAGTGTTGTCTGACGAGTTCAACCGGTCCGAACCCAAACATAACTTAACTGTCGGAGATGCACTAGTCGAGAATGCCCCCAACTTATTTTTGCAAGTTCAACGCTTCGCAAACAGTGATATGAACTGAGACTGACTCGGAAAGGACCTTGGTTGGATCCAAATCCCTATTTTAACTTGGACAACTAGAATCTCCACTAACAAATGGTTTTATACAAAGAAGTACCTGAAAGTTAATTCTTCCCATAACATATGAAGTAGAATTTCTCCCAAAATAAAGAGATGCACATCCATCTGAACTTGTCTCTGCATTTAGAGGATTGACACTAATTGCGCACTTGTAGGGATGGTTTCCACATCAAATTTGCTATGAGCTTCCTGCATAGCAAATAATGGTAAACCAGTTGAAGAATCATGTACTAATCCTACATTATAAATACTACCTTATGCCAGCAAACACATCCATTTCTAACTCGATGAAAGATGGCATCATGTTCTTCAGTCTGTACCTAATTCAAACAGGTAATAAAGTGAAAAGGATGAAGTTTTCTTGCAAAGTGTAGCTAACTGGAGCAGAAAGAAGTCATGCATAAGAATGGTAACAAAGCAGATGATGTTAATAGGGGACAAAATGCACAGAACAAGAATCAAAAAGGGGAAAACGATTGCCTCATAAAATAGATCTAACAAGAGTATTTAAAAAGAAAAAGGATGCAAAAAATTAAACAAAAGAGAATCGAATAAGCAGACATAACTCTTTCATTATAGTTCTCAGAGTGCCCCAGGATAAAGGGTGTTAGTAAATAGTAGTTATATTCATGATCATGTAGGCACGTATTATTCGGCATTGTAATGTCTTTCACCTTCTAGAGAACCAAGCGTCCATTTGCTGTCCTGAGGGAGTTGACATCAAGAATATGCATGCATATATTTATGGAAAGAAAGAAGAGATGAATAAGCTTAACTATACACATATAGCTTATAAGACTAACCTGTCATCCAAGGTAACAAGCCTTCATGTTTGCTTGTTCAGTTAGCAGTTCTGTAGAGTTACCATCAAAAGAGCTAGTTTCTTGAGTTACTGGCATCTTCTCCTCTGCAACCAAATTTCCCAATTAGAATCCAATGAGCAGGGTAACATAAGATATATAGTCCGTATTGATGAAAGATATGTTATCCAAGTTACAGGTTCGGAACAGTAAACAGTAGAACACCCCAAAATTCTAAAATCAGAACTGCTGAGATTAGAATTTATAAGTAAATGCTGGTCAAGCTAAAAAGCAGTCAAATAAAGAGATTCAATACAATTTGCAAACTATTACAACAATTTAACAGTAATAATCTCAAATGTTGCCTGCTGCTTACTACATCTTCTCATGAAGGAAAGTTGAATTAACTTATTTTAACTACTTGTCAATAGAATGACCACCATATAGAACATCATAAATTGAGATGCTCCCAATTTCCTTTCTGATAAGGGATGGACTGGCTGGCTGCAGCATCTCTTCAGATAATGTAGTGGTAACAGCAATGCATCTGCAATCGAGGATTACTAAATTATTGGAAAATTTCCAAAATTATTAGAATTTTGGGATCAAAGTAAACTAATAAATCAACAAAAACCAGATCCGAAAATGTGTTAAAATTTACAGAATCATTATAACTAAGTGAAGCAATGACAGTAAGACGAAACATTTTCCGTCTCCATGCCTATTGATAGTACAGATACTGGATCACAAAGAAGAATACAGAAGAGACTACATCAGACAAACAGTAAGTTCACTCTATCCTACTCTATCCTATCAATACTGAACTTCACAGATTATCTTTACACAGTATACTGATGCAAATTCTTGCATACAGACAAACTCACTTAAACACAATGATGAAGAAGACTACCCAGTAAAGACTTGGATGTTATGTTCATTCTATTTGACAACAAAAAAGAAATGTTTTTCATTTAAGTTCCAGTTCTATATCAATTGTGATGTCTAATGAGAAATTAATGGATGGATATGTTTAAACTTGGCATTTATTAGAAAAGAAATTATGTCTAATGAACACCTCATTTGTGCAGCTTTTGCTGCTTGAACTCCAGCAAGAGCATCTTCAATCACAAGACACTGCAAGACATTTCCAGCAAGACACTTCATCATACTCATAAAAAGTACAATGCAATCTCAGATACTTCAAAAATAATTTGTGGACACATAAAAGCAATGAATAATCACAATGCAGAATATAAATGGAACTTTGGTATCCAAGGACACGTTGATGAAGAATTCAGACATATAAACTAGAGAATATTCAATATTCAACATGTACCAAATATTGATATCACCATTGGAGATAATAAAATAGTCATTACATATTCATTTGCTAGTAAAGGATGGAGTATATCTTATGAAAACCAAATTAGTTGTGATCAAGGTTTCAAGTCTCAGTCTGAGGCCCACACCGGTTCCTAGGCAAACAGGATGCCCCAAGTTAAAAAAATTAAAACCAATCAAGTATGAACTGGGCCAGAAAATTGCCGGTCCAAGTGCCAATCACAGGACATGTACTACTCCGACCGGTTTTTGAACACTGGTTGTAACTGAGCCCTTTCATATGTAGAATTTTCATAGGCAACTTCCAATCTTCTTCCTGATGCCTAAATGAGAAACAAAGAACTACTTCCTTTGACCAAGAATAACACCTTTTTAGACAAAATAATGGCATGTCATATTAATGGACATGTCCAAGGATTGGCCTGGCCAGCTACGGCTTGGCATAGCACATGCCAAACTTTTTGTGCACATGCTTGGGAAAGCAATACTTAGTTGTGAAGCTTGCCAATATAAGAATCATCTCTTGGATCCCTTAACAACCAGTTCCAAATTCCAAGAAAGATCCATGCACCAAAATCCTTGTGACATAGATCATACCAATTCCAAGTTACTGGGAACTCATAAAGAGTATCCTGGAATACCACATCGTGTCCAATTTCCTCCAACCAAAATTTGACATGTAAGAATGTACTCCAACAGAACCTATTTGTCTGAACAATGCAAGAACTCATAGTGTTCATAGCTCATTGGAACCAAGTATCAAAGTGTAAGCAGACACCAACTTTTCAGTTTTTGCAAAAGAACTAAGAAAATTAAGTATGACTGTTTCCTTGAGTATTCTTGATGGTAAGACAATAACTCATACAAGTCTATGATGAATTTGTAAAGCCATTCAAGACGTCCCTATTTCTGAATTAAAGAAATAAGGAGTGCAAAACCTTTTTTATGAAATATGATGATGTACCAGTGTCAACCTTAAGTTGCAAATAAGAGATTTTATACAAACTCCGTGATTCCGGGTGTAAATGAAAACTTTTAAGTCATAGAACAACAAAAACCGGTAGTAATTAGAGAAAAACAAAAACATGAAAACATCAATGCGATAATTTTTTCATAGCCAAGTTTCATACATTGAGAAAAGTGTATATAGAGCATAAAATCCTGTCTTGGTCTAGTGATGATGGAATGTGATTTGGTTTGTCAGACAATGCAAAATAATATACCTCGGACTGAGGAACATTCAGGTTCTTTGAAGCTGCTAAGAATATATCTGGAGCAGGCTTTAGATTCTCAAATGCATCAGCAGAAACAATTGCATCAAACCTGATATGCACAACAAGTTGCAAGTTATCATTGAATATTGTGAGAATTCAGATATTTTGGGAGTGACAGAAAATACCTGTATTCTCAAACATTGTGAAACTTCTTTTACAATTAAAAAGAGTGCTTAAATCATTATCGTTAGAAGAATAAAGTGGAGAAAAATAACACAATAACTTTGAGTTACTACTACTACAAAGAAATTTTCTGGAGTTAAATAATATAATATATATAAATATATACTATACATGTTATGACTATGCCACTACAGAGTTAAAGATCTTCATAATAAGAATATCTTGGTTCATCCATCATATTGAACTTTATAAGAAACATAAGGTACATAAAAGTAAATTAGGAATGGTAATGTGATGAGAGATAAAGTTAGACATAAAAGAACTGTACAAGAAACAACAAAAAAAAAAGGTTCTAAGTTTGATTATTGATATTGTGCTCAAAAGAGCTCAGTGACAGGAAACCATCCATGTAAACAGCCCAAATAGCTGAGACAATTTTTGCTGTTGTCATTAATTGAATGTGCAGTTGCTTATTCTCCTAATTCTTTTCTTTACTCAGAGTTCAAAGGGGTTTCAGTCTCAGGTCATTTAGGCATATTTTTAAGTAATTGATTAGACAAAAATGATGATGACCATATAGATTTGATGATGATTTGAAATTTAATTATGGTTAATGAATGTTATTTCTTCTATATATGGAATGATGGACCTCACCCTAAACAACAGCAGTACGTGATTTAGCAAGAAGCAATACTTAATATGGAAAAAAAATTGCCAAAAGGAAAAGCTTTTTCATGGTGTATATACTTCATCAAGACATAATACTGTATAACAACTAACATAGAGGTAGGATAGAATTGAACTTTAATAAACATCACTCATAGTATGATTATTAGCCAACGAAGTAGTCAGAATACGTGAGCACTAACAGAGAAACAGGAAGACCAGCAGCTGCCAGATTTGCATCGACCTTAATTCTGTCAGCACTAGAGGCAACAGCAACCTTAAGCCCCCGACTTTTACACTGACATGGAGTACAGCATCCAATAACTTATTTTCATTAAGGTAAAGAGAGAAAGGAAACCTAATATCAATTAAAATCGAACAAGCAAGTATACCTCCATGATGAGCTCAAGAGCTCCGGGAAATCCAATGCCTGAGTCGGGCTTTGCATACTGCAAGTGAGCAAATAGAGAGTAGCATTAAAAAATTCCAAACGAATGAAAAGAATTAAGGATCAATTCCACAAAGAATCATCATATGCTATACCTTATCAAGGTAAATTTCAAAAAATCTCTTCTTTGCAGCCTCCGGATTAAAACCCTTCACCTCCTTCACTGAAGCAACACCTCCAAGAAAATTGGCCTCGCCTACACCATGGTTTATACACCGATCATCATAACAAGGTATAATTTTAAGACAATCCACATTATTCGATGACACTGACAAACGCCAACCACGTTGCATACACTTTCTCAAAGACAAAAGCAAAACCCAAACTTGGAAAATATGAATGAAGAAATCAATTCCTAAATCTTTCGGTTCAATCCCTCGCCATTTGCATGTGCAATCGAGAACCTTATTCAACCAATTCGCTGCCCGAAAAGATCATGATGAAAACGGAAGAAGTGTACCAGTCCCCATAAACGGGATGAAGTCGTCGGTGGTGACGGAGACACCCATATCGGCGAAGACGTCGACGGCCGCCATCCTCGATAGCTCTTCGCTGTTGCAAAGAACTCCATCCATGTCGAAGAGGACGGCCGAGACCTTGCCCCACTCCGCGCCCTCCTCTCCCACCGGGACCGTCCCTTCTTCTACCTGCTGCGACGCCGAAGCGCGAGCGGCGGTGCAGCTACGGCGGCGGAGAGGGGCCATGGCGAGGGTTTGGGCCGGTCGCTGACGGTGGCGAAATAGGGCGGCGGGGACAAGGGATAGGTAAGGGAATTTGGGGAAATGCGGAGGGCGGGTTGGGGAAGAAAGAGGTCGAACAGAGAGTGCCGTCGAACATAGCGCCATCTCGCTGCTTTTTGGGCGCGAGAGGAGTAACGAGGGATGAGAAGCGCACGGGGAACTTTATGCTTGAAATGACTGTAATGCCCTCATTGGAGGCTTGAGGAATCTTGGCCACTTCGTTGGATCAGGAAATGGTGGTGTGAATTTTGGTGGGATTTGTGAATGCAGAATAAATAGTCTTCATCCTTTTTTTTCACATTTATTTAAAATTTAAAAATAAATAAATATAGTTATAAATTTTTTTAGTATAATAATAATATAATTGATAGGAAATATATTGACGTCAATCAATATTCGATATCTGATACCACATAAAGATTAATGTGAAAAGAAAAAATTTCAGTCATCCTCCGTTTATCGTGCCCCCATAGAGATAAGAAGATCATTCCAAATTTATTTTTTCCTATTGTCAACGTGGACAAAACGAAAAGGGAAGATAATAAGACAATTATGAGACGTGTTTCTTCCGTAGACCAACTATAAAAGTTAACCTCAAGTATTATGTCAAATAATTTTCTTTTAAAAAAAAACTCGTATCCCAAAAAGAATATCGAACTAACTTGAACATCAGTTTAATCGGGTCAAAAAAAACCTTTCTCCACTTTGGTTTTATTAGAGGCAATGTCTTAAAATATTGACATAATTATAAGAAAAATATCTAGAATCTGCCCCCGCCCCCCCGCCCTCACCTCAAATCACCTAAGAGGAAAAATATCTAGAATCTGCCCCCGCCCCCCCCCCCCTCTCCCTCACCTCAAATCACCTAAGAGGTATTTCAAAATTACCTCGAAGCCACTTACGATGCTTTTGCATTTTCGAGTTTCCGTTGACTTGGCTTGAATATCTAAGACGAAATCGTTTGTTGATAACAATAAGAAAAACATAAATAAATATATATTTATTTCTCACAAATAATTATTATTTTATTAGAATATATGATTTAATATTATTATACTTGATTTTTACGATTTTTCCCCAATAAATATCCAAATTTTTATTTTTTCAACTGGTGCACATTTTTGTCGTATTTCCCATGGTATCTCCGACAAGACACAACAGCAATGCACATCTTTTTCGGGGACCGATTTATATGGTGTATCAGCTAATTTCTTATAGGTTTATAGTATTTTTTAAAACACTATAAATGACATAGAAGTCTTTTTATTGGTTTGTTATATTATTTTTTAAACTAATAAATATGTTCATTTAATTTATTTTTTTTATAATATGAGCTAATTTTTATTAAATTAAGATTTGAGTCAATTTATATGTTTTTGGACAGATTTATGATATTTTGATAAAAGTGCCCAAATTTTTTATTTAAAAATATTATAAATCTTATATATAAAGATCGGATCGATATGTAATATATAATTATAATATTCCGATTAGTCATAAAGAATCCTGACAAATTAGCTTAATTATCTTGACAACAATCGATTACTATTTCGGCTGTCATATCAGATCATTTCAAGGATCCTGACAAATAAAAGCTTTTTGAACAATATGAAAAAAGTATTTAAAAAATAAAAAAAAGAGAAATATTTTTACTCAAAACTATAAAAGGACTTTTATAGTTTTATCTTCACTTAAAGCAAGTTTTTTTTTTTTTTGCAAAATTTATTATTACGTATAGCGTCTTTAGAATTGCACTCGAGTATTTAATATTCTAGATGAAAATTTTGAAATTAAACATAAAATTCTTACTAATTTTAGCTGATAAATCTTCATCTACTATGTGTTAGCAAAAAGGTTGATACGTTCATGTGATATATTCGAGAAATAAAAAATTAAGAAAATTATTGTCTAATGAAGCAATCTACGGTGTGAGATCATCAATCAAACTCATCTTCATTCATTGCAAGGCCAAAAGCACCTTCTCAAGTAAGCATACCAAGAGTTCATATTAGCGTTTGCCATTTACATAGGACTGCAATATAAATTTCTTCATCTAAGTTTTATACAAGACAATAGCTTAATTAATTCAAGAGTATTAAAATCATCTATAGATTATTATAGTAATATTTTCCTAATTTTCTAATTTTCGAATGTAATCTGACTATCTATCTTTTATTTCTAATTTTTTTATTGGATTTCCTACCATGTTGACGTTTGACAAAAACGACGACGTACATTCATGAGCAACCGAAGCTGCTTTCTTCGACTTTTATTGAAGGAAAATACCTCATGGTGTTGATTCACGAAGGAACAGGGACAGATACCAAACAGCTCACGGGCCATTGGCGTAGTCGACGGCCAGGATCCTGAGGAGGGCGTCGAAGCTGACCGCGTCACCGCCGCCGCCCATCCGTATCATCCCCCAAACATCCGCGTCGCCGGCCGGCAGCCCCGCCATTTCCAGGTACGCCTTCAGGTCCCCGAACCCCACCTTCCCGTCCCCGTCCCGATCCATCACGCGGAACGCCTCCGCCATGACGTCGCCTCCTGATCTCCCCCCGCCGCGGCCGCTGAGGACCCGCTCGAACTCCTCGAATCCCACCAGCCCGTTGCGGTCGGCGTCGGCGGTATAGATCATGGACCCGATGTCCTCGTCCGAGAGAGGCGCCGCGAAGCCGGAGGAGAAGAAGGCCTTGAGGTCGTCGTGGCTGATCTTGCCGTCACGATCGGCGTCGAGGACGTCGAACGCCGGCCGGAGGATACGGGCGGCAGAGGCGGACGGAGCGCCGCGGGGGTAGCGGCCGGAAGGGCACATCCTTGCCACGGTTCCTCTACACAGGAGAACGGAAGAATCTGGAAGCGCCTCCGTCTGGTCGGTGAGCGACGAGCGGGTGATAAATAGGTGGAACGTTCGTGGTGAGAGTCGTGTGGCTTGGCGACCACGAAATGGGCCGGGTCCAATCCGGGCGACGTGGTGGGTGACGTCAATGGGTTGGAGGAGCCGTCCATTGAAGCTGGGCCTCAACTCAAGACGTGGTGAGCGGAACGCCACAGGCGAAGATTTTTTCTTGATGGTGATTAAAGGAAAATTATATTTTATTGATAGCAACACATTGATCCCAATTATAAGTGTACCAAATTTGAATTTTTATTTTGTATATGACTTAATGGAGGATTTTATAGGAATAAATGCTGCATTCGAAGATTTGTGATAGCAAATTCTAAATCTTGACCTCATATATGGGCTTCGGGCCGCAACAAATAGGCGCCGCTGCTCTTGAACTGATCGTGTCACATTTGTAAATTAGCACACTAACCGAGGCATTTCTTCCCGACCGAGTGAAACCCTACTTTCTCGAGTATATATAAGTGAAGAGCCGATGAAATGGATACCTCGCAGGCTGCGATGAGAAGACCCTCTATTTCGTCGTCGTCTTCTTCAGTCCGATTTCTCTGTTGTTTCTCTTTTTTCTGGTGCTCGAGTCTGCTGTCCCTGGAACGTGCTTGTTCTCCTTCGTCTTTTTCCGTTCGATTTCTATGCTGCTTCTTTTTCCTGCTGCTGTTCTTGTGGCGGAGAGAGGCCACCTGATGAGCCGATCCTTCTGTCTATCGTCGGGGGATTGGTTTTTCGGGATGGCTAAATTGGCATCGCCAGGAGATGTTGAGTCGCTGTGCCCTTCTTTTGTTCCGTGGGCTGTAGCGAATGATTTCTCCGAAATGGAGCATTTATCTTCGTTTTTCCTTTTCAAACCTTTTTTTATTCGGAGTTTTGGCATCAGTAGTCGATTGAGGTTTAGTATTTAGGGATTATTGAGTCGCAGCTGGTCCGATGATGGCATGAAATCTTTGAGACCTGAGCTTTATCGTCTTGATGAAAGCTATAAGCAATTTTCTGAGGATCCCCTGCCTATAACATGTTCGAGTATTTACCTTCTTGAGTGTTTTTTGTGGTCCGCATATGTTGGATGATGAAATGCACTGGGCGCTGAGCAGTTCTTCTGCATATATTTGAAGTAAATGCACTTGCCTAGAAAGCATTGGCTGACATTTTGTGCTCACCATCGATTCAAGTTTAATGTTGTTACAGTTCTGATTTTATTTATTGCTTTCCTGATTTAAGTTTTATGTTCTCACCTTCGATGCGGAGGAACTTTGTGTTTTTGCTAATGGGTAATTCGAGGTCGATGGCAAGGATATTTAGCAGTCATAATAGCGCATAACCTCAAACCAACCTTGTTTAAGCTTTTGATAAAATTGCAAGGTCTTAAAATTTACAGACAAATGTCAGAAAAAATAAACAGAGTACTTGTTGAATGTTTCCAGTTCTTCTAAGAAAATGTTAAACATATACAATATAATACAAATGTTCTCATAGTCTTACTATGTTTTCCTGCGAATCATGCATTATTTAACCTCTGTTGTCATTGCCTATAATATCTTGGCAAAGGAATGAAACTGAGACTCAACAATTTTCGTTAATTATATTTGTGTTGGCTGTCCTCGAGCGAAGTTGCAAGGTGGTAGGGCAGGGGCGGCGGTGCCGGCTGTTGGGATGCGGCTACCAGGCGGACGGTTGCGGGGGCCGAGGCGGAGGTGCGATTGTGGGCTGTGATCAGTAACGGGCAAAATGGTTGTTTTAAAAAATTATAAAAACTATATTTTTTCGTTGAAAATTTTGTTTGGATTTTTAGAAAAGTATGATTATTATACAAATTATAAAGCAAGATTTTAGTGTTATATAATGTTAAAATATTACATATAAAATTAGTAATGACAATACCAAGACATCATTTTGTTGTATTATTTGACATTAATTTTATATAGATATAAAAATGTAATAAATACCATATATTAGTAACTAATGAAATTTTATTTGGCTCAAATGAAAAATTACAAGTCAGATGACAGCGTAAATGAACTTGGTAGCCTCAAGTCATGCCTATTACATTATTAATAACATACTGAATGTTTGTTAAATGCATTATGCGTAATTTTTTAAACTATTTTTATTCAACGTGATAACACACTATAATTTTGATATTTTAGGCATAAGTAAGAGGTTTTTTTTCTCTGTATTACATTGCAAATTTTGATTTTTAATAAAAACATATTTTCATTTACTTTTCGGAAATATATATTCAATTACCTCCCTACCTTTCTAACTCGGATTATTCGTTTATTGATTTTTGATTGATTATTCGTTAATTGATTCTCGATTCTTCGTCCATTGTGCTACCTCAGTAACTTTGTAAGAGTTCGACCCTCGGGAGCTTGGTCGGGAAAAGGGGATGACTTAGACATAGTACTTATTGTTGGGGAAGAAAGATGTCGTTGGGAAAAGGGGATGACTTAGACATAGTACTTATTGTTGGTGAAGAAAGATGTCTCACGGGTCAGTATGGCTACGTCCACAAGTCAATGTCGAGAGTTCTCTGTTGGCTAAGCTGGACGCCCAGGTAGATCGGGCCTTCGCGACGAGGTGTTGGTAAGTGTTTGTTAGTTCGAGCGCCGTCAGCGTCGAGCTGCGTCTCTTCGTTCCCTAAGTGACAACTCGACCTCCCTCACTGGGTGACAATTTCTTGGTCGAGGTGCTTATGGCTCGAGGCGATTGCCTACCTGCAAAAAAGGCCTTCGTCGGGTGATTCCCGACCGTGGCCCCTTCGACGAGCAAATCAGTTGTTTGTGGAATTGTTTTCTTCCCCCTTGGGTCGGATGCCGACTAGAGGTCTTTATATTATTGTCCGGGTCGATCATATGCGGGTTAGCGTGGTGGACGTGCCAAATAGTATCTTGGTACGGATTCTGACTTGTCATGTCTTGGGGGCGGTGCCGTCTCGGGATTCCCGAGACGTGCCAAGCAACGGCTTGGTACGGATTCTAACTTTGCGTGTGACATCGGGTGTGACATGTCTTGGACCCAAAATAGGCCCTATCACTTCTCTCCCCTCGACATGGCATGTCGTGGGGTCTTGCAAGGCTGAGAGGGGTGCCGGGGTCGGAGCGGTGTGATCGCGTCGGTTGCTCATGAATGGAGTGTGGGCCGACGAGTCGCAACTCGTGGATCGCAACTGAGCGAGTCGCAAGTCAAGGATCATCGTAGAGCGGCTCCGGCAATGGACTAGGTTGGCGAGGTGTGGGTTGAAAGTTGGATCGACCGAGATGCGACTCGGGCGTTGGGTTGGCCGTGAGGCGTGGCTCGGGCGTTGGATCAGCTGAGATGCGACTTGGGCGTTGGATTGGTCGCGAGGCATGGCTCGGGCGTTGAATTGGCCGCGAGACGTGACTCGGTATGAAGGTTGGTCCTGCGGGCCGAGTGACTGAGTTTGGGCTCAGGTTTCGATGCCGAGGGGTCACAAGTCGGGAGCGATCTGGAGCGGCTCGCGCAAGAGCTATGCCAACGAGTTGCAAGTCGGGAGTGATCTGGAGCGACTCATGCAAGAGCTGTGCCGATGGGTCGCAAGTCGGGAGTGATCTGGAGTGATTCATGCAAGAGCTGTGCCTACGAGTCGCAAGTCGAGAGCCGATATGGAGCGACTCGTGTAAGAGCTGTGTCGACGGGTTGCAAGTCGGGAGCCGATCTGGAGCGACTCGGGCAGGAGTTGGGCCGACGAGCCGCAAGTCGGGAATCGATCTGGAGCGACTTGTGCGAGAGATGTGCCGATGGGTCACAAGTCGGGAGCCGATCTGGAGCGACTCGGGCAGGAGTTGGGCCGGCGAGTCGCAAGTCAGGAGTCGATGTGGAGCGACTCGTGCAAGAGCTGTGCTGACAGGTCGCAAGTCGAGAGCCGATCTTGAGCGACTCGTGCAAGAGCTGGGCCGGCGAGCCACAAGTCGGGAACCGATCTGGAGCGGCTCGTGCGAGAGTTGTGCCAACGGGTCGCAAGTCGGGAACCGATCTGGAGTGACCCGTGCAGGAGTTGGGCCGACGAATTGCAAGTCGGGAACTGATCTGGAGCGGCTCGTGTGAGAGCTGTGCTGACGGATCATAAGTCGGGAGCGATCTGGAGCGACTCGTGCAAGAGCTGTGCCAACGGGTCGCAAGTCGGGAGCCGATCTGGAGCGACTCGTGCAAGAGCTGTGCCGACGGGTCGCAAGTCGGGAGCGATCTAGAGCGACTCGCGCAGGAGTTAGGCCGACGAGTCGCAAGTCGGGAATCGATCTGGAGCGGCTCGTGCGAGAGCTATGCCGACGAGTGGCAAGTCGGGAGCCAATCTCGAGCGACCTACGCAAGGGTTGGGTCGGCGAGCCACAAGTCAGGAACCAATCTGGAGCGGCTCGTGCGAGAGCTATGCCGATGAGTCACAAGTCGGGAGCCGATTTGGAGCGACTCGTGCAAGAGCTGGGCTGGCGAGCTGCAAGTCGGGAACCAATATGGAGCGGCTCGTGCGACAGCTGTGCCGACAGGTCACAAGTCGAGAGCCGATCTGGAGCAACCCGGGCAAGAGTTGGGCCAGCAAGCTACAAGTCGGGAATCGATCCGTAGCGGCTCATGCGAGAGATGTGCCGACGGGTCATAAGTCAGGAGCAATCTGGAGTGACTCGTGCAAGAGTTGTGCCGACGGGTCGCAAGTCGAGAGCGATCTGGAGCGACTCGTGCAGGAGTTGGGCCGGCGAGCCGCAAGTCGGGAACCGATCTGGAGCGGCTCGTGCGAGAGCTATGTCGACGGGTCGCAAGTCGGGAGCCAATCTGGAGCGACTCGTGCAAGAGCTGGGCCGGCGAGCCGCAAGTCGGGAATCGATCTGGAACGACTCGTGCAAGAGCTGGACCGGCGAGCCGCAAGTCGGGAATCAATCTGGAGCGACTCGTGCAAGAGTTGTGCCGACGAGTCGCAAGTCAGGAGCTGATTTGGAGTGACCCGGGTAGGAGTTGGGCAGGTGAGCCACAAGTCGGGAACCGATCTGGAGTAGCTCGTGCGAGAGCTGTGCTGACGGGTCACAAGGCGGGAGCGATCTAGAGCGACTCGTGCAAGAGCTGTGCCGACGGGTCGTAAGTCGGGAGCCGATCTAGAGCGACTCGTGCAAGAGCTATGCCGACGGGTCATAAGTCGGGAGCGATCTTGAGCGACTTATGCGTGAGTTGGGCCAACGAGCTGCAAGTCGGGAACCAATATGGAGCGGCTCGTGCGAGAGCTGTGTCGACAGGTCGCAAGTCGAGAGCCAATCTGGAGTGACCCGGGCAGGGGTTGGGCCGGCGAGCCGCAAGTCAGGAACCGATCTGGAGTGACCCAAGCAGGAGTTGGGCTCGTGTGCTAGGGCCTTGCCAGGCGGTGTGTCAGAGTTCGCCCAAAACCGTGCGCCACGTTGTCACGGACAAACTTCTAAACAAGGTGTTTGATGTAATGCTTATATCTGTCCGTGTCTATTGGCATGTTCATGCCTTGTACAACATGTAAAGGGGCGGCCGAAGGCTTAATAGTCCCATTTTAGTTGGGTTGGTGGCCTCTTTAGGCTTGTAAATAAAGGTTGTGTCATGTAGACACGTGCGAGAGCTTTTCGGTCTGTAATGGACCATTTTACCCTTTGTTGTGCCATTGTTCAGAGCTTGTAAAGTCTGTTTATAATTTGCTTTGTCTATGAAGTGTTTTTCGGACATGTTTGCTTGTGGATCCCGTTTGAGGCGTTCTCTTTAACCCGTTCTCTCTTTTGTTGGTCCTAAGGGACAATGGGAGGCTTCGGGGAGGCTGACCTTTGCGGACGGACGCGCAAGGGTGCCGCACGACTTAGGCAAAACCAGCTAAGTCCGTGTCATATGGTATCAGAGCGGGACAAGCACTCATAGAAACACTTGACATGCAAACGTGGGGGACCTAGCGGGGCTGCGTTGAGGGCAGTCAGCACATGCGCGACCGTTTGAGGGAAAACGGGCATGGAGATGTAGGGAAAAGAGTCGCTCAGAGGAGTGGGCATCTGAGATTGGCATTCAGAGGAATGGCCAACCCTTCGCGCAAGAGGCACCACGAGAACAGGCAAGCTTGGAAGAATCTGGAGCGCACAAAGGTTGGGATGGCTGAGTTTGAGCTACGGCTCAACGTTGACAACTTTACTTGATGGTGCTCAAGGCAAGCGAGGCGCTTGGCAAAAGGATGAGACCATGCAAAGTGGTATGAGTTGCTCAGCGACCGAAAGAGTTGTGCAAAGCTCACAGAGGTGAGGGGAATTGCTAACTCGAAGAATGCGGTACTCATGCATGGGCTTGTATGCGGACGATGGATTGTTCGTGGCCATCCCAAGGTGACCGAGACTCGGCGCCATGGAGCATTGAAACTTTCTCTTCGGCATGCGAAGGATACGTCCGGAGGAGGCTGAAGTGTGCAACGAGTTCAGCATGTTGCTAGGCCTGGAGGGGTGCAGCGGTGGCTGTATTGACGTGGAGGCGCAATCTAGCAAGTGCGTTTGCAAGAGGCAGAACAATGCACAGTTTGTTCAGCAGATCGGAGTAGTCCAAGGGGATGGTGGTCTCCGAAACGAAGAGAGATGTTGCTCCAACGGGACAGTTATCCAGGAGGGATAAGTCTCGGCACTCCAGAGGGAGAATCATGTGAGACGGACTTCACATGTTGAGGAGGAGTACATCACAAACAACAACTCCACGAAGCTCAATGGACCGAGCAAGCAGCGAGGAGTTGTCGCATGATCTCGCTCGAGAGAATGCATTGGTGGATGCATTGCGAGATCAAGTGGGGGAGTAACCTAAAGCAACTTAAATGAAGGCACACTTGGAGTCGATCTGGAGATCGGACTCAAGGGAGGGCTGACTCGTGGAATGGTGGGCGCGAGGGCCACCATCGACTCAATGCAAAAACGAGGAGCGGAACAACTGGGGTGTAACTTGGCGAAGTACCCAAGCCGCATGAAGGGAGCCAGCATAGAAGTTGGAACATGGAGTAGAGGCACAACGCTTTCCCTAGACAGAGGTCAAGGACATGAACTCTTGCAGAGGCAGGAGTAGAATCATGCTGTTCCATGGGTCCTTCATTCTGACAGAGCGGACTCATCTAGCATGGTGCCAAAGACGAAGGGAGCTTCGGGGCACATGCACCTTATCTCGGAGGAGCATTTGATGGAGGAACTAAGGCGACTCAATTTGCGGAGGCGAAGTTGAGTTCAGAAGGCCTTAGCACGGGGCAAGAGGACGCAGAGGCGGGTACTCTTGAAGAATATGCCACAGTGTTGTCATTCAAGTTGCCATGAGGGAAGCGGTGCGCAGCGGAGATTGTGCTGGTTGGGGCAGAGGCCCAGGATCCAGACAATGGTGCACAAATTACAGTGAAGTCGGTGGACTTCGGGTGCTACTAGGTGACGGATTGTCCTAGAACGGTGCTTCATCTAGGTGTGACCCAAGAGTGGGTGGATGAAGGTCGATTGCCAAAGGAGCGAACAAAATCGAAGGTGGAGGAGACCCTGCGATGTATTGGCAGAGGCCACACATGGAGGGTTCACAATTCGAGTTTATTCCACAAGGATCAGAATGCAATGGAGATGTCACCAGGAGGCGACATGGTGCAGCGGATCGTGGTGGAACAGTTCGTGGCAATGCGACACACACGACATAGTCCCGGGAGGGACTAGATCATATGGAGGTATGATCGGGAGCTACTGGGAGCTCCACTTCGGTGAACAACACGACGGCAAGAAGGGCTATGGATTCAAGGAGTGAAGGCCATGGTACTGCAGAGGCGGGTCTTCCGTGCGTGCATCGAATTTTGCTTCGGATGAAAGCCTTGGTCATCAGCATATGGGGGCTGGGTTCCACCAAGGGAAAAGTTCGAATGCAAGTACCAGTGAGTTCCATGGGAGGAACTTGATCATGCAGAGGTATGATCGAAGCAGCTGGAGAGTTGGACTGCTCCAGAGCTCATATTCGCTTAAGGGAGCCCGGCAAGTCAGAGGACAAGGCCGAGTAAGCGAACGTTGCTACCAAGGAAGCTAAGGAGAACAGAATCGGTGCAAACCCTACAACGTGATGGCAGAGGCCATGCATGGGAGTTGCAGTCTGTCTTTCCATCGACCAAACAGACTGCTTGGAGAACACAGAGGTGTTGAAGCAGGAGGTCGAAAGGGGCGAGGAAGCGACGACGAGTCCAGAGGGACTTAGCTACCTAAAATCAAGCAATCAGTTAGAATGGAGGTGGACTCGGAGGTGTGTCACGGAGGCATATCTACTGATTGTGAAGAAAAGGGATGGAGATGCGAGGCGACGGATAGTAGTGCCATGGGCATGACAGCGCCATGGTACCGTAGAGGCGGGACTTCCGTGAAGGTCATTGATCCCTTGCTCTCACGGAGGGAGAGCGCTTGGTCGTGAAAGGGGCCGAGGAGGTGGAGCATGCAGAGGCAATCTCCAAGTACCGAGACAAGACTGAAGGGCAGAGGCCAAGAAACTTCGTAAGACCGGTGTCAACAAGTTTCTCATCAAGATAGCCGTAAGTGAAGGACTTCGGGTCATGCAAGAGTGCACGACCAAGGAACGAAGCAGGCAATACGTGGTGTTGTACCTTTGCTACTCAGTGGAGTAGGCGGCAGGGTTGATGGAGAAGACGGTACAATCCCAGAGGCGACCTCATCTATCAGAGAATTACTCCAAGTTGGGGTGAAAACTTCCTGCATTCCAGAAGTTCAATGGCATTGAGAAGGTGAATCACAGTAGCTAACTCAACGCAAGGAGTGCAAACACTTCAAGTGCTTCAGAAGTGTGAGCAAAGAGCAGGCGAAGGCTAGTAACCAGCTCGATGCATGAAGTACAACCTCGAGGAGGCGGGCGAAGTCAAGTAACCTTTGCCTTCTCAACTCTTAAGAGAATGGGCGAAACCGAGTACCCCAGTTCTCTTATCTATCCAGCAGAGGAGCTCTGCACAAGTTCGACCCTTCGAAGATAATGGAAGACAATAGTTGTCAAATCCTCACCAACGGTGATCAGTGCTACTGAGAGTAGATTGTCCGCTTCATTTCCCAACGAAATGTCAATCGAAAGCGGAAGTGATGCGAACCTACTTGGATGTGACAACTAACTGAAAGAAGAGTCAATGAGCAGATTTTGTGGAGGAAGGACCCAAAACTTCAGAAGTTTGTGAGGCGATGCTCGTTAAAGCTCCAACAAGCATCCACCCAGTTCAAGCAGCATGTGGAAATTTTGAGAAACTGGCGCAGTAAGAATGGTCTTTTCCTTCATTTGGTGGATCCGCAGGAATCAACGAGGATCAATACAACTCAGCCAACCCCACACCAGAGTCAGAGTCATTGGCGAGTTGAAGCAGCATGGCGGATCAAAGGTTCGACTACTCAGAAACAGCAGCGGAGAGCAGATGGGAACCAGGAGGCGCATTGCAGCTGGAGCAGAAGATTGAAGACTCAGCAAAGGCGAAGAGTTGCAGTGTTCACAAAGGCTTCGACGAGGACGTCGAAGGGATAAGTGGGGGAGAATGTCACGGACAAACTTCTAAACAAGGTGTTTGATGTAATGCTTATATCTGTCCGTGTCTATTGGCATGTTCATGCCTTGTACAACATGTAAAGGGGCGGCCGAAGGCTTAATAGTCCCATTTTAGTTGGGTTGGTGGCCTCTTTAGGCTTGTAAATAAAGGTTGTGTCATGTAGACACGTGCGAGAGCTTTTCGGTCTGTAATGGACCATTTTACCCTTTGTTGTGCCACTGTTCAGAGCTTGTAAAGTCTGTTTGTAATTTGCTTTGTCTATGAAGTGTTTTTCGGACATGTTTGCTTGTGGATCCCGTTTGAGGCGTTCTCTTTAACCCGTTCTCTCTTTTGTTGGTCCTAAGGGACAATGGGAGGCTTCGGGGAGGCTGACCTTTGCGGACGGACGCGCAAGGGTGCCGCACGACTTAGGCAAAACCAGCTAAGTCCGTGTCAACGTGGCGGTGTGGCCTGGTGGGGCGCAGGACCAGGCGGGAAGCTGAATGATTTCTGGCGGGAGATTTCTAGTGACGAGGTGCCTCTGGCGGGATTCTCGAGGGCGACGAATCTGGCACATCCGAGGAGTCACGATGGGTTTTAAATGCGACGCCCATCGCTCTCCTCGGGGAGCGTAACCGTCGCCCTGGCATTAGGGCAGCTTGCCCTTTATAAGCTTCTCCTGAAGCAGTCGTCGTTACTTTTGCCCGATCCTTTGTCCTGCACCTGGCTCCGTCCTTTTAGCCCTGAGGTCGGGATGTCTCCATCCTCCCCTACGTCTTCTTCTTCTGCGTCCTCACTTTCGTCTTCTTCTTCGACTTCTTCCTCTGGGGAACTCCAGGTCGAGGTCGTCAATGTGTCCTCTGACGGTGCTTGCTCGGGAGCCGTAGGGAGTTCTGCATTTGAAAGCCTCAAATCGTGGCATGACGTGGACTCAGTGGTGACCGAGGGTCTTTTGGGGGTACTTCAGGATCGTTACCGTATCCCAGAGTGCTATAAGGTTTACGCCCCTCAGCCCGGCCAGCGGCCATATGATCGGGTTCCCGACGGGTTTGGGTTGACCGTAGGGGCCCTTGAGGCGGGGATGTGGTTCCCGCTGCATCCCATTATCGAGGAATGTCTTTGTAAGTGGGGCATATCGCTGTCTCAAATGGCGCCGAACTCTTGGTGTTATTTGGTGGCATTTCTCGGGGAGTGTATGGGAGCCGGGATCAAGCCGACCAAGACTCTCTTCTTGGCCTGCTTTCGTTTGTGTAAGGGTCAAGGGGGGTATTACCTTACCGCCCGTAGTGGGTTTAAAATCAGCGGCGCTCCTTCCAACAACAAAGGTTGGAAGAGCCGCTTCTTTTTCATCGATTGTAGTCGGGGGTGGGGCTTTAGTGCCGGATGGACCTCCCGAACCGTCGACAACACCCCCCTATTGCTTTCTGTTGGAGAAACGATGGACGTGAATCGGTTAAGAGGCCTCTTATCCTTCTCTCGGGTAGTCAGGGCGATGCGCGAGGAGTGGCTGGTCAAAGCAAGGCTGAGCCTTGCCACCAGGGGTATGGTTATTAACGTGTTGTGGGCCGCATGCTCGTCCCGAGGCACTTGACCGATCGGGCTTCTTGTTGCAGAAATGGTGAACATTCAACGAGTGAAGGGATCATCCCACGACGGGGTCACCACACCTTCGTCTCGAGGTGGTGATGTTTCTCAAATCGAGAGTACCCCACAGCGGGGCATGCTGAAGAGAACGGCTCCATTGCCCGAGAATTTCTCCGCAGGGCTCTTCATCCAGCAATGGTGAAAGAGCTTTACTGCTCCCCTTCGGAAGCGCTGGCGGACCGGGCGGCCAAGTTGTTTGTCTGGGTAAGCGGTGGCTCCTACCTTGGTCCAAACCTCTCTTCCCATAAGTCCTAATGCTAACCTTTGTGCAGGGTCAACACTATGCCATGGCGCTGATCGACCGGGTCCTCGACGTCGGACGGGTGATCGAACGCCAGGTGAGGATTAATGCCTCCCTTCAGCGGGAGAATCAGGAGTTGAGGGACCGGGGCGGTCTGGAAGTCGTCGTTGCGACCGAGCAGCGTGCCTCGGCTCTAGAGGAAGAGGTGACATGCCTCAAGGGCGAGCTGGAGGAGAGTCGGTCGTGCATCCGGACGTTGGACGATGAGCTACTGACCCTTTCCCATGACATTGAGACTACCCGATCTTCGGCCTGGGTCGCCAAAGAAGTTTTGAAGGAGGAGCGACTGGCGCTGCCTGGGAAGATAAAGGAGGCGCTTACTGAGTACAAGTCATCCGCCGGGTTCAAGCACGGCCTGGTGAGGTCGGGGCGAGTGACATACGAGTTCGGGTATCGTGTAGCCTATGCTCGTTTTCGAGCAAGGTACCCGGATCAAGAACTGGAGCCAGACCCGTTTGTCGACCGACCGGAGGACCAGGATGTCGACATGCTGGCGAGCGTCCCCTTTGATGACGGGCTCGAGACCCCTCCTCGGAGCTAGGGGCTGTACTTTCTCCTTTTCCTTTTGTTTTGGTCGGGTCAAATTTTGAAATTGTATCGCCCGACCTTGATGTATATATGCCTTTATCAATGAAAGGTTTTATTTTGGAATCCTGATTTCTCATCTTCTTGTTCCATGTATTTAGATGCTTCCTTCGGGGAGGCTCGCCCCTCGATCTTTACGGATAGAATTTCTTCAAATTCGTCACGTTCCATGTCCTCGGCAAAGGGGTTCCTTCCATGGTCTCGAGTCGGTAGGTCCCTTCTCGGACGACATCATATACTTGATAGGGGCCTTCCCAGTTAGGCTCGAGTTTACCTCGCGCTCGGATCGGGTCGCTCACCTCCGCCTTCCGAAGGATGAGGTCTCGAACTTTGATCAGTCGTGGTCGGACTTTGCAATTGTATATCCGGGCCACCGCTTTTTTGTACGCCAAGGTACGCAGATGTGCCTTGGCCCTCCTTTCCTCGAGGAGGTCCATGTTTGCTCGCAGGCCCTCGACAGAGCCTGTTGGTCCATAGTTGGAGGTGCACCGGGTCGGAAATAGCATCTCGGGCGGGAGCACTGCTTCAGTTCCAAATGCTAGGCTGAACCGGGACTCTCCTGAGGCGATTTTTGGGGGTTGTCTGCATCGCCCATAAGACGCTAGGTAGCTCGTCCACCCAAGCGTCGCGTGCGCCCGAGACCCTCTTCTTGAGGCCCTCTAGAATTGCCCGATTCATCACTTCTGTTTGTCCATTGGTCTGGGGGTGCACGATCGAGCTGAACCTTAATTGTATTCTATACAACTTGCAATAGGTCTTGAATTTAGGGTTGTTGAATTGAGCTCCATTGTCAGTGATGATAACCCTCGGGATTCCGAACCGGGTGATGATGTTCTTCCATGTGAAGCCTCGAACCCTCTCCTCGGTGATGGAGGCCAAAGGTTCGGCCTCGACCCACTTCGTGAAATAATCGACCCCGACTATCAGAAAACGCCGCTGTCCCGAGGCAGGAGGGAAAGGCCCGAGGATGTCCAGCCCCCATTGGGCGAAGGGCCACGCAGCGTCCATCGGGGTAAGAAGTGTCATCGGCTGATGCTATAGTCGAGCATGCATTTGACACTATTGGCATTGTCGTACGTATGTCATGGCATCTTGGCACATAGTCGGCCAGTAGTATCCTTGCCTTAGGGTCTTGAAGGCCAAAGTCCGCCCATCGATGTGTTCCCCATAGATCCCCTCGTGAAGTTCGGCAAGGACCGTCTCAACTTCCGGTTGTGCGAGGCAGTGTAAGAGAGGTTGAGAGAAGGCCCTGCGATACAGCTTCCCACCGACCACGTAGTACCAGGCTTGGTTCCGCTTAATCGTCTCGCCGTCGTAGGGTCATCGGGCTTCATCCCGTCTCTCTTGAAGCGGAGGATCTCTTCCACCCAGTTCGGGGAGATCTTTATGTTGGCGACCTCACAAGTTGGCACTGTCGGTGCCGATATGAACTCCAACGTTGGGGTCATCGGCAAGTCGCGGACCGAGGCTGATTTGGCCAGCGTATCGGCCCGTGTGTTCTGCGCCCAAGGTATTCTAGTGATCGAGAGGCGGTTGAAGCAGTGGGTGAGCCGCTTTGCCTCTGTCAGGTACAACGCCATCGTTGGCTCCCGAGCTTCATAACTCCCGTTGACGTGTCCTGTCACCAATTGGGAGTCGCTGTAGACTTTGAGGTTAGTGACATGCATCTCCAGGGCGAGGCGGAGGCCGTGGAGTAGCGCTTCATATTCGGCCTCGTTGTTCGTGGCTCGGAATTGTAATCGGAGCGATTTCTCGAAGGTCTCCCCGGACGGGCTTTTGAGAATGAGTCCGATCCCGGCTGATTCGGCGGTGGCCGACCCATCCACGTGTAGAATCCATGCGTTCTCGCCGTTCTCCTGCTCATGGGTATGATCTTCAGGGGTTAACTCGGATATGAAATCAGCCAATACCTGAGCTTTGATGGTGGTCTGAGGTGAGTACTGAATGTCGAATTCGCTGAGCTCGACCGACCACCGTAGCATCCGCCCTGAGGCATCGAAGTCGGAGAGGATCCGCCGCAATGGCTGGTCGGTAATCACTTTGATCGTGTGGGCTTGGAAGTAAGGCCGTAACTTCTGGGCCATCTTTATCAACGCGAGAGTCAGCTTTTCGATCGGGGAGTACCTTGCCTCGGGTCCGGTGAGGACGTGGCTGACGTAATAGATGGGATGTTGCACTGGGGGCATTTCCCGAACAAGCACCGAGCTGACTGCTTGTGTTGATGCCGCTAGGTAGAGACCGAGGGTTTCACCTAGGTCGGGCGAAGCAAGTCGAGGCAAGTGGGCAAGGCATGTCTTCAGTTTTTCGAAAGCTTATGCGCATTCTGAGGTCCACGTAAACTGGCTGGCCTATCGCAGGGCTCGGAAGAAGGGGATGCACTTGTCGCCCGAACGCGGCACGAACCTGCTAAGTGCTGCTAACTTCCCGACGAGGCGCTGCACGTCCTTGACCGAGCAGGGGGAATGCATCTCGGTTATGGTCTGGATCTTTTCCGGGTTCGCATCTATTCCCCTCTGGTGGATGATAAAACCAAGGAACTTACCCGAGGAGACCCCAAAGACACACTTTGCGGGATTTAGGTGGATATCGTATCGCTTGAGCATTTAGAATGTTTCTACTAGGTCCGTCAGGTGAGTGCTTGTGGTTCTACTCTTCACAATCATATCGTCCACGTACACTTCCATGTTCCTCCCGAGTTGGTGTTTGAACAGTTCGTCGACCATTCTTTGGTAGGTTGCCTCGACGTTTTTCAGATCGAAGGGCATCACTTTGTAGCAATATATACCTTTGTCGGTGACAAATGCTGTATTCTCTTGATTCCGAGGTGCCATCCGGATCTGGTTGTAGCCTGCGAATGTGTCCATGAAAGTAAGAAGCTGATAGCCTATGGTGGCATCGACTAATTGGTCGACTCTCGGGAGTGGATAGCAATCTTTGGGGCATGTCTGGTTGAGGTCGGTGTAGTCAACGCACATCCTCCAGCTTCCATTAAGTTTTTTAACGAAGACTACATTTGACAGCCACCGAGGATATTTCACTTCGGTGATGAACCCTGCTTTTTTAAGGCGGTCGACCTCATTGCTGATCGCCTTCTGCCGGTCGAGAGTGAATCTCCTTGGCTTTTGCCTTACCGGTCGAGCCATTGGGTCGATGTTAAGTTGGTGTTGGGTCACGCTTGGGTCGATCCCGGGTATCTCCTCTGGGGACCATGTAAATACATCGGCATCCCCCCTCAAGAAATCAATGAGCTAGAGCTGCTCTGCTTCGGGGAGGATCGCCCCAACCTTCATGGTCTGCTCGGGCCAGCTCCTTTTTAAGGGCACCTCGATGATCGGCTCAGGTGGCTCCAGATGCTCTGTCCCTACTGCTCCTCCTCGGGCGTCTGTAACTTGGCGGGGGCACGACTTTCTCGAGAGAGCCATCGCTGTAAGATAGCATCGCCTTGATTCTCCCGGATCACTTCAGGACTCCCCGATCCCCATTGGGGTTGGGAATTTCATAGCCTAGTGATAGGTGGACATCGTTTCAGAATTTCACCTCGTTTCATAGCCCAGTAGCGATTTGGTGAATAAAGATGTCGGAATTTCATAGCCTGGTGTATTACCTTACGGAATTTCACCTCGTTTTATAGCCCAGCAGCGATTTGGCGTCGTGGCCGGGATCCCCCCGTCTTTGGGAACAGGCAGGGATGGCTCTCCGAGCCCGACAGAGGGGTGACCGATCGTCGGTTCTCCCTCGGGAAAAGCCTCGGTGGGATGCTCCTGCGACATGGCCCTCCTTCTAGCGCCAAAATGTTGGTGAACAAAGATGTCATAGTTGACGGGTCAGCACGGCTAGGTCCATGGGTCGATGTCGAGAGTTTTCTGTTGGCTGAGCTGGATGCCCAGGTAGGTTGGGCCTTCGCAACGAGATGTTGGTCGGCGTTTGTTAGTCCAAAAGCGTTGTCAGCGTCGAGCTGCATCTCTCCATTCCGGAGATAAGCGACAGCTCGACCTCCCTCACTAGGTGGCGATTTCCTGGTCGAGGTGCTCATAGCTCGGGGCGACCGCCTAACTGCAAAAAAGGCATTCGTCGGGTGATTCCTGACTGTGGCCCCTCCGATGAGCAAATCCATTGTTTGTGGAATTGTTTTCTTCCCCCCTGGGCCGAATGCCGGCCAAAGGTCTTTATACTATTGTCCGAGGGTCGGTCGTATGCAGGTTGGCGTGATGGACGTGCCAAACAATGCCTTGGTACAGATTCTGACTTGTCGTGTCTTGGGGGCGGTGCCATCTCGGGATTCCCGAGACGTGCCAAGCAACGACTTGGTACGGATTCTGACCTGGCATGTGACACCGGGTGTGACGTGTCTTGGACCCAAAATAGGCCCTATCACTTATCTCGATTTTGGAATACGAAATCGATTATTTTTTGTTTTAGAATTAATGATTTTGATTTCTTAAATTTTAGAATTGAAATCGAATTGAGTTGCTTCTAGAACTCAACCCAACTATTTCGGTTTTGATTAGTTTCGTTTTGAACGGATTTTTTTTTCTAATTTTGATTATAAATATTTTTAAATATGATAAAAAAAATTTAAAATTTTATTTTTAAAATAATGAGTGTATTGGTATCAAGAAAAAATAATATAAAAAATAAAATTATAAAAATTTTAATTGTTTCATGTAATTGACGTTTTGATCTTTTCTATGGTCGATCTCTTAGTTTCGATCATCTTCATCCAATCATACCTCGTTGAAATTGAAAATATTGTTTTATATATCACACTTATAATTGAAGAATTGAAAACGATGAATAAAATATATTTAACATCATTAAAATTTTGAACATTTTTCCATAGATATTTTATTATTGTGGAAATAAATTAATTTGTCTAATATTATTTATAATAAAGTACATAATAATCATTTATACTTACTTTTATTAAATTTAAAGTAGCAAGAACGCCAATATACAAAAAAAATCACCATAAAAAATTTGTTGACACTAAATAACGGATGCATCATGAAAACTGATTTAAAAATTTTAGAAATTAAATAATAATATTTTAAAATAGTTTTTATTATACCATAAATGTTATTGATGGTATGTCCGTATATCATTCGTAAAAAAAATTAAAGATAATAATTTTTTATATGATTTAATCACTATCAATACAATGACATATTGAATCTATATATTGTGAGTTTGCTAGTGATCGAAATATTGGTATAAATGGAAATAAGATGATCAAAAGTTCAAAATAATTTATGTCATTACACGTGTCATTAAATGAAATAAAAAAAGATAGAAATGATCATTAGATTTGAGATTAAAAAAAATGAATGCTCAACGAATAACGAAAAATTATAATTAGAGACCAGATTAAAAAAATCTACCCCACTTACAACTGTTGGTATTTGAGCGATTTTAATACACAAATCGATACATTAGGGTTTATGAATCATTTGTGTACGTTTCTACACCAAATCCACCTCATTCAGATTCGGTATTTAATATGTAAATATGTAAAGATTTGAATTATAGTGGATTTTTGGTGCTTCTCCTCTGAGCTAATTATATATTACCCCTTCTAGTTAGATCTATTTTACATCCGGATCCTTAAACTTTAAAAATTTATATTATAATCCTTATAATTATGAAGATAAAATATTTAATTTTAAAATTTTATATTATAATCCTTATAATTATAAAAGTAAAATATTTAATTTTATTTATCATAACATCGTCGATTTTATCGACGGAATATATAATACATTTAGAAATAACACAATAATGATAGTAAAAAGATAATTTTAACGTTCAAATTATGTTTTATGACGGACAACGACATTATTGGGGGGTCATGGGTGGCTGTTATCATTATGATCGATGAGAACATTGAGAACTTATAAGATTTCTTATAAGGGGAGGAGGATAATGAGATGGAAGAACAGTGATGAAAAGTCAAGTCAAGCAAAGGAAGAGGATGATGCATATATTGATACTCTGCATCGATGCCGTTTGGCCATTATGTTAATGCTAACATATATGTAGAGTAGTAAAAGGGTCACTCGACATATGTATAGATGCTAACGTAGATGTATATACAAAGTGTCGATCGATATCTACATCGATGTCAACGTAGTTGTAAATATAGAGCCTCACTCGACATTTGTATCGACGCTGACAATCATGCGGAGAAGAGTGATGTCGCTTTGTACCTATGTCGGAATCGATGTAGATGTCGAGCGGTCTTTTCATTGCTTTGTATCTATATTGGCATCAATGCAAATGAAGAGCGTTGACATCTATATCGTCCTCATCCATATCTCTCTTTGTATCAGTTTTCATCATCGCTTTCCTTCCTCATTCTTCTCCTCCCCCACAAGAAGCTGCAAAAATCCCAAGCGTTCTAATCAGTTTTTCTTACGAACCACAATCACAATAGCTCTCGTGGCCCCAGTAAAATTTTATAAAGTTACGATAAATATAGTTAAATACTTTATTTTTATATATGTAAGGATTCTAATGTAAAATTTTTAATTGTAAGAATCAAAATGCTAAAGTTTTATCTATAATAGTAATATGTAATTAGCCCTATTTTCACCCTTGTTTTCGGAGTTTCATGCATCAATCTCTCTCTGTCCCTCCCTTCTCGCTACCTACACCGCCCTGGCTCCATGAAGTGGTCACTCCTCCTCTTCTTTGTCCTCCTCCTCTTCTTCTTCCTTGTCTTCTCGTCCACATCGAAGCTTAGCGGAGCAGCATCCATCGTGAGGACCATCGTCGTCGATCCTAACCACAAGGGAGACTTCACCAGCATTCAAGAGGCGATCGATTCCATCCCCAACAACAACACCCACTGGATAAAGATCCACGTCGCCGCAGGAGTCTACAGGTTCGTCGTCGCCGGAGCGCCTTTGACGCTCAACTTGCACTCCTCCGCCGTCTGAAGTGGGGTGTTCATGCAGGGAGAAGGTGAACCTGTCTCAATCCAAGAGGTACGTCTTCCTCGAAGGAGAGGGCGCTCACCGGACGTCGATCGAGTGGGGCGACCACTCCCCCGACCGCCGTGGCCATGGCGGCAAAGCTACTGCCACGTTCACGTCGTCTGCTTCGAGCTTCGTTGCTGCAGGGATAGCATTCAAGGTTAAGCATCACACAGAGGCTAATGATTCCCATTTCTCTTTAGGAGGGGGATTCCATCATGCAGATCAAGTCTTCCTTGATAAGTATGTTTCTGCTGCAGAATACGTATGATGGGAGCGTGAACATAAGGCAAGCCTTGGCAGCGGCGATATCGGGAGATAAGTCTTCCTTCTACAACTGCAGCTTCATTGGGTTTCAAGACACGCTCTTCGATCGAAAGGGACGACACTACTTCAAGGATTGTTATATCGAAGGGGTGATGGACTTCATCTTCGGAAATGGCCAATCCATTTATGAGGTATCGATCCCATTCGACAGTGATAATATATATATATATATACATAGTACTATTTTGAGGATCTTTTTGGTCATACAGGGATGCACGATATCGTTGATTCAGAGTGCGATGAAGCCAGGTTTCGTGACAGCGCAAGGGAGAGGGAGCCCCAAAGACCCTGGTGGCTTCGTGTTCAAGTCATGCAATGTTACGGGGTTTCAAGAGACGTACTTGGGAAGGGCATGGGGAGCTTATTCGAGGGTGATATTTTACAGAACCTTCATGTCCGGCATCATCATTCCACAAGGGTGGTATGCTTGGAACGCCATTGGTCACGAGTAAGTTATATTTCTAATCAGAGATGTTATGTATGTTAATTACTTTCTTATCCATCGACTTGAGCTTTTAGATTCGTTTACGATGATGTGTCAGGGGCAACATAACATATGCCGAATCGGAGTGCGTCGGACCGGGATCAAACCATTCGAGGCGAGTGGAGTGGGAGAGAAAGCTAAGTAACATAGAGCTAAGATATTTCATTCACATGACATACATTGATAGAGAAGGGTGGCTCAACGAACAACCGAAATCGAGTTGGTCTTATTAATGAATATATATATATATATATATATATATATATATATATATATATATATATATATATATATATATATATATATTGCTGTGAGTGTTCATCTTTTTTTTTTGACGCCATATAAATTTAGTCAATTTTTACCGGTAGCAAAATTTAATTTATATAAAAAAATGATTAAATGTCACTCCAACATGGTCTAAATGGATGTTCTAAATATGATTATATGGAAAAGTAAATTTCATCTACCACCATTCCCACCGATCACCTTATTTGTCCTCAATTTTGATATGGATTTAATTGATTTGGATAGATCTAATTATTCCCCCCCCCCCCATATAACACACTTTGATTTAATCCCACATCTTAAGTGAGTAATGACTTACATCGATTTATACGAACATGATGATATAATATTATTAACTTAACCTTTAGTGGATAATTATTTAAACTTAATATAATAGATCTCTAATGTTTAGTTTTAGAAATGACCGACACTACGCTATAATTTGATTTTGGACCACATAAATAATCACAATAATCAATCGATTGGACCACATGAATAATCACAATAAATCGATCAATTGGACCGCATGAATAACACAATTAGGTAGATGAAATAATTTGTGCCATGAATAATCACAATAATCGATCGATTGGACCACATGAATAACACAAGAATGCAATTAGGTAGATGAAATAATTTGGGCACACTGACGATGGAAAGATCCGCGGTTGAGGTTTCTACTCTTCTAGCAAATCGCACAGTATCCGGTGATTGATCTGAAGGAATGTAGAGGAAGAAAAAGTAGTAGTCTGAATAAGGCAGCAGACCGAGTTGATTTCTCCCCGTCCTTCCCCCAATCAATCACCGGCGGTAATAGCTCGACAGAGACTTCATCTCCCCACCGGGTTGATGAGCTGAGAGAACACCGCACTGTTGTCCGACTCCTCGCTCACCTCACTCCCGCCGCCGACGCTTCCATTGCCGACCGCCACTGGCCTCTCCGTCGTCTCCTCCGTCACCGGCTTCCCGCTCTCGAAGCTTTCCTGCAGCTGCAGCGCGAACTCGAGGTTCCATAGCACGTCGCCCATGGAGGGCCGGTCGACCCCGTGATCCAGGAGGCACTTCTCCGCCGTCTCAGCGAACTTCTTCAAGCACTCGGGCCCGATCTTTCCCTCCAGAAGCGGGTCGACGATGTCGGCGAGCACCGCCTTCTTCTGGCAGTGCAGCGCCCAGTCGGCGAGGCTGACCTGCTCCCTCGGAAGGTTCGGGTTCAGCGCCGGCCGCGCGCACAGCACCTCGAACAGGACGACCCCGAAGGAGTAGACGTCGGATTTCTCCGTCAGCTGCTGTCGCCGAAAGTACTCCGGGTCGAGGTAGCCGAAGCTGCCCTTGACCATGGTGCTCACGTGGGTTTGGTTCACCATGGGGCCGGTCTTCGACAGCCCGAAGTCGGACACCTTGGCCACCCAGTTCTCGTCGACCAGGATGTTGGTGGTCTTCACGTCCCTGTGGATTATGGTATACTTGGCGCCGGTGTGGAGGTAGTGCAGTCCCCTCGCCGCTCCGATGCTGATCTCCAGCCTCTGTTTCCACGACAATGGCGGCTTGCCGCTCTTGTATAGGTGCTCCCTGAGCGTGCCGTGCGCCATGTAGTCGTACACCAGGATCATCTCGCCGTTCTCTTCGCAGCAGCCGATGAGGGAGACCAGGTGCTTGTGCCTCAGCTTCGACAGCATCTCGATCTCGGTCTGGAACTCGTTCACGCCCTGCTCCGACGACGGGTTCGACCTCTTGATCGCCACCTTGGTCCCCTCGTCGACGACGCCTTTGTACACCTTCCCGAACCCCCCCACGCCGATGACCAGCGACTCGTCGAAGTTCTTGGTCGCCTTCTTGATTTCCGCGAAGGAGAAGTGGCGGCACATCGCCGCCAGGTTCGACAGGTGGCTGCTCCCGGAGCTCTTGCCGGAGATGGTGGAGCTGCTGGTCGACGTACCGCCGTACAGGGGCAACCAGCCCGAGCCGCCGCTCGAGTCGTTGCCGCCCACCCTCTTCTTGCGCTGATACACCACGACGCAGATGGCAAAGAAGACGCTGGCAGCCGCAACTCCGCCCGCCGCGCTGCCTATTATGTGCACGTTGCTGCTCGACTCGGACGAGAAGCTTCGTTGCGCCTCCTCCGACTCAGCTTCGGCGAGCATGGAAGAAGGCTCGGGGTTGGGTCCTGCCAAGTTCCCCGCACTGTCATTGAGCTTAAAGATCTCCAATCCGTTCAGCACCGAGTCGTAGTACTCGGGCTTCGCCGCCGCCGAAGGATGCAGCGCCACCCAGAGCTGCTCGTCGCCGGGGCCGTCGGCGACGTACACCGCGTAGTCCTTGTACACCGGCACGGCCTTGGAAGAAGCCCACGCGATTACGTCCGCCTGAGCCTGCGCGGTCTGGTTGTTGACGAAGATGTCGAACACTCTCTGGTTGACCTTGGTCATCTGCAGCTCGCAGAAATGGAGCCTGACGACGTAGGTGAAGTTGGCGTCGACTTGGAAGATCCAGGTGAGGTTGTAGTTCATGTTGACCTTGGGATCAGGGCCCATCGACCTCGCCGTGCGGTAGACGTCGGTGGGGGCAGCGGACTCCGCCGTCCCCTCCTCTGGGTAGCTTATCTTGAGCTTGTTGCTGGCCGAGGTGGTGATGCCGAAGCCGGCACCGTAGATGTAGGGGGAGTCGTCGTACCAAGTCCGGCTGAGGCCGGAATCGTTGCTAGCCGGCAAGTACTGCCCTCCCACGTTGAGCCTGTACATCGTCAGCAACGCAGAGCTGCCAACCTCGACGGCCTGATCCGAGAAACCCACCAGCTCCGCCGGCTCGCTGTAGATATCCGGCATCGACACGATCTCGATGCCGTTGACGAAAGCGTAGGAACTGTTGTGGTCGGCCGACGGCGTGAAGGTGAGGCTTATGCTTCCGGCGGAGGTCGGCAGGACGGAGAACTCCTTGACGATGTAGGCCTGCGTGAGGGCCTTGGCGGTGATGTACGCGCTAAAGTTCTTGAGGAGGGTGATGCCGTCGGAAGTCGAGACGGAGAAGAAGGAGTTCTCCGGGGGGAGGCCATTGTAGGCGGACGGGTAGAAGTGGAGGCGCACCCAGTGGCGCTCGGACCCGTTAACGGCGAACTTGTAGGTGGATTCCGAGTTGAATACCCGTGCGGACATGTAGGGGACGGTGGACGGGAGCGCCGGGTCCTGGTAGAGGGCGGTGGCCGGGGCGGAGTTCTTGGAGGTGAGGCTGGACTTGGAGGTGGAATCCGCCAGCCATTTTCGGCCGTCGGCGTCGGTGGCCTCCGAGGAAAATCCACAATTGAGGAGGATCGAATCTGAGGGGAGGTAGGCGGCCTGCGAGGCAAAGGACGAGAAGAGAAGGAGGAGGGAGATGAGAAGAGAATCTTTCGCCATTTCCTTCTGCTGCTATTGGTACGGATCAATCCATGGAGGTACGAAGAGCGTCGAGGGGAGGAAGAGGGCAACAGAGGAGAACAGAGAACAGTTGGTGTTCTTTCTCTGCTTTCGCTCTGTTGATGTCCTTTGCGCTGTCGCCTCTGTTCTTTTCTTCGGGGGAAGGAGGAGGGGAGGAGCGTTGATACGGGAACGGCAGGCCGTTGGAGGCGGGAGTTGGAGAATGAAAAGCGGGGGAGTTCGGTTACCATCGGGTGGCGGGAGACAATTCCACACATAGAACATGCTAAGATTGGAAATGACATGGTGTACATGCCATTCGCGGCTTGCTTGTTTGTTTGAATAGTATTCGATTAAACGGTCAAAAATGTTATTTTACTGCTTGGATGACAAATATTGACCCTTCCAATCTTAACGACGATCATGGGAGGTTTGGATCAAACTAGAGTATGTCTCATAATAATAATAATTATTATTATGTTCGCTATTAACCTTTGGTAGCATCTACTCATTCGCAAATTAATTTGAGAGTGATATTTAGATCATAACGATGATTACGATTTGGGGGGCATTTTTGTGTCCTGTATAAATATTTAGAAGCAGCAATGTGGTAACAAAAACTTTCTGTGGATGCATCAACACTGTCAGAAATTAAATAAAGCGTACCGATAGAATAGAAATGAATGAATGATGCAGGAATATCTACAGATCTTTCACCAGCAAATCAATTCAATTAATGTCAGATGGGAACGTCGGACGGATTCAGGAGGTCAGAAAGCACAACCTTAATAAATATGGGCGACAAACAATTAATTATTAGAGACAACAATGCCGCATCTAGTGAGCTCACAATTGGGTCAACAATAAGATTACGACATCAACATCATTTGCCTCGTGAAACAATGATGAATTGGTCAAAAAGGACAAACCTGCATGAATGCCTTCTTGTATAACGTGAAGGACGACTCCTGTTAAGTTCTAGCATTTCAAATGCACATACCACGACACACTGTGAATGAAGCAAGAAACAACATAAATTATATGATAACATAAAGTTCATCCAATCTGACGAAGTAACTCCGGGATTAGGTGATGGAAGAAGTACTCAATGTGGTGACAGAACGAGTGTTTGTATGTTCTTTCCCAACGTAATCATCACAGGTTTGGGGTGTAACACCATAACAACATGGCTCTAACAAGGGCTTCCTCACGAAGGTTTTAAGCAGTAACTGATGAGGTTAGAAAATTGCCTCAACGATGACATGAGACCTCTTCGTTATTCCTGCTCCTACGATATGGTTAAGATATACCCTTCCATCCTTGACAGTAGCTGATGAGGCGACTCGGTGCATGGGTCCAATGTACCGCCCTGTGACATTGGCCGTCTCCCAACCATCAAAGCTTTCCACCAACCTTGCAGAGGGTGTACCAGCGATGACCAGCTTAGTTGGTGAAACCAACTCCATACCATCCCCCATCAGCAATGACCCTCGAACTCTAACCACTGTGACTTCTTCATTCGCCGTGTTAACCTTGAAGAGATGACCGCTAGCAGTGTGAATGACCAGCAGATAGCCATCAGGATGGTGCACGATACCGTTCAGACCAACAAAATTATAGTACCATTCCTTCCTCTGGATGAAAAAGTTGCTTCTAATAATGGATACCAATTCACCATTCAACCCCACCTTCCATATTTTGTTTGCCATTGCATCTGTGATATATGCGTTCCCGTCCTCGTCTACTGCTACATCATCAGCAAATGAAGCTTCATCTCCTACAACATACAGAACCATGGTCGACAAATGATTAATCCGAAATCAGAATTTTACATGGAAAATATGTTAGAGCTCCACAGTTTGGATTCAAGCATATAATGCTACCAGGTAACTTTACTTGGCCGACCATACGTTTGGATATAAAACTGGATAAACACCCAATACCTAGGTTGACGTGTGTATATACATGTACAGAAACAAGAATATCTAGTTTTACCGATACATGCTATACATTGTTCAAGTTTTATTTCAACTTATAGGCCTCAATATGATACAAACATGCAAATAAAAAGTCTCTTATCAAGAGAATTTTCAACGTCGAGCAATTCTATCATTAGTGCTAGGTCTGACTAATGGAACCTACACCCGAATTAACTTAAGACCAGCTATGTTACATAAATTCATGGCATTAGCATCTTCAGATTTGCCATTCGGAGAACTTTGATATAGCATATTCTGGCATCTGCTCCACGAACATGTCGACAACCATGACGGATCTGGCATGACGTTCCAAGGCCAACATGGCGCACCGAGCTACTTGCCATCCATGCCGCTAACACACCACCAATACCGCTCAAGGCTATACGGAGTGGTGCAATCCTGTCCCGAGCTACTCTAGAGGCTTAGAGTAGCGTCGAATGAAGCAGAGCCAAACAAATCAGACTGCCTCTGTGTCCCATCGTACGAGCTGACCACCCATGGCGATGGTGCCTTTAAACACCTACGTACGAAGACGTCGACGATCATTAATAACTACATATGTCAACACACGACAATAGGTATAAAGCCACCCTTAGGAACAACACTGGAGGTCGGACCTAAGACACATACATACACACACACTAACTCTCCTATCTCCAACTCTTACTAACCTAAGTATCGAAGAGACTAAATCGAGAATCCCCCTCCCTGACCTGTGTGCAGGCACCCCACTGTCACGAACGGTCATCGTGCACCCGCAACAACTTCATTCAACAAACCGTTCATCGCTTTTACATTCTTATATAGAGATATGACATCATATTTTGCCTTGGTTATGTGTGTTTTTGCTTGAAAAATGTAAGCAACGATAGTTCGCAACTTACAGTATGACCACTCGTCGTGTTGGGCTGAACTACCCCAAAATGACTTCGTTTCACGTGTCATGAGTTGTTTTTTGTAAACCGTAGTTGCACACAAAACGTCAGCCATCTCAGCACCCTGGAACCCCCCAGGTGGCACAGGACTAGATGAGGCTTCGATATATTGTCGGGCGTTTGAATAATCTTCACAAGTTCGCACGTTATCTTGATGGGAACTTGCCTTCGCGCCCGGCACCCGGTGAGCAATTGTTTGTGGATTTGCAATTATTCGCTCTACCTTCTAAAGTCCTTGTTTTCTCCTTCTTTTTTTCTCTCTTGCACTCAAGGTGCTCACTGAATTGCTTGTAAATCTTCCCTCTTCACGAGACGACGGGACTTGTCAGTTGCTCATTTTCAATTTAATCAACTTTCTATTTTACAGGTCCTTCGAGACCTATACGAGATTGCAACTAAGTTGACCCTTTGCGGACGTATACGCTGCAAGGGTGCCTCATGACTTAGGCAATCCCAGCTAAGTCCAAGGAGTTGGCGTAAGGGTGCTTCATGACTTAAGTAACTCCAGCTAAGTCTGTGATTTTATCGTAAGGGTGCATCATGACTTTTGCAATTCCAGCTAAGTTCGTGACATTGTGGTATCAGAGCAGACAAGCAATTCGAGCAAGCAGCGAAGAAACTTCACAATCTCGCCATGGTAAAGCATCATGGCGAATCGAGCAAGACAGGGCAAGCCAAACCATTGCCCCAAGCAACCGCAGGTAGGTTGCAAGTGCAAATTCGCTCTCATGCTATTGGTGTCGCTCCGGAGGAACGTGGAAATGAACATGATGAGCGAGAAGTTGGCTACTCTCTGCGAGTAGAGGAGACACAATATGGAGCACCAACCGGGAAAAAGAGTCATAAGAAGAGACTCTCAATGATAGAAACCCGCTTGGATGTTCTTGAAGCGAGCTTAGAGGAACTTTTACAAGGCCAACAAAGACTTCTTGGGGCAGAGAGCTTACAAGAAGAAGTCAAATCCCGAATCGACAAGGTTGAGGCCTAAGCCGATTGATTGACGAACGATACAAAAAACTCCATGCAACACTTACACGAAGTCGTGGTAGAACTCACTTCTAAAGTGACAACACTCACAAGGGCACTAAATACGGGAGGGAGCAACACCCACGTTATGCTGACACAAAACTTGAGGGTACTTGAGCCTCATTGCTATGGAGGTGCTAGGGACGCAAAGGAGCTTGAGAATTTTTTATTTGATATGGAATAATACTTTCGAGCTATAAGGCTCGATTATGAAGATACTAAAGTTTCAATAGCAACAATGTATTTGAACGAGGATACAAAACTTTGATGATGAACCCGTTGGAAGGAGATCCAATAAGGTCAGTTTGGGGTGGACACACGGAAGGACTTGAAGCGAGAGTTGAGAATTCAATTCCTACCCGAGAACACAGAGTTCATTACAAGGAGGAAGCTGAAACAACTCCGCCAAAGTACTTCCATCCGAGAGTATGTGAAGCAAATTTATACACTGATGTTGGATATACAGGACATGTCTGAGAAGGATAAGTTGTTCAACTTCCTCGATGGCCTAAAGCTACGGGCTCAACAGGAACAGCATTGAAGGAATATCACCAATGTGATCGGGGTAATTGCGACTACAGAAAGACTCATCGACTTTGTTTCCTCGAAGGACTCAGGGAAAAAGAAATAATATTCAGGAAATCAACCTCCAAAATATTCTCGAGGGAAGGATCCCGAGGGTGAGCAAAGGAAGAAGAGTTCCCACAAAAGGCTAAGCTCAAAAGACAAGACCCAAAAACCTGACGAATGCTTCTTGTACGGAGGGTCGCACATGATGAGGGAGTGTCCACAAAAACAGACACTTAATGCCCTAATAGCTTCAATCCATCCCCCCAAGTCAGACAAGGACCGGGCCGTCGCCCTTAGTTCAAGTAGTTCAAAATCCAACAACGACGATGAGGAGTTGCAAGGTCCCCGGATGGGAGCAATGAGTTTGTTGAATGCATTACGGGGTCGAGTGGGGGAGAACATAAAGGTAAAGCCATAAAAAGCAGGGAGTAGTGAGCTGATGTATGTCGACATTAACCTCAATGGCTAAACAATCCATGCAATAGTGGACATGGGCACTACTCACAACTTTATTGCTGACCGAGAAGCAAAGCGACTTGGGCTGATTTTAGAGAAGAACCCAAGTCAGATGAAGGCGGTGAACTTGGAGGCCAAGCGAATCTCCGGGCTAGTAAAGGGAGTCCCTATCAAAATCGGAACATGGAGTGGGAGCACAAACATGATGCTGGTGCCATTGGACGACTTCTAAGTAATTCTCAGAATGGAGTTCGTCCATGCGACGAAGTTTGTGTTGATGTCGTTCCTAAACTCCCCATGTATGATGAGAGGTGACAACCCCTGTGTGGTTCCCGTCTCTCGGAGAGGCACCAAGGACCCCCAACAAATATCGACATTACAACTAAATAAAGGGGTACGAAAAGGTATATTAACATTCGTGACTACTGTAAAGCTAGAGCCCCTCAACGAGGAGGCCATTCATGAACCTATTATGGCGGTAAATGTTCTAAAAGAGTTCCAGATGTTATGCCACCCGAGTTGCCAAAAACTCTTCCACCACGCAGAGGAGTGGATTATCATATCAAACTGGAATCAGGAGTAAAACCTCCAGTAAGACCACCCTATTGCATGTCCCCAGAGTTGGCAGAGCTCAAAAAGCAGTTAGATGAACTGCTAAGCGATGGTCTTATCCACAGTTTTAAAGCACCATTCAGAGCTTCAGTTCTCTTCCAAAAAAAAATAAGATGGGAGCCTCCGACTATGCATCGACTATCGAGCCCTCAAAAAGGTGACGGTAAAGAACAAGTATCTCATTCCCCTCATCGCAGACTTGTTTGACCAATTAGGCAAAGCAAAGTACTTCGCCAAACTTGACCTTCGATCGGGGTACTGACAGGTGCACATTGCTGAAGGTGACGAAGCGAATACTACTTGCGTGACTAGGTATAAAGCGTTTGAGTTCTTAGTGATGCCTTTCGGCTTAACTAATGCTCCGGCCACATTCTGCACTCTTATGAACCAACTATTCAAGGAGTATTTGGATAAGTTTGTGATTGTCTACTTAGACGATATCGTCGTCTATAGCCAAACACTCGAGAAGCATGTTGAGTACGTTCACACAATTTTTAAGGTTATCAGGGAAAACACTTTGTTCATGAAAAGGAATAAGTGCTACTTTGCTCAAACAAAGATCTTATTTTTGGGACATCAAATAGGTGATAGTTCCATTCGAATGGACAAATCAAAGGTGCAAGCTGTTGTGGAATGGTGAACTCCAAAGAAGGTTTCGGAGCTGAGATGTTTCCTTGGTTTCGTCAACTACTATCGTTGTTTCATAGTTGGGTATTCGATGAGATGGTTTGAAAAATGTGAAGATGCATTCCAAGATCTAAAAGCTGTTGTGTTGGAAGAATCGGTGCTCAAATTATCAGACTATGGGGAGCCCTTCGAAGTCCATACGGATGCTTCAGATTTTGCTATTGGGGAAGTACTCATGTAGGAGGGTCACTCGGTGGCCAACAAGAGCCGCAAGCTCAATGAGACCGAGCGACGGTATCCGATGCACAAGAAGGAGATGATAGCGGTGGTCCACTATCTACAAGTTTGGCGGCACTACCTTCTCAGATTGCGATTTGTGCTGAGAATGAAGTACAAGCCCGAAAGAGCAAATGTCGTAGCCAATGCGCTAAGCCGGAAAGTGGAGCAGGTGAATATCATGCAGCTAGAGGGCGAAAGCCAAGCAAGTCAGCTGCACTCCAACTTCCTTTTCAGGATCAGGGATGAACTGTATAATGATCCCCATGCAATAACCCTGATGCAACTAATCAAAGAAGGCAAGGCACAATGATTTTGGGTCTAGGAGGGACTCGTCTACACAAAAGAGAATATGATTTATGTTCCTTAAGTGGACAATTTGAGGCGTGAACTTCTGAGAGAGTGTCACAATTCCCTTTGGGTAGGACATCCGGGCATTCACCGAATATTGGCTCTTGTGGAGAGGGCCTTCTACTGGCCAAAGATGGGGACTAATGTGGAGGAATACGTTCGAATGTGCCTTATTTGCTAATAAGATAAGGTGGAGCAGCAGAAGCCAATGGGACTTTTGGAGTCATTGCCCATACCAAAAAGGTTGTGAGAGAGTATTTCCTTGGACTTCATCTCAAGCTTGCCGACAATAGGGGAAGTCGGATCGATACTTGTGGTAGTTAATCGATTTTCAAAGTATGCAACTTTTATTGCTACACCCTTACACTGTTCAGTAGAGGAGACGGCCAAGTTGATGATGAAGATGTTGAATCTCATATTTTGATGATGAAATCAATTGATGTGTTTGTGATCTAATAAGCATTTTGAGTAACGCGGGGCTAACTTCGATCAGAAAAGGTAAATTGATTAAAGCAAGAGGAATCAGACGTTGGGTCGGAGCAAACATGTCAGAAGATTGGATGTCGAGCCGGAGGAACGGTCGACGTACCAGTAGAAGGCTTCGGGCCATAAATTTGGGCGTCGGGCCAAGAAGATCGAACATTGCGCCAAGAAGATCGGATGTTGCGACAAGACAACATGTCGATTGGGCAATACACCGAAGGAGAGGACGATGCACCAAAGGATCGGACGAAGCGCCGGATGAACCAATGACATGCCGGACAGCAAAGATTCGCTTGTAATCAATTATGTCTAGATCGAGTTAGTTTAGAGTCTAATTGAGTCTGTTTAAAATAAAATTAAGCCAACTCAATTAGGGGCCAACTGAGCCCAACATGGAGCTGTTTTGGGCCAAGAGAAAGGCACATTTAGTGACCCAAAAGTTGAGTCAGGCGGTGGCACCATCGGTGGATTAGTCTACGAGGCATAGTTTTCGAGACTGTGTCAGGCGGTGGTACCGCCAGACTGGGCGGTGGTACCACCCAGTGTCAGTGCTGTAAGCGGTGGTACCGCCCAGCACAGGCGGTAGAACCGCTAGGACCCGGGAAACCCGGGATGAGACCTTTTTTTGCTCCAATTTTGAAATCATTTGGGGTCTATAAAATACCTCAGCTATTCCTGCATGGAGTAATAAGATTTGAGCACGAAATTGAGTTGGAAAAGGGGGAAAGAAAAATAGGAAACTCTCTTAGGATTTAGAGTCCCTTCTTCCTAGTATTTAGAGAGTTCTTCTAAAGGGAGAAGTGAGGTCTAAAAAGAGAGGCTTGTAAGGGTTGTCTCCTAAACCCATGAAAAGGAGGAAGAGTATGAAAGGGTAGTTGATCTTCGCCTATTGAAGGAAGATCGTTAGTGGATGTTGGTGGCCCCGACGGAGTGGATGTAGGTCATGACGACTGAACCACTATAAAAATCTGGTTTGCATTTCTGTTTGTGCAATTTACTTTACGACAAACTTTCTTACTTGCTTTACACTCTTTCGAACGCTTTCAAGTTTAATATCTTTCCGAAACGGGTTTACTCGAAACGAAGATTTTAGAATTGACGTTTTTATCCGCTGCACTAATTCACCCCCCCTCTTAGTGCTGACTCGTTCCTAACAGAAGAATGCGGTGAAGTATTGAAGATTCCCGCCTAATATCATTAGTGATCAAGATGCTCGATTCCTAGGACGATTCTGGACCGAGTTATTCAAATTGTTGAGGTCTAAGTTATACTTCTCCACCAGCCTCCACCCCCAGACGGATGGCTAAATCGAAAGGATAAACTCACTCCTTGAGCAATATCTTCGACACTACGTGAGTGCTAACCAACGAGATTGGGTGACGTTATTGGACATAGCCCAATTCTCCTACAATTTGTAGCGGATCTCCGCGTCCAACAAGAGCCCCTTTGAGATTATTACAGGCCAACAACCGTCGACTCCTCAAACCTTGGCTATCAGGTATACTGGGAGTAGTCCTTCAGTATATCACTTTGCAAAAGAATGGCACCGAAATGCATATATTGCATGGGCTTACTTGAAGAAGGCGACCAAAAGGATGAAGAAGTGGGCAAACTTGGGAAGGCGCCTACAAAAGTTCAAAGTCGACGATTTAGTGTTGGTGAAGCTTCAACCAGCATCACTCCAATTCTTTAGGCACAAAGTACACAAAGGATTGGTGCGCAACTACGAAGGGTCGTTCCCAATTATCAGTAGGGTGGGTACCGTCTCCTACAAGTTGCAGCTGCCGACGTGGCTCAAAATTCATAATATTTTTCACGCTAGTAACTGGAAAGCTTATCACTCAAATCCACAAGATGCTTCCCGAAGTATTCCAACTAGGCTACCCCCCACTAGAGCCTCCTACGAGAAGCGAGTTGAAACCATTTTAGCAGATTGCAAGATAAAGCTACCCAATGGAGTTGAGTAAACCGAGTACTTGGAGAGGTGGCGAAAGCTTCCCCGAAATGAAGCCAATTGGGAGCCCGAAGATGCCCTATGACATGAAGAAGCAGTCGTCAACAACTACGAACAAGCATTGACGAGGGCGTCGACAGTTTAAGTGGGGGAGAATGTCACGAATGGTTGTCATGCACCCACAACAACTTCGTTCAATAAACTGTTCGTTGCTTTTGCATGCTTATACAAAGACATGGTAGAATGCTTTGCCTTGGTTATGTGCGTTTTTGCTTGGAAAATGTAAATAATGATAGTTCGTAGCACTGTAGTGCGATCGCTTGTTGTGCTGAGCCAAACTGCCCTAAAATGACTCCGTTTTCACATGTCATGGCTTACTTTGTGCAAACTGCAACTGTATACAAAATGTCAGCCATCTTAGCAATCTGGAACCCCCGGGTGGCATAGGGCTGGATGGGGCTTCGGTATATTGTCGAACGTTGAACAATCTTCACAAGTTCGCACGTTAACTTGCCTTTGCGCCCGGCACCCGATGAGAAATTGTTTGTAGACTTACAACTGTTCGTTCTACTTTCTAAAGTCCTTGTTTTCTTCTTCCTTTCTTTTCTCTCTTCCACTCAAGCTGCTCACTGAATTGCTGGTAAAGCTTCCCTTTTTGCGAGATGTCAAAACTTATCCGTCGCTCGTTTTCAATTGAATCAACTTTCTGTTTTACAGGTCCTTCGAGACTTGTACAAGGTTACAACTAAGCTGACCCTTTACGGACACATATGTCGCAATGGTGCCTCATGACTTATGCAATCCTAGCTAAGTCTGAGGACTTGGCACAAGGGTGCTTCACAACTTAGGCAACTCCAACAAAGTCCGTGACTTTGCCACAAGGGCGCTTCATGACTTAGGCAATTCCAACTAAGTCCGTGAGTTGGACAAAGGTACCATCTTCTCTATCATCTTTGTTGCCTACTCTTTTGAGTCGCAAAGGTACAACACCGCGTACTGCCTACTTCGTTCCTTGGTCGAGCACTCTTGCATCGACCCAAAGTCCTTCACTTTTGGCTATCTTGATGAGAAGCTCATTGACACCGGTCTTACGAAGTTCATTGGCCTCTGCCCTTTAGTCTTGTCTCGGTACTTAGAGCTTGCCACTGCATTCTCCACATTCTCGGCCCTTTTCACAACCAAGTATCCTCCCTTTATGAAAATAAGGGATCGATGACTTCACAGAAGCCCCATCTCTACGGTACCATGGTGTTGCCATGCCCATAGCCCTAATATCCATCATGTCGCATCTGCGTCCCTTTCTTTATGATCGGTAGATCTGCCTCTATGGCACTCTTCCGAGTCCACCTTCATTCTAATCAATGCTTGTTTTTTTTTTTTGTAGCTAAGTTTATTTGGACTCGTCGTCGCTTCCTCGCCTCTTTTGACCCCTTGCTTTAATACTTCTGTGTTCTCCGAGCTGTTCCCCTTGGTCGATGGAAATACCAACTACACCTCTCATGCATGGCCTCAGCCATCATGTTATAGGGTTAGCACTGATTATATTCTCCTTAGCTTCCTTGGTAGTAACATTTGCATACTTGGCCTTGTCCTCTAACTTACCGAGCTCGCTTAAACGAATATGAGCTCTGGAGTAGATTAACTCTCCAGTTGCTCTGATTATACCTCTATATGATCAATTTCTTCCCATGGGACTCACTGGTACTTGCATTCGGTATACTCCCTCGATGATATATAGCGCCCATATGTTGATGACCAAAGCTTTTATCCGATACAAAACTCAATGTATGCATGAAAGACTCGCCTCTGCGATACCATGACATTCACTCCTTGAATTCATAGCCTTTCTTATCGTCATGTTGTTCACCGAAGTGGAGCTCATAATAGCTCCTGATCATGCCTCTATATGATCTAGTCCCTCGCGGGACTAGATTCATGTGTATCGGATTGCCACGAACTGTTTTACTACGATCCGCTGCACCATGTCGCCTCTTGATAACATCTTTATTGCATTTCGATCCTTATGAGATGAACTCGGATTATGATCCCTCCATGTGTGGCCTCTGCCAACACATCACATGTCCTCTTCCACCTTCAATTGTATTCGCTCCTTTGGCAATCGACCTTCGTCCACCTGCTCTCGGGTCAAACCCAAACGAAGCATAGCTTTAGGACAGTCCATCGCATAGTAGCTCCCGAAGTTCACTGACTTCGTTGAAATTGGTGCACTATTGTCTAGATCCTGGACCTTTGCCCCTACCAGCATAATCTCTGCTACGCACCGCTTCCTTCATGGCAACTTGAATGGTAGCACTGTGGCATATTCTTCAAGATTACCTGACTCTGCATCCTCTTACCCCATGCCAAAGTCTTCTTAACCCAACTTCACCTCCGCAAGTTGAGTCGTATTGGTTCCTCCGTCAAATGCTTTTTTGAGATAAGATGCATGTGCCTAGAAGCTCCCTTCGTCTTTGGTACCATGCAGGATGAGTCCGCTCCATCTGAATGAGGGACCCATTGAACAACATAATCTCGCTCTTGCTTCTGCAAGAGTTCATATCATTAACCTTTGTCCAAGGAAAGCTTCGTGCCTCTGCTCCATGTTCCATCTATGTCAACTCCCTTCATGCGGCTTGGGTCCTTCACCAAGTTACACCTAAATTGCTCTCTCATTGATTTACATTGAGTTGATGGTGGCCTTGATGCCCATCATTCCACGAGTTAGCCCTCCGTTAAGTCTGATCTTCATATCGGCTCCAAATGTGCCTTCATTTGTGTTGCCTAGGGTCGCTCCCCCACATGATCTCGCGATGCATCTCCCAATGCATTTTCTCAAGCGAGATCATGCGACGACTCTTAGCCACTCGCTCGATCCGTTGAGCTTTGTGGAGTTGTTGTCTTGAGGCACTCCTCAGCATATGCGGTCCATTGCATATGATTTTCCTTCTAGAGAACCGAGACTTATCTCTCCAAAGTATCTGTTCCATTGGAGCAACTTCTCTCTTCACATCCTTCTCTCTGGAAGTTTCGGAGACCACCATCCCCTTGGACTACTTCGTCTTACTAAATAAATTGTGCATTGTTTTGCCCCCGCAAATGCACTTACTAGATTTGGACTCCTCACCAATACAGCCCTTGTTGCACCCCTCAAGACCTAATAATATATTAAACTCGTTGCACACTTCAACCTCTTACGGACATATCCTTCTCATGCCAACGAAAAAGTTTCAATGCTCCATGACATCGAGTTTCGATCGCCTTGGGATGACCACGAATATTCTATCGTCCGTATACAAGCCCTTGCATAAGTACCGAATTCTTTGAGTTAGCAATTCCCCTCACCTCTGTGAGCTTTACATAACTCTTTCAGTCGTTGAACAACTCATTCCACCTTGCATGGTCTCATCCTTTATCAAGCACCTTGCTTGCCTTGAGCACCATTAAGTATGGTTGCCAACGTCGAGCCGTAGCTTGAACTCAGTCATCCCAACCTTTGTGTGCTATGCATTCTTTTAAGCTTGCTTGTCCTCGTGGTGCCTCTTGTGCGAAGGGTTGGCCATTCCTCTAAACGTCAATCTCAAATGCCCGTTCCTCTGAGCGATTCCTTTTCCCTACATCTCCATGCTCGTTTCCCCTAAACGGTCACGTGTGCTGGCTGCCCTCAACGCAGCCCCACTAGATTTTTCACGTTTGCATACCGAATGTTTCTATGAGTGCTTGTCCTTCTCTGATACCATATGTCACACACTTAGTTGGTTTTGCCTAAGTTGTGTAGTACCCTTGTATGTCCGTCTGCAAATGTCAACCTCCCTGAAACCTTCTATGGGTTAGAGAAAGCGTTTCACTCGGGATCCATAATCAATTATTTCAGTAAACACTTCGTAGCCAATACAAACTACAAACAGACTTCATAAGCTCTGAACGGTCGTAAAACAAAGGGTCCAAAATGGTCAACTATAAACCAAAATCTCCCATAAGTGTCCACATAACACAATATTTATTTACAAGCCGAAAATGGCCACCAAACCCAACTAAAATGGGGTTGTTAGGCCTTCGACCGTTCCTCTACATGCTGTGCAAAGCATAAACAAATCAAAAGACACAAACATACATAAGTATTACATTGAACACCCAGTTTTAATTTTGTCCGTGACAATTTGGTTTGGCATTCGTGACCGAGGCAATGCTACTGCCTGAGATAGTTTTCCTGACCATCCGAATTGAGAACTATGAAGAAGGCACGTCGGAGAAAGGGCTTCGAGCAAACCTCGACCTCATCGAGGAATGAAGGGCCAAGGTGCACCTCCACGCCTTAGCTTACAAAAAGGTTGTAGCAAGACTTTACAACTGGAAGGTGCGCCTTCAACTGATTAAAGTCGGAGACTTAGTCCTGCGAAGAGGCACAGTCCATTGCTGACTACACCTCGGACAATCCATTGCTGACTATGTCTTGGCCAGACCATTGCCGACTATGTCTCAGCTAGTCCATTGTCGACTATGACTTAGCCAGTCCATTGCCGAACGCATCTAGGCCGATCCATTACCGATTATTTCTTAGCCAATCCATTACCAACTATACCTTGGCCGGTCCATTATCGAGCATATCTCGGCTAGTCCATTGCTAACTATGTCTCGGGTAGTCCATTGTCGGCTACGTCTCAACCAGTCCATTATCGAGCGTATCTTGGTTAGTCCTTTGCCGACTACGTCTCGGCCAGTCCATTGCCGAGCGTATCTCAGCCAATCCATTGCCGACTACGCCTCGGCCAGTCCTTTGCCGAGCACACCTTGACCAGTTTAATGCCAAGGTATATACCAACTAAAACAATACCGAGCTACATCCTAGCCAGTACGGAGCTGAGCTTACAGCAAGGTAATCCACCCGACCAGTGGGATCGAGGACCCGACTTGCAAGGCCCTAAGCCATGCCTCACGATTCTCCTGACGCACAACTCCTTTAGGGGGGAGAGAATGATATAGCATATTTTGTCATCCACTCCACGTACACGTCGGTTGTCACGATAGATCTAGCACATCGTTCCAAGGCAAACGTGGCACACCGAGTCACCTGCCATCCACGCCGCTAGCACATTGCACCAATACCGCTTGAGGTTGTACGGAGCGATACAGTCTCATCTTGAGCTACTCCATAGGTGCAAAGCAGCGCCAAATGAAGCAGGGTTGAACGGATCAGATTACCCCGGCATCCCAGCATACGAGTTAACCACCCATGGTGACGGATGAAGACGCCGATGATCATTAATAACTATATACGTCAATACACGACAACATGTATAAAACCACCCCCAGGAATAATGCTGGGGGTCGAACCTAAGATACATACACACACACCCCCTAAATCTATTATCTCCAACTCTTGCTAACTTAAGAATCCCCCTCCAGATTCCGACTTGTGTGCAAGCACTAGGCGAACAGTTAAAGGAGTGATCTTTATTATTCACCGAGAAGAACAAGGCCTACGTCCCCTCAACCAAGCCTCAAGTTAACACGCTCCAGCTTAGAGGTTGTGTTGATGATCTTGCACACTTGGGATGGGCAAGCACACCTCGACCATGATATAAAGGTATAAAACAAACTTTATTAGATCCAGGTTACATTAGAAAGATGTTCTCAAATGCTTATGTCCTGATGTATTACTCTTCACTTCAATTTCCAACCTGGTGATTCCAGAATTAGTTATTAACACAATAAGATCACCTCAATGTTAGAGCTGTAAATCTACATTTTTCGTAAGAGATACCTCCTAGAATATTTCACACAAGATGAAGTTAAACTCTGTACATCCTCTTGACAAAAAGGGGTTTATATAAGCTTGCTATCTCTTGCAAAAGATACAAGGTCATGGAACGTAAATAATAATCTAATAATCAGGAATTTGATGTTATAGAGGTTTTAGCTTCAAGTAAATCTGAAAGGATAATCTGAGCATTTGTAATGCTTGTAATCTCCATATCTTATGGACACAGTTCCTTCATCAACATGTAATTTGGTTTTGGATACCGGAGCCCCATCTCCTGCATGCTAGTAGATGCCACCCCTTTGTAAGTGAACATGACTTCCACGTCTTATTGTGCTTTGTACCTATTTTCTTTTATTCTCACATATTCACATATCCTAGCATGGACAATTACTAGATTCAGCGTTTCTTGGATTTTAGGTTTTGAACTTTGAGCAATATATAGGTCACTTCTTAGTCATTCATTTCAAAAATTAAAGTGAGGTTGGTGGAGGCATAGTGCAACAGTACAAAAGCTAATATGCTTACCCTGTCCAATTTAGATGCACTTTGTCAGCTTGCTTCTATCCACATATCATGAAATAAAAAAAGTCAACAGGTACCTTTTTGTTCAAACAAAAAAGAAATAGAAGAATCACAAGCAATTAGAACTACCACAAAGCTAAGTTTTAGTTAATTTACAAATATGTGTTCAGAATCAGTAGCACATTGATATATGCACATGTTTCAGATTAATAATTACAAGGCTACAGATCTATAGTTTGAAGTCAAGGACAGAAAAAATGGGATCCGGCATGTGTCTCAGAGAAAATAAAATTGTTTAACAATTAGGAAATGCCTCAAAGATAAGGTTAACTGTATATATTATGTCAAAAATACTTTATTTATGGTGCACACCACAGGCTCAGACCATGGATATGCAAGATGAACTTACTTCTAAACATTTTTGCAAACATAAATAAGCCTTCACAAAGACAGCAGATATCAAACAACATCAACTATCTGAAATTTCAGTTCAACACATGTATCGATTTACAAATACACGATAAAAGAAACATATTTTACACAAATAAATTTATCTATCATGATGTAAGTACTGCTCATGATATTAAATCAATCAATTTCTAAATAAATCAAAAGATAAGTGATAAAAAACGAAATTCGAGTTATGAATCTTAGGACAAACTATCAAAATCTTTACCGGCTAGTTTAGCTTACATCTCCAATCAACCTCTACCGTTCCTAGGTTTCGTAATCAGATGAATCCACTCCCATCTAAAAACCAGCTGCTAATCTTGCAACCGATTTTAATTCTTCAATGCTTCTTATTGAAATTGCTTAAAATTGCTTATATGATATCTTCTATGCCTAATTTATAATATTGTGCATACCATCGTATCAATATCAAGTGCAAATTGCTGTGACTGCTGCCAATGGTAAATGTATTTACCAATGGCCATGGGTATTACTGAACACTGATCAGGTCTCAAGCGACTCAATAGAACCGTGACATAACAGGTGATGGGCGATCATCCTACATTAATGAGGACACCAGCAATAAATGTGATGCACGGATAAATCCATCAATCATAAAGAACCAACATCCTCAGTTATTATATGCCCTATGTTTCAGAGTCAAAAAGTGATGGCGATCTGGAGAAACCTGGTTCACTGAGCCGGGTGAGGAAGAGGCGTGCCCACGAGCCGAGGTCGTAGGCGGCGACGGCGGACGAGCGGAACCCCCATAGATCGGCGTACACCACCAGCAACCTGCCCCGACTTCGGTCGACCGCGATCCCCAGCGACGCGTTCCCCGCGACGTCGGGGTCGGAAACTGCCGCCCGCTCCACCAGGGCGCCGGAGGCGGCGTCACCTGCGGGGATCTGGACAACGCCGCCACCTAGGAAGGTGGACGCGAGGAAGCGGAGGCCGTCGGGGTCCCACTTGGCGCACTCCCGGAACCAGTCGCGTGTTTGGTAAGTGAACCCCGCGGCGGAGCGCTCCAGGGAGACGATGATTGCTAGGGGGATGGCAGAGACGAGGAGGAGGAGGAGGACGACGGCGTTCCTCGACGAGCGGCCGCCTGTGCTGCGGACGGCGCTGCTGGTTGTTGATTCCGCCATGGGATTGACACGGCCGCACTACGAGGCGGAACGAGAAGGGGGGTTGGTAGGCGTTTCACATAACGCCAAAAGAGCAGGTTTTGGTTGGTTCACGTTGCCAAAAATTGGGTTACGATCATGCATTGGAATCTACAAAAAGCAACAGGTTTTCGCCTACCAAGCATCTGACCCGAAGATATCGCCCCCAACGTCACTCACAAAGAAGTCCCATATGGGCCCCGCGAATCGGACGGGCCATCTGGCAGGAGAACTATACAGGTAGAATATCTGGGGACGGACATCTGATCCTCTACATCACTCTACTAACCGTCAACCTAATCACACAATTTTACATTATTAATATTAATATTAATATTATTATTTAAATATTTTGACATATTGTAAATAAAATATGATAAATCTAGGAAAATTTATAGAAAAAATAATTTAGTATTGTATATGAGATGAGATGAAGAGTTTCAATCAAATACAACAATGATAGAATCTTTTGGAAAGTATTCATGAGACATAAGTTAACATTGAAGGATATACTTCCGTATAACTTTAGTAGTCATGAGATACTAGACTAAATTGAAAGATCTACTACTGCATAATTTCAAATCTAATAAGCTTCTTTTGGTATGGGAAAGTAGACATGAGATACAATTCCATATTTTTATGAAAACCTTTTGGAGGGGAGAGTTATGAAAGAAAATGATCTCAATTTTAATGCTTTGGCTCAATATCTAGACGAAGATAAACTTATCATCAATGAGTTATACATTAGATATGTATGAATTTGTGAAATCTAAAATTTTCTGATAAGATAATATTCATTAAAACAATTTGTTTTAGATATTTGACACTTAATTTCTTCATATTTCATAAGTATTTAAAGATATTTCAGAGTTTAAAAAATCTTTCAATAATATGTTTGAAAGAGAAATTTTAAAATGAAAATTATTGTTTATAGAAGTTATAAGGTTGATCATTATAGATGGATAATGATCAACATTGAGTATAAATACAATTATATTTAATCTCATATTAATCAAAGTTTGATAAAAATTATATTAAATCTCATATTAATAAAAAAAATTAGTAGAAAAATCATACATGTCCATCATAGAGTAACAAACAACGATGGTTGATGACGAACCTAAAATTGTCAAACATCAAGAACGTAGTTGCATGCATCTCAATTAAGTTCGATTCTAATTCCCCGTCATCCATCGTAACGTGATCATGAACTGTTAAAAACGATCGTAGCGGGTTTGGTAACGTTTCGTATTTGCCCGTTTCCGTTAATTGTACCCACAGTGGAGTTGCACCTCGAGCAATCTCGATCGACGCCGCCCCGCCGTGCGAGGACCAGTCGCAGGTAAGACGAAGCCAGCATCGATCTCCTTCCGAGGTTCTTCTTCCGCCCTTTCTCTTGTTGTTTGTTTCTCCGATTAGGTTTTCTTTCTTTACTAATAGATCCCAATCTGTTTCTTCTGATTCGTCGTTTCAAGATCTGAAATGGGTTGCGCTAGCCAATTGGAACTTTTGCTTCTGTTATCTCAAATTGGTCGAGATGTCAGAGGTGAAGTCGTAGGTTATGGGATGATCTTTTTGGTTGGTGATTGAACGGTGGTGTTATTGTTGCTGGGTTCCGATTGGCGTAATGAGTGGAAGTTGGGAGATCAACATCATGCTGTTGCTATATGACACGAATGAATAATCAAATATTCGGATTGCAAATCTATGTCTCAGATACATGCATAAGCTGTTAGACCTAATGACATCGAATCGAAGCGAAAGGTCCCGAGTTCAAATTTTTTTAGGTCACGGTTATATAAACAAAGATCCTCGATTAATTTTCATGCATTGGGTTTGAGCCATCTACCACTCACATGTAAGAGGATTATTAATAATACAAGAATATAGATTCTGCCATATCTACTAGTTTAAGCTTTTAAATATGATAGAGATAATGATTTTATGTGGAGAATTGTTTTTGGGTATTTTGATATATGTTTCTTTTGTGTGGCAACAATTGTGGACCTCAGAAATAAACAAGAACAGACTTTTAAATAGCTTCCTCATAAGTTATCCAAGTGAGATGTGAAGATGAGTAAGAAGCTAGAATTGCAACTTAAAAACATGATTGAAGTTTACAAAGCCTTTTAATCGTCATCATCCAGGAGATTTAACCATAAAGCATACTTTCTGGGTCTTATATGATCAAGGTTGTGAGCTTGAGCAAAAAGGGGTTTGAAAATTTTTTCTTCATGATAAGGAATTTTTTTCAGATGAGTGGCTTGTCTAAATTTGAGGATTAGATTCATATGAAATCTAGAAAGTTTGAGACGAAACAAGGAGCAAGTTACTCTGAATTCCAAAGACTGGTAGTGCAACTAGGCATTAGTCTAAGCTACATGGACCATAATATAAGTTTGCAGTTTACTTTATGTATTTTGGTTTTGTTGAAATGATCAAGTCAATAATGCTTTCGCATCTTGATGAATCTTTTGGCAAGCTCAAGAGTCTCTCATTAGCCATTCTGCCTGTCATTTGCATTCTGTCGTAGATAATAGCATTAATTTATGATGCTAAATTTGGTGATGGGAGTTGCGGGTTGTTGGGTTATCAGTGAAGAAGGCCTTCTAAAAAAGTTTATGATTTGGTAATCTTTTCAGCTTTGAAGATTAGGCTCATAAGATGTTACTTCTGCACCTTTATTATTGTTTCCAGATCCTGTTATCTTTTTCTCAGTTCCTTTTGTTGTTCTATGACATTTTTAGCAACAATGTCTTGAAATCCACTGCCAATGCTTACTTCTTCCCTTGTGTGCTATCTCTTGACATATATTCCCTCTCTTGCATGCTTACCTAGCTTTATTAACTCTTCAACTATTTTACGATACATATTTCTTCTAAATTTTTGACATAGATGGGATGATGATAAGGTGTCATGAACAACGTGGTATAACTTTTCTGCCAAACAATTATAATTTCTTGTCTGTAGCAGTTGTGTTTTGCCAAAGAACAGATGGCTTCTCGTAAAATTGCTCACACTACCCTGAAAGGCCCTAGTGTTATCAAGGAGATTGTAATTGGCCTAGCACTGGGACTGTTTGCTGGTGGTATGTGGAAGATGCACCACTGGCATGAGCAGAGGAGAACAAGAGCTTTTTACGACATGCTGGAGAAGGGTGAAATCAGCGTGGTAGTCGAAGAAGAATAGCCATACAATCTCATTCTCAGTATGAAAGGAGGCTGTCCTGATCTTGAAAGCTCAAGTACATGTTCAGTTCTGTTGGTCACTTCCTGCTGCTCGATCCAAATAAGCTTTAGTAATAGTTGCGAACACCATAGTTATGCTATGGACTTGAGTTATGCTTCTTAGGATGTCTATGTTTGATGACATCGACAGGATTTTTTTTTTTGGTTGTCTTTTTTCTTGTGATTTTGGTTTATATTTTGCTTCTAGTTTGATAATAATATTCACCTGAATAGCTAGCTGTGGGTATGATTTTGCACTTTCTTTATTGAAATTATGTATTGTATCAATCTGTTGCCTCCTTAGATCACTCTGTTCCCACTGCACATTTATGAAGTGTAATTTCTTAATTTTTTTCTAATATTCAGTGATCTGTCCTTCAAAACATATATCTAGTGATTAGAAATTAATGGTATTGCTCTCTGGATCCCTGTAAAGTTCTATCTTAAACAAGGTTTTGAGTCATGATATTTTAATGTAAAATGGAAAGTTGCTATCTCAAGCAGTCTTTGTTTTTGATCACAAGCAATGAGAACATAGATCTTCTAATGCAAAGAATTTAACATCAGAAATCATGTAAGAATTCAGGTATGAGCATCATCTAATGTATCTCATTTGTTATAATAAAAAAATTATAAAAAGAAGATCAGAAATCAAGATCATGATGTCGATGCGTGAACGGCCGGAAGGGCTTTCAGGTGGAATATTCTTCCAGACTAAATCCGGCCCATTTTCGTTGCCGTGACGGAGCCCTAATTTTGTGACCCAATTGGCGGAGATCCAAATAGCTTTATTTGATGCTTCACACCGGGGCAAATCACGTGAACCGTACGATTTAATCTCCGTCGACATCCAACTGTCGCAAGATCTTATGGAGAGAATGTTTAGCCAGTCTAAATCCGGCCCGTTCGTTGTCTTAACGGAGCCCTAATTTCGTAATCCGATTGCCGAGACCCAAATCGCACGATCCGACCCGCACACTGGAGGCGGTGACTTGACCTCTTACGCTTACCGTGTCCCACGTTTGGTATTCGTCGCATTTATGTTACTAATTTGATTGCCTTCTTTTTATTTCGGACCCCTCCGCAGATGCACTCTTCTGTAGCTTCGAAACCTACATAACTAGCACTAAAAACAAAGATAAGGAAATCGAGAAAAAGAAAACCCTTGAACAGGGGCCCAAAGAGAGAGAGAGAGAGAGCGAAGAGAGAGAGAGAGAGAAAGAGAGGGTCGTGGCGATATCCTCGAATCCTCGCGTCGAGTCGCGACACCTCCCGTTCAACGGCCGGCGAAAGCCCTAAAAACTCGCGGTCCTCCCACGCCGTCTCCCGTCTCCGAATCCGCCCAAGAATCGGCGCCCCTCGGCCTACCTATCTCCCCCGAACATCCTCCGGTGCGGGTGTCGTTTGATGCACGCACTCGCCCCGTCTTATGACTTGGAATCAGATCTCGGGCCGTTTTGCCCTAGCTTTTGGAATCTGAGCTGCTCTCTGGGTTTCTCGGGCTCCACAGGGGGGACTTTTGCTTCCTTCTGGAGGGGAAATCGGAGAATGCAGCATGGTTAGAGGATTATAAGGTTTCGGGACTTTGGAAGGTCTTCTCGAGAGATTGGGCGGCTTCCTGTTCAAGTGGCTGATTTTTATGTAATGTAGGTTTTCAATTTTTTATTCTAAATTGACTATTTGATGTTATGCCTATTATTCTTCTTTGTTTATTGTTGATGGTGAATTGTTGTTACATTGTTAGGGTTAGAGATCCGTTTTTCTAATTCTATTTTCGCTTGCCTTCGCTTGCAGTATGCTTAGATATAGAAAGAAATGGTAAGTTGGCTAGAGTGTTTTCATAGTCAAGCTATTCTGTGACAAGTTTAGTTGTGTTAGACGCTGTAAACATTTGGGCACTAAATGTGACCTGATCCTTCTTCTATATGTAAAATTACGAGGCAAAAGGGTTAATGAGCTGGCAGGTTGAGTAAGGCCGGTTCAACTTAGTTTTGGGAAATATGGCAACCTTGAAGGTGTAATTGCGATGAAAACACTGCTTAGTTAGGATGGTAGTGGTAGAAGGAGATCTGTTCTTCTTGATGGTTCTTTTGTTTCAAGGGGTTAGCATTGGCACATCGAGAGAAGTGAAAAATGTGCTATTGAAGAACTTTATTGTCCTCCATCACTTTATCTGACATTGTGTTCAGACTATTCAGTGTTCTATATCCTTTTCCTGTCTAATTATATTCTTTTGCTACCTCCTTCCTTTTTGTCCAACGGTGCTGCTTCAGTCTTGCAGCATTTTTTTGACAATATGAATACTCTAGGCTTGCAATTTGGTTTACTTTGATTTTGCTAACTTGTATTTGTCAGGAAAAGATTGTAGAGAAGAAAAACTTGACTAGAGAAGATAGTAGACATAGCATGGTGAAATGTCTTTGACTTAAAAAGCATTTGTTCCTAGAGTCATATCAATGTGTTTTTTCTAGGAAGCCTGTTTCTCTAAACAATTTTTCTTGTCATCTCTAGTTGTATGAGAATATCATGCTTCATTTTGCTCTTGTTCTCTCGAACATTTGCTATTTGTTTGACATATACAAGTATTTTATTTTTGTTGTTTATCAATTCAACTCCATGACATGTACAAGCATTTTCTTCTGTTGGTTGCAACACAGATAGTTCAACATACCATATTTAGTTGAAGAATCACCCAAATCACCCTTACACTGGACCACAACACATTCTTTGATTGATTTATCAAAATCTGGAAGTTTAGGGTGATAGAACATATATTATTTTGGGGGGTTCGGACTTTGGATCAAAGAATTCAATGTTGGCAACCTGATCCATGCTAGTTCACGGTTGGATGGTAGGAGTCCAGTCCGTTCCGGCATACCTTAATATTGTTGGGGGGGGAGAGGTGGGGAGGAAGAAGGAATACAACGAAAAAGGAAGAAGAAGAATAAGAAGGAAGAAGAGGAGGATGTGGTATATGGAGCGAGTAGTGAGCAGGGGACGTGCAGACAATGGCAGGCATATAGGTGGCAATAGGCGGTGAAGAGTTGACTCCTAACTCCTAACGGTGTGTTGCATTGTGAGTCCTAGCATGGGGTTACAAGAAAAAAAAAATGTAACAAACCGGACTGAATTGCCGGGTTATAAGCGGTACGTGTCTTGGTCAGCAGTTGGATCAGTGAATACTGGTTGAATCATACTAACTCCCAATGAGCTCTACTATGGTGTCACGGACTTAGCTGGTTTTGCCTAAGTCGTGCGGCACTCTTGCGTATCCGTCCGCAAAGGTCAGCCTCTCTGAAACCTCCCATGGTCCCTTAGGACCTACAAAAGAGAAAATGGGTTAGAGAAAGTGTCTCACTCGGAATCCACAAGCAAACATTTCCGAAAACACTTCATAGACAATGCAAATTACAAACAAACTTTACAAGTTCTGAACGGTTGCACAACAAAGGGTCAAAATGGTCCACTACATGCCGAATAACTCTCGCAAGTGTTCACATGACACAACCTTTATTTACAAGTCTAAGAAGGCCACCAAACCCAACTAAAATAGGGTTGTTAAGTCTTCGACCGTTCCTCTACATGCTGTGCAAAATATGAATAAACAGAAAGACACGGACATACATAAGTATTACATCAAACATCCTGTTTAAAACTTTGTCCGTGATAGTGGGGTCAAAAGAAAACAAGTATATGTAACAAACCGGACTGTGCAGTTTTAAGCAGTCTGCATCATGGTCGGCAGTTGGGTTGGTGAATACTGCTGAATCGTACTCAACTAGGTGAAATTTAATACCTTGCTTTGGACATCTAAAATAATGCTGAATGCTCATTAATTCCTAGTCCCAAGGGAATGCACTTTTTCCTAAGAAGATGGATTTTTCTTGGATTATTTCTGTTATCTGATTATTGCTTGAAAATATTGTGCTTCTTTTTACCATTGCTTCTTAGTATTCCAACTTCTGAACCAAGTTGTGATGTTATAACTTCGTAGGATGAGAAAAGTGAAAATCTGTTGTTATTTGCATCACATTAGTTTGGTGGAACCTAGGTGATCCAGGAACCATTTGATTCTCAGGTTACTCATTCTTTGTTTTTGCTGGTGTTCCATGCCTTTGGCTGCTGAGGGCTGAAGATGTTCGCGATGGGAAACTGACAAGTCTAACAATAAAAGGTTGACACATATTATAATATTGGCCTAATAGATGACACAAATTGTGATGTTGGCTTCAAAAATCCTGCGACGAGCTATAATCTTTGAGAGCGTTTAGTTATAAGACAGCTAGTATTTGAGTTCCTTTGTTTATATGGGACAAGGCCTTTGTAGTTATATGTGCTGTTTAGCTCTCTATCAGTATGAAAGACAATGTTTCAGGCCTACCATATCTCCATTTAAGCCAAAGTGTTGGGTAGTTAAGAAATTTCGTATTAAAAAACTATTATGGCTTGATTGTGCCTTTTGAGATGTCTGAGTGTATCTCTACTGAATGACTAGATTGATGACAAGTTGGAGAATACTTCAATCAAGGATAAGATGAGAGAACTGTTTGAGTGGTTTGGATATCTTTGGAGAATATGAACAACTAACATTTCAAAGAAGTCAACATTCACGACTGTAGTCATTTGAACATATCCAGCTTGAGAAGCTTAAAAGTTTACTTGTTGCTTCCTTCTGATAGTTGGTCTTTTCAAAACTTGCTACATCTCTTTTAACCTTATATGAAAATTTAAATTGGAAACTTTGGTGGAGCCAAAAGGAGGTAAAGTAGGTTAATATAGGTACTCAAGGATGAAGATAATTGGAAAATGTATCTAGTAGCAATGAAGTTAGTTACATTACTGGTGATAAGTCTACACTATTTGTAATTTGACATTGCCTCTTTTGGAGACATATATATGCAAAGATAAAGAGTTCAAAGTTGCAGTCTTTGCAGTTGTGGAAAACCAAACAAAATGATTGCAACAACAGATGTTGCAGTTCCAACTGTTTTTTATTAGTATTTGACCTATAACAAGGCCTTAGTGTAGAGAACTAATAGCAAACTATCACTTTGGTGGAGAATTATTGTTTAACCCGGTAAAGTTTTGGTTAAAGTAAAAGTGTGAGTCTTTCTGTAATCACCGATGATTTTTTTCCCTTAACATAAATTAATTACCATAAATAATGTGTTGTTTTATTTAAATTATTAACTTCCTTGTTTGTGTAGTATGGTTAAGGAAATGTTTAAGATTGATTTCCTTAATCATGTGGACAAATTAGAAGTTCATTGATTTATTTCCTAATGAGTGATGTGATTTTTAGGAAGTAAATAGTTTAAATTTCATTTTTTTATGTGAATCATAAGAAATAAATATTACAATTCTATTTTAATATGCGAAAGTAAAATAAAAATAAAATAAAAATAAAAATTAAATTATTGCTTGCTTTTGGGGAGAACTCATCTTCTCTTATATAAAGGGAGGTCCCTGTCCCTCATTCCTCATTGAGTCTAGCAATGGGAGGATTGAGGAAAGGATTCCCCGAGGAGAGGTAGGGTTCTCTATTTTTTTTGTTATCACATTTTATTCATATCTTAAAATCTTTGATATTAGAATTGTTATAATTTGTATGATGTATAATAATATCTTAATTTTGAAATTTTATGATTAACAAATAATGATCATTGAATTATGATGTTAGAATGATTAGTTAATTTAATAATAGTTCTAATTCATTTAATTATACATTTATGATTCAAGGAATTATGTGCGAATTTTTATGATTTAATTAGTTTAAAATTTAGAATCATGAATGTACGTTAGTTAATTTATAAAAAAGAATGGATTTGAGCTTAATTATTATTTTATAATATTTTAAAATACTTCTGAAAATATTAGAATATAATTTAATAAGAGGGATCAAATTAGGGTCTTACCTGGGTTAAGTTGATTGGCTAGACCAGCTCTTGTGGCTAGGTATGACCCAACCCATGTGGCTAGGCGTGACTCAGCCCGTATGGCTAGGTATAGCTTAGCCCATGTGGCCTGGCATGACCCAACCCATGTGACCAGATACGACCCAACACATGCTGCTAAGTATGACCCAGCCTATGTGGCCAGGTACGACCTAGCTTATGTGGTTAGGTATGGTTTAGCTTGTGTTACTAAGCATGCCCTTACTCATATGGCCAAGTACAACCTAACTCATGTGGTTAGGCATGATGCATCTCATGTGGTCAAGTATGACTCATCTCATGTGACTAAGCACGATCTAGCTCGTGACTAGGCACGACCCAACCGCCCAGCTATGCGACTGACACTAGACATATTGTCGCCCCTCTATCTAGCTCGTTGTACCTCAACACAACTTATTACCTAAGACAAGCAAGTGCGTGACCCATCCAAGACTTAGATGAGTCGGTTTGGTCTGGGCTAGCACTATACAACATAGTCTAATTTTGTCTCCTTTATTGGTTTGGGCTCGTTAGTTGATTGAATCGGATATGTTTGATTAGTTTAAGTCAGTTCAAGGTGATTCCAGACCAACTCAACCAGTTCAAGCCTACTTATCCTAATTGAAATTGATCAAATCTAAATTAAATCGCTAGTTTTATAAGGATTTGACGTTGGTTACTTTAGGTCCTAATTAAATTGCATTTGATTCAAATCAATCGGGCTATTTCAATTAAGGTTTTGATTGATTGAAGACTATTGAGAGATTGATGTCTCATGTCTTTATGATTTGATGAACTTAAAAGTTTCATATGAAAGTGTCATTTATAAATGATTATTGATTTTCTTTTATTTTTTAGATTAAATTGATGATATTGATGTGATTGTTATTATGTAGTATATGTGACTATGCTGAGTGGTCCATATTGGAAGTGCAACATGTGAAACGAGCTAGGGTCCATCACAGTGCACAATTATCAATGAACATAGTTTAGCAGGTTATACATTAAGTATGGTCCCTCATAATATTTTATCATACTATTTCTTTGATGCATGCATAAATGAATGGATGAATATAAATGAATGATCACATGGTTGACTATGTAGCCTTGCTGAGGGTAGGTAGGGCGATTCCTTACTTGGATTAATAGGTCGTCAAACGTGACGATTAGACGGTTCCTCCATCCGTTGTTTGGAGGAACATGTCCCCACTTGGGCGGGTCAGAGGTGCCACTTTATCTGCCGTTGGGAGTGCGATATGGATTCTCTCCGTTCGCTGTTGGGAGGAATTCATCTCATAGAGTATGTCTCTTGATCCGTTGTTGAGAAAGTGCACAATCGGGTGTGATGTATATGTTTGTTATTTGACTGTTATGTATGTTATTGAGATGTGTTACATGTGATTGATACATGATTTTATTTACTACATAAGAATTATAATTATTTTTCTAATACATAAGTTTCATAATGAATTGATATGTTGTCATTTCATATTAAATTATATATGTAATTAATTTGAATAGAGTTTTGATTTAATAAGTGTCAAATCATTTATTAGATATCATTTGTCTAATACAATGATGAGATCTAACGAGGATTAAATATAATGTTAATTCTAAGTCATTTTGAACTATAAAAGAATATATGTTTGAATAGTTTGGATAAATTTTCATCTTTGTTTGTTGAGTTACACATGTAGCCTCAAATTTTATGTCAACAACCAATTAATTTTATAATTTAAATATTCTAAAGATTTATTGGATGTATATTTTGATATACTTGTTAATTATCATTTTACATAGGTGATCTAAAACCAAATTATTGAATGAGTTTCCTCAATTTCTTATAAGTTTTGTGCTGAAAAAAAGTGCACAGAAAAAAAATGCACAAAAAAAACGCATCTTTGGACTTAAAATGTTTTCGAGTATCACATTTACATCTAAATATTTTTCAAGTTGATTTAGATTTATCTTTTGACTTAGTATTTCAAGTGCCAACTATGTTGAATTAAGTGGGGAGGAATGTAATCATTGATGATTTTTTCTCCCTTAACATAAATTAAATACCATAAATAATGTATTGCTTTATTTAAATTATTAAATTTCTTTTTATGTAGTATGATTAATAAAATGATTAAAATTGATTTCCTTAATCATGTGAATAACTTAGAAATTTTATCAATTAATTAAATTATTAATTAATTTATTTCCTAATGAGTGATGTGATTTTTAGAAAGTAAATAGTTCAAAATTTATTTTTATGTGAACCATAAGAAATAAATATTACAATTTTATTTTTATGTGTGAAAGTAAATTAATAATAAATTAAAAATAAAAATAAAATTATTATTTACTTTTCGAAGAGAACTCATTTTCTCCTATATAAAAGGGGGCTCCCCGTTCCTCATTCCTCTCACAGCTGGCCATGGGAGGATTGAGAAAAGGATTCCCAAAGGAGAGGTAGGTTCCTTTATTTTTTATTATCACCTTTTATTCATATTTTAAAATATTTAATATTATAATTATTATAATTTGTATGATGTATAATCATATTTTAATTTTGAAAATTTATGATTAATAAATAATGGTGATTGACTTATGATGTTAGATTAATCAGTTAATTTAATAATAGTTTTAATTCATTTAATTAGATATATTTATGTTTTAAAAAATTATGTATGAATTTTTATAGTTTAATTAGTTTTAAATTTAAAATCATAAATCTAAATTAGTTAATTTATGAAAAAGAATGGATTTGAGGTTAATTGTTTTTTAATATTTTAAAGTACTTTTGAAAATATTAGAATATAATTTAATAAAAGGGGTCAAATTAGGGTCTCACTTGAGTTAAGTTGATTAGCCAGACCAGCTTATATAGCAAGGTCCTAATTAAATTGAATTTAGTTCAAGTCAATTAGGCAATTCAAGTAGGATTCTAGTTGATTGAGGACTATTGAGATATTGATGTTTTATGTTTTTATGATTTGATAAACTTAAAAGTTTTATATGAAGGTGTCATTTAGAAATGATTATTGATTTTCTCTTATTTTTTAGATTAAATTGATGACATTGATGTGATTGTTATCATGTAATATATGTGACTATGCCAAGTGGTCCATAGTGGAATGCAACTTGTGAAAGGAGCTACGGGTTCATCACAATGTGGAGCCACCAATAGACATATTCTAGCATGTCATACATTAGTCATGGTCTCTCATAATATTTTATCATATCACTTCTTGGATGCATGTATGAATCAATCGATGAATGTAAATGAATGATCATAGTTAGCTATGTATCATTGCCGAGTGCAAGTAGGGAAATTCCTTCTGGTGATTAGCAGGTTGTTAGATCTGACAGTTAGATCTGCGAGGAACGTGTCCCCACTTGGACGGGTGAGGGATGACACTCTATCCGCTATTGGGAGTGAAATATGGATTCTCTTCATCTGCTGTTATGAGGAATCCATTTTGTAAAGTATGCCTCTCCATCTGTTATTGCGAGAGTATACCATCGGGTGTGATATAAATATTTGTTATCTGACTGTTATGTATATTATTGAGATGTGTTGCATGTTATTAATATATGATTTTATTTATTACATAAGAATTATAATTGTTTTTCTGATACATAAGTTTCATAATGAATTGATATGTTATCATATTAAATTGTTGACATTTGTATATGTTTCATGAATGTCGAAGATTATTTTTATGATTTTTTTGGAGGTTCCTATCAATATGTGCAGTTGCTAATATGTTTTTATCCTATATTTATTTTTAGAGTAACCTATTACTTTGTAATAAATCTAAGGCTTGGATAGATGAGATTTTTTTGTTACTTGTGGCCCTACTAAGAAGATGTGATTCCTTTTTTTAGTTAAAAAAAAATTAGCATTGTAAAGATAGGGATTTGAATTCAAAGATAAGAAAAAGACTCATCTATAAATTACGAATAATAAAATGATGGTTTATTTTTTTAAAATCTGGGATGTGACACTTTCTGCTGGCATTGGTGAGAAAAAAAGGACTTTGGGAAGGTTTGCATGCAGGTGGATTTGAAAGTAAGGGGTGTATTGTGCAAGCAAGAGGCTCCCGTCAATACAAGGTTAGGGGAGGGTCAATATAACCTCTATCTAACATAGAGAGTCTGTTTCCATGATTTGAATCCTGGTCTTTCAAGCCACTAACTTTACCATTGTACCAAGGCCTACCCTCAAATTTAAATTGAGAGCGGCAAAATTTAAATCAGCAAGTTATGTATGTAAGAGAGCATGTTAGTTATGAATGGATTTGGTATTCCCAATATGAACAATCAGTTCATATTTTTTGCACAACAATGGCATACCATGGTATATCAATGGAGATACTTACCATGATACACGTAATTCCTGTATCTTATGGCACATTTGAAGCATGTTTCTTCCCAAGTTTGTTGGTCCAATGTTTTGGACTAGGATGGACTAGACATAGAAAAATACCTGTTATTTGACACCTATATTGGAATTTAGCAGACATAACTAAAGATAAGAATCCATATAAGACGGTGAACGTCCACTCTTTATTATTTTTGTTTAAGTAGCCAATCTTTCATCTAGTTGCTAGTTCTATCATATGTCTCAAGAATATGATGACTGCAAATACGTTACAAGTTATATTCTGTAACCTATGTTTAATTTAGAGACTTGAGAGAAACTTAGGTGTCTTGATCCTCTTGGGCTTTCTTGTCATTAGCTTGTCCTTCCTTCAAAATTAGCATGTTTTTCACTTAAAAGTATCTCTGTCATCCTAATTTTCTTTAGTATTTAGCTCTGTTTTGAGGTTGCTAATTGTTCATTACTTGTTTTAAGTTACAGGTGGCTCGTTGAAGATGGCATCTAGAAAGTACAAATCTTTTGGAGATGAAACTTCTGTCAGTATGGCACCTTTGAATTTTTCTGAAAGGGTGCTTGAGAAGGTCAATCCTGTCAACCAAAAGAATACATCAACCTTCCCGGTGGAGGCTGATGTAGATATTGACATTAGGGAAGTGTACTTCTTGATTATGCACTTTTTATCATCTGGTCCATGTAAGAGGACTTATGGACAGCTTTGGAATGAGCTTTTGGAGCATCAACTTCTACCCAGAAGATATCATGCTTGGTATTCACGTTGTGGTGCACGAAGTGGTGATGAAGATGATGATGGCATGTCTCTGCCTCTTTGCTATATAAAGTTGGCCGAGAGGTATATAATTTTATATTTGCATCCTTTTATTTGGTTGATGCACTAGAATCTGTGTGTATACTTAGCTTATGTTGCATTAGTACCTTGTTGGGCTCTTAGCATTTGCCTAGTATTCTAATACATCCATTGATCATGGTAATTGTTGTTGGCTTTTTTCCCACACTATAAGGGTGTTCATCCACATCTGAACTCGAGGGTATCAACTGTATTTTGTATTTTCCAGTCCTAAAGTTGTTTTTGTATTAATGATTTTGAATTCCTAAACTGCAGTTTTGAGTTTTGATTGCAACTCATATTTTAGTTTTACATGAATATTATTGCTACCAAGGATTCAATCTTGGTCTGATATTGGTTTATTTAACCTACTGGAGTAATACAATATCAATATACATGGCAAGATACGGACCCATACTGCCCTGTATCGTGAAAAAAATAATAAATTAAAATAAATTGTATTGTGTTGCATCAAGCTATATGTTTTGATATGGGTACTTAGTCGGATTGGTAATTACTGGTCAATTATCTACCTGGATGGTTGAGATCTGAAACCATGTATTCGAGTAATGCATGATATATCTTAATTCTCCTTATGATTTGAGACATTTTAGGTCATGCTTTAGTTTTAGAATTTTGAAGTATGGTATTGTTATTCTTGTATTTCCTTTCTGTGACACTTGTACTTTTAATTTTTGTGTGCTCTCTAGGATTGTGTTAATTTAAAAATCACTCTTATTGTAAACAAAAAATGTCATTAATATCTTTTTATGTATGGGAAAAAATATAATTCTCCAGAAAAACGAGAATGAATGTTGATTTATTATTTTTCTTTATTTTGAAAATGTGATGCAAGTCAAGTATCTCTAAATTAGATCTGGTTATGTTTAGATTCAGTTTTGGTGAGTCTTGAATTTTCTATTTTTCCTTTATTTTTTGAGTGATAATCTGGTAGATGTATTGAATCTTGATTGGTTTAGCTTGGTCTGAATTGTCTTTGATATGAATTATATTTATCTCTGTTTTTACTGGATGCCAGTTAGTCAGAAAGCAATGAGTGACCAAAGCTAGGATTGATTTTCATTTTGAGTTGGTCTATTAAGAGTCCTATTATTTATCCAAAAGCCACTGTTCATTTGACCCTCCAATCAGTTCTGTCATATGCTCATCTAGGAGTCTAGGACTTAAAAAAAGCTGGCTAGGTGCCCTTGTTTCAAGGAAGGGAATAAAAAGTACCATTCAGTAGGATTTGTGAAAAAATAGATAAAATGCTTCATGGTGGCATTCTAGAGTATTAAGTGGCCCATGGTTGGGAGAAGATGAAGATTAGTGCACAGAAGATGCAATCTTTATTTGCTAAGTCTCCATTATTGTGTGAAGTCATTCTAGAGTATAACTTTTTAGCGTTTATTCTGTAAATAGAGGTCATATGATACATCATTGTATGGTGTCTTTATGTTAAATTAATCAAAATTTATTGAGATTCTAATGTCATGTTGTCCCTATTACCTCTCTCTTTCTCTATATTTCTTCTTTCGCCTATCAAAATCTGTTCTTATCTTCTACGGCTGCCCTGTTCCACTCCATGATGCTTGTTGCCTCGTAGATATGATGCTTTCAGAAAACTCTTTGATTTGGTACCTGATTCTCTCTTTTTGATAATGGGCTATGCTAGTCACTGTTTGGTGGATAAGAGCAGAACCACATTGGGACGGTGTTTCCGACTTTTTGAAGTGACAATGGGACAGAAGGATACAACCGACAAATTGGATTGATAAATGTTAATATTTCATATGTGATACTAGATCGTGATATGTGAAAAGGTGTTTACAGGAGCCCTCTTAAAGCAAAATAATCCACATCTCTCACTTAATATTTGAGACCCGTAATTGAAGATTTGGATAGGCATCCAACTTGTGATTGCATCTCCAATACATTTCATAACGTTTGTTTTAAAAGTCTAGGTAATCTGGTCTAACTAATTATGTTTCAACTGTTTGATTCATTATTATTTTTGTTGCCTTAAAAAAAAAAATGTTTCTATAACCAAATTGAGTTATATAATTATGGCATTTGGATGACTCATGGTTACTGAACTTACAGAGTTAGAATCTTATTTATCTGTGAGTTGATTGGCCAAGATCAGAAACTAACCAAATAGGCTTGGTAATTAAATTACATCATATGACAAGATTGGAATTGATTATTTCTAGATTCTTTTGCAAGCTGTCTCATGTGCATTTTAACAGTCTTTCTGTTTTTGGGAAAATATTGCCTTGGCTTCAGCAAAACATTCTTTTCGAGGAACTCTTTTTAAATAAATTGGTGCTTAAGTTTGTTTTGGGAAATTGAAAAAACTAAATTAATTAAAAAAATTTGTGACTTGGAAAATTTGAAGATGATCATTATCTTTTATGTATACAGGAGGGTGCGATTTTTTGCATAAATTAAAAGATTTCCTACATCCAATGTCTGTTTGCACCTGAAGAAAAGATGGTCCAGTCATGGTTCTACATTTCATCCGGACTAGTATATACCAGTCCAATAGCTTGTTGGGTTGGCAGAATGGACCATTGCACATGCTTCCAACACCATAGATACTCAAATCTTAAAAACAGGTTTCATGGAACATGTTGGTGTACCATGTGATGATGGTATGCTGATGTGTACCAGACCCATACCGGTCCAGCCGAGCCAGCAAGTGTCCAGTACTCAGGATGTCAAACTATGGGTCCAGGTTCTTGGTGTCATGTCATTCCTTCAAAGGTGTCAATATGGTCATGTCATTCCTTCAAAGGTGTCAATATGGTCATGTCATGTCATCATTACATGCTGCAGGCAAGGTTGGTTAGCCCTTTACTAGGATCCATGATGTAGAACAGAGTAGGGAAGTAGAGAGAAAAAGAGGGGAAGAGAAAGAAAGAGAAGTGTGAGATAAGAGAGGGGAGTAAGAGACTAGAGACGATGTAATTCTTTTCATTCAAATTTGAAAAATGCTTGATCCATTGAGAAGCTCCACCATTTATAGGGGTTTAGGAGCCTTGATACAATTAATGAAAACAATGATTCCCAAGAGTAATCTCCTAGGGAATTAGTATGCTTTTTAGAAATTCAAAATATGATTTCTAAGATACCTAAATAAGTGCACTTAATATAAAAAACTCTTTTTTGTAGTCCCTAGAAAGACCGAAAGATTTTTTTTAATTTTCAATATAACTTTTAGAATTTCTAGGCCAATTAATTGATGAATTTTTGTTGATTTCTTTGCCTAGAATAATTTTTTAAAAAATCCTTTATAAAGTTACATAGTTCCCCATCAATCCAACAACCTGATTGACTATTACTGGGGACTGTACAACCCCTATCATCAGTTAAACAGTCCTTATTGATGACTGGACAAGATTATGTTGGGGCTGGCTACATCAGTCAGGCCAGATATTGTTAGTGATGAAATCCTCATTGTAAAGGACAAATGTTTCTCAAATAATCTTGTTATATACCCGATGGGAGCCACCATAATGGATAAAGATGTATAGAGATAAAACAGAAAAGGAACTATTAGGAGTTAGTTGTCATTCATTTGTAGAAGCCCTGGTGGAAATAATTAGCAACTCTGACAACTGATCAGAATTTAAAGTAACTAGAAGGTCCATTTCTGAAATCCCTAGCAATATGAATATTTGGCTTTGATGACTAGGGAACTTGGAAAAAAAAAAGGAAAAAAATGTTTCAATGATGTTTCTGGAATCTTGTAAAATGTCCATCTCCTAGAACAAAAGTGGAAACTGCTGAAATGGTGTTGAGCCATTGGAATTCTTTTCCAGAAAGGAGCTTTTCTTGGCACAATTATCCCAGAAGAAAGAAGCCTGTCAAGTAATTTTATCTGATTAGAACTTTCCTCGAAAGGTCCTTGCAATTAGACAACTTCCTTTACCATTTGCCAAAGAGGGTTATAGAAACTTATTGTGATGCAAAATTCCTTGCAAACTACTAACCGAGCAACTCAACACCAACATTTTTGGTCATCATTACAATCTCTCCTCAAGAATGCATGCCTCATAACATCTAGCTTCTAATCACCTGAATAAAATAGACATGTTTTAAATAGGAAACTGGATAGACTGAGTTCACAAGAATTAATTTGCGACCCATCATATTGAGTTTCTTTTCCAAGTTTTTAGTTGATTTATACCAAGGATTGCTGTATCGCACGAAATGGTACAAGCGGTATGTATCGGTCCGGGCATGGACTGATATGCAGAACCCCGCGTTTCGGGTGACCAATATGCAGACCACCTTGTTTTGGGTGGTCCAAATTATAATATAAAAAAAATGAAAAAGTGGTGGGCCTAGTCCATTTCAGCATTAAAAAATAGAAAAAAGCAGATTAGGGCTCTTCTGGTGTACGAAGCCGCAGCACTGCCTCTTTGTTGCTTCACCGCTTCGATGATGCAGCGACACTGCCTCTTTGCTGCTTCTCCGCCGTGATGCTGTAGCAGCACTACCTCTTCACCACTTTGCCTCTGCAATGGCGCTGCCTCATCGTTGCTTCGCCGCTGCGATGCTGCAGTGGCACTGCCTCTACGCTGCTGCAATGTTACAGCGACGCTGCCTCTTCGCTGCTGTAATGTTGTCGCATTCCTTTAATGCTGCTGCTGCTTCTTAGTTATCGTTGCACTTCTCCTTTCTTTCTTCTTCTTCTTCCTTCTTCCTTTCTCCTACCTCCTCTGTTCCTCTACCGACCCTTCCTTTTCAACTTCTTTTTCTTCCTTGTCGAAACTAGTGATTTCAATAGGCGCTTGGGCGCTCGCCTGGGTGCTCGGGCGAGGCGAGGCCCGAGCGCCTCGTCTCATTTCCAAGCGGCGCGCTTCAAAGAGGCGCCGCTTGGGCGCTCACCCGAGCCCAGGTGTTGGGCGCTTCGGGCGAGCGCCCGAGTTAAACTAGGCGATCGAACCAGCGTTTTAGGTCTGGTTCGATCTTTGGTGCTTTAGTTGGTTCAATCGAACCAACTAAAGCATCGATATCAACCTTTCTCTCGCGACTTCCCAACCCTAACCCTGCTCATCGTTGCCGCCCCCGCTGTCGCTGCCACTGTCGCTGCTCGCTGCTATCGCTGTCGCTGTCGCTGCTCACTGTTACTGCTCCCGCTGCTCGCTCCTATCACTGCAACTATTGTCGCCCGCCGCTCCCGCTGCCGTTGCTTACCACTACTGCTACCGCTACCATTGCCACTATCACCGCTCGTCGGTCCCGCTCACTCTCCCCCTATACGCTGCTACCGCTACTGTTGTCGTTGCCATTGTCGTCGCTCGCCACTCCCGCTGTCGCTGCCACTTCTCGTTGCTACCGCTGCCGCTGTCACTATCGTCGCTCGCCTCTCCCGCTCCCGCTACCGTTGCTCGTTGCTACCTCTTCTCACATCGACTCAATAGTATATTGTTAACAATATATTAATAGTATACTGTTAACTGTATACTAGTAACAATATTTTTTTATTTATTAGATTAATAATATATTATTTTGATTTTAATACTATTAATTTTTATTTATTTGAAATTATTGTTATTGTTTTGAATTTTGAGATTTTTTGTTAATGTGATATTATGATTTTGTAAGATTTTTTTAATTTAATATTATATTTTTATTTAAATAATTATATTTATTAATTATATTATATATTTTTATATTTTAGCGCCTCGTTTCGCTCGGGCGATTTTAGACCTTGGCGCCTTTTGGCCCCTAGCATTTTTTGAATCATTAGTCGAAACACCGGTATGCACCAATGTACCATGTGTCAGTACACTAGTACAAATCAGCATGTATCATTCCACCAAATTGTTGAAACGTTTCCAGTACCAGAGAAAGCAAACCTTGATTTAAACTATTTTATTAAGGGTTTTAGTTTAATTGGATTAAGTTCTAGTTATATAAGTAGCCCAAGGGAGGGGAAAACTGTAGAGCTGTCAGTTGAACTTTTCAGCATGGGCCACTGCATTATCACCTTCATTCACTGTTCACAAGGATAGTTCATCTTTCGGAGAGATTACTGGAAAGTTCAGATGAAAATATGAAATAGTTAAAAGAACTTTAAGATTAACAATACTATCCTACTTGACAATGTAAAATAATTGTGGTGCCCTCAAACTGTCTGTCCAACACATATCCAAAATGTGGGGCACTGTTGCTGCTTGCCACAAACCACCTGCTGCTGCTTGCCTACCTACCTCCTTCCCTTCTCTTCTCCTTCTCTCCTCCTCCTCCTCCTCGGCCTCCTCCTCCCCACTTCATGGTGCAGCAGCACATTCCAGCATACCATGTGTCTGTACGCCTGTACAAACAGGACCTGTATTGGTCCAGCCAAGGCCGTTATAGGTTCGATACCTGAGATTTTGAACCATGTTAAAAAGTAACCAAGAAGTAATTTTACAAGCATGATAATTGAATGTCTCTAGGACAAATTGACAAGCATTTAAATGATCCTGTTTTTTTGGTTTGCTTCAAGTGAAGCTGATCATATGTGGTTGAAAGTTGAAACAGACTAATATTTGTGTTTTGGTAACCATGTTTTTGTGCTTTTATTTTTCTTTTGAGTGTGCACTTTCTGATAAAGTCAGCATCATGCATGTTTCAGGAATAATCTTCACCTTTAGATATTGAAATAGATCAGAATATATGAAGTCATATATAAGAACAGTGAATTGAACATGCTTTTCTTTACAGATGGTGTTTTGATGATACCTTTAATATACATGAATTGTTGTGCACAAATGTAAATGCATTCCACCTTGCCAAATGTACACTATATATGTTACAATTGGCAAAAATCTTGCAGAGTGTGCTCCACTATACACAAATTTTTCTTGAGAAACATAATACATAATAACTGTTGATAGTTCTATAACTGTACCCCATCAATTTGAAGTTTGATTTATTTTTTGGTGTCTTTGAACTAACCAACTATCCTTCTTTACCTGTTTGACTTCATTATTTGTTCTTTTTCAGGTACCCTCATGTAGAAAAGGATCACTTAATAAAGCTATTGAAACAATTGATTCTCAATTCAACTCATTTACCGGGCGTGATTGGAGGAGTTTCAAATGCTGCTGATGTTCCTACACTTCTGGGATCTGGTTCCTTTTCTCTTCTTGAATGTATGTGACCTTTGTATACTCTCTTTTCTTATGATGCTTGCCATTGTATCATGTTTAAGCTCATACAATAGCTTTATCCTTTTGATAAATTGTTTTTGCTTGTTCTTGCCTGCATTTTGTTCTCCTCTATCTTTTGTCTTAACTCTCTCACCCCTAGTCCCCGTTTTACCTTGCAGCTGACAAGGATAGAGAGGATAAAGGAGCCAGTAAGTTGCCAGGTTATCTGCGTTGGCCACATATGCAGGCTGATCAGGTCCATGGGTTAGGATTAAGGGAGATAGGTGGTGGTTTCACAAAACACCATCGTGCTCCATCTATTCGTGCAGCATGTTATGTCATTGCGAAACCATCAACTTTGGTGCAAAAAATGGAGATATTAAAAAAGTTGAGGGGACATCAGAATGCCGTCTATTGTGGTATTGTTAATTTACCTTCTTTAATGTAACAGTTCCACTTGATGTTTATAATTATTTATGAACAATGTTAGAATAGGACCAGTGCAACTTAAGTTTACATTATATATGAACTTTCTTTTATATTGTTTTCTAGTCTAATATGGCAATACAGCAAAGTGTCAGACCAATTGTTTCCTTAAAGAGGAAATTGGTGGTATTCTTTTCTAAATTCCAGCTTGAGTTGTAGGAAAATAGGTGTTTATTAATATTCTATTTGGTCTGTTTGTTTCAAACTGAACTAGGTGGTAATACAGATCTGTCATGGATCACTTGTGCAGGCTCACAACACACAAACTTTGCCGCACAATCGTCTACCTTTTAAGTTTATTCCTGTCTTAGGTAGCTTGTAAGGGGTTTATAGTAGACTTGACAACCCTTTTTGGTTGGATAGTGTAGCTGTTTTGGCTTATAAGCATAGCTTGCAATCAGCCATTGATGAGACAAAATTGCCCAAAAATGGATCCTCTTGCCCACACCATGCAGGGATTTCACATGTGGAAATGGTCAGAGAAAAGTCAGCCATATCAGCACCCTAGAATCCGGACAGGGCTGGATGGGTCTCTGGTAGTATTCAGGTTAGTTGTCACATAGCCTTACAGTGTGTGTTGTGCAGGCAATTGTTCTGCAGACTTTGTGAGCGCGGACTAGTCTTGGGCCCTTTGTCAAGTGATCATTCCAAGAGAGCAATGTGTGTCCATTTTTAGTTGCCTAATGAAGTGTTTTGTTTAATTATGCTTGTGTGATTCTGAGACTTCGAAGGACTAAGGATGCTAATGATGAGCTTTTGCATGTGCATTTGTTCATTCATTGGTAATCTGTCTTCTTTCTGTGCAAGTCCTTAGTGGACCGCATGAGATTATGCAGGAGGTTGACTCGTTGCGAGTTGGTGATTTAAGGATGCTACATGGCCTAGGCAAAACTAGCTAAGACGTTGGTACCAAATCATATGGTCCAATACTGGTATTTTGTCGAACTAGCACATAACGGTTGGTAGATACCACGTGAACCACTATTTGAAATTTTGGCAATGACACGTCAGTTTTTCAGACTTTTCAGTTTATGTTCATCTCTTAGGATGTACCATCCTACTTGCTGCTTGTTTCATCCTGCAGTTGTAGGACTATTCCTCCTTAAGTCAGCTGTTAGCAGGTTGGGAATGTAGTGCGAGTTTACTTACACAATCTCATTTACTTACACAACCAATGAAATTCAATCTCATTTACTTACACATACCAAAAGGTCGCTTATTGCCCAAAGGTGCCTTGTGTTATTAATGTAGTGCGAGTTTAGGCCGGTCACCAACACACACGGCTTTAGTTAGCGCAACGGTGGTCGTAGATCAGAGCGCTCAAGGAGCGAAGCCTTATTGGAGCTTGGATGCTCTTCCTTTTGCCTTTCCTTATAGTTGGGTGCATCATGTTGGACTTTTCGTTTCAGTTTAGATTTTATCTGCAATTTTTTCATTTAAAAGCATCAGTTTTTAATTTTTATGTGCTTGTTAAATCAAGTGCCATGCACCAAGAGTTTTTATCAAACATAATGTGATCATCCTTTGGTCTTACCATAGCAAGTTCAGTATCTTTCACTAAACTACTATATTGCCTATTGAATTTCATGACATGAATATTCGATGAAATAAACCCATATGTATGTTCGTCTCATTAATGCCAAAATGAACATCTTCTATTAACTATGGATTAAACCAATCTATTGAATTTCAAGGTTCATAATGTTGATTGATAGCATCGGCCTCAGGGTTTTGCCTATTATTGAATTTCATGACATGAATATTCGATGAAATAAACCCAAATATGTTTGTTCATCTTGTTAATACCAAAAGCAACATTTTCTATTAACTATGGATTAAACTAATCTATCTAATTTCAAGGTTCATAATGTTGACTGATAGGATTGGCCACGGGATTTACTATTGTGTTTGGATCTGTTAGATCACTGGATTTATTTTCTTGCAGTTACCATGAACTGGTTGGGGTCCTTTTGAACTGGCTAGATATGACTGGATTCCATGGGTATTGGTTGGATTTTCTCATGTCCAATGGAGTGCAGATTGATTCTAGTTGTGTCCAGTCAATCATCCATTTTGAGTCATTTGAGCACCAACTGATCCAATGAATGATGATTACCAAATGTTTTGTGAGGACATGTTTGATTTAAGCACCAAAGACTGACAAGGATTTAGGAAAGTTGATGTCTCCAAATTTCTGTTGTTTAAATTTTCAAATCTGTTTAATTAAGAAGGGGTGTCATAAGGTCTTGCTGTCTTGTCAAGCATTATAGTGGGATCAGCATAACCTAAAGCGAACCATTTCCATAAGACCATGATTACTATGAATGGACTGATGATTTTTCAAAATGGTTGGATTATGTTACAACAATCTTGACCTACACCTTCAGTAGGTCTGAAGAAACCAAATGTGAATCCAACTGGCCAGGCCTGTAACAACCAAACTGTTGAATGTAGAGAAAGTTAAAAAGTGCTCCATCATTGTGTTTGATGCTTTCTTTTTGGTTATATAAATATCAAGCTTTACCCGAGGAAATGTAGTAATGTATTTTAACCTGTTGTGCAGCAGGTCCTGATGGATAAAATCTTATTTTGTTGTGAAGTCTAATGATTTAAAAAGCGCTAGGCGCCAAAAGACGCTAAGGTCCAAAAACGCCCGAGGCGTTATGCGCTTGTCCGAGCGAAGCGAGATGTTAAAATATAAAATATATAATATAATTAATAAATATACTTATTAAAAAAAATTTAAATAAAAATATGCTATTAAATTAAGAAAATCTAAGATACAAAATCATAATGTGACATTAACAAAAAGTTTAAAAATTTAAAATAATATATTATTAATCTAATAAATACAAATACTATTATTAGTATACTGTTAACAGTATACAGTATACTGTTAACAGTATATAGAAGAAGAAGAAGGAAGAGGAGTGTAAGGGGGTGCTGACTGAGAAAAGAAGAAGCGACAGCAGGAGCGGGAGCAGCGAGCAGTGACAGCGGCGAGCAACGGGAGCGGCAGCGACAACGAGCAGGGTTAGGGTCGGGCAGCGACTGGTTTAACCCAGGCGCTCGCCCGAAGCACCCAGCGCCTGGGCTCGGGCGAGCGCCGTGAAGTACGTCGCTTGGAAGTGAAGCGAGGCGCTCGGGCCTCGCCTCGCCTCACCCGAGTGCCTTTTTAAATCACTGGTGAAGTCTAAATAGTCAATTTCAATAAAAAGTGTGTAAACTGTAAATTATAAGCAATTCGCTAGTTATATACCTTTAATTTGCTTATACAACTGTGTAACGTGTTGCAATCCTCCATCCTGTGCTATTTATATATCTGGTGTTATGCTCACCATGTTGTGTTACCACATGGATAACATATCAAAAAGGAAAGTTGTGAGCAAAATATTTATCAAACTGTTAAACTGTTAAATCCATACTGTATGTTTTTTGTAATACATTACAAAGAATTATCCGATGCAATACACTACAAAGTTTAATCTTTTGTAATAAAATAATAATGTTCATTGACTGCGAGTGTTTGTAGCTTCTACATAGCATTTGAAATGACCATTTAAATGAATTTACAGTTTCTAGCTTAACTAGGCATGATGACTTGTTCTTGTTTTCCAGTCCTTTGACAACCTAAACTAATTCTCTCTTTTTTGCAATTAACTTGGAAAGAAAGATCTAAACTGATATAATAAATGATAGGGCAAAAAGCAAAGAGTTCTGTTAAGTGCACATACAATGTCATAAATGGTAGGACAAAAGGAAAAGACTTTTAATGAGTGCATGATATAACATCATAAATGATGGGACGAAAAACAAACACCTGTTAAATAAATGATACAGAAGTTAACTTGAACAGGCAACCTTTTAGTTTATGGCTTAGGTGAATTTGTGACTTATGGTTAATTCTTTGGGGGAATGGTGACTCATCATGGTCAGCTAAGAAAATTTACCTTCATTGGGACATGCAAAAAAACACTTGAATGAGCATCTTGGTTCTTCTAAACTTTATCCTTTCTTGTCACTCCCACACTCAACTCATAATGGTTGTCTGTGCTTCATGAACATAGCAAGGAAGCAAAAATGTAATTGTCCAGTGATCATTGTTTTAATGTTGGAGAAAAATTTGTGTGCTTCGTCCAAAAGATGCAAGGTATATATCACGATAGACATTTATTTTCATCACACCATGATGCTATGCCATACATTAATTTTCTTTTCTCCTATTGGCTGCAACTGTTTATAGTTTTGAGAAAACATAACATTTTATTTGGTAATCAAGTACATTTGGATGACACAGCTTCCTTGGTCCATCTATTGATTTTTAGTAATTTTGAATTGATTGTTAACGTTGATAGTCAAGGACAAGCCTTATCCACATTATCTTTTCAAATCCACCTTTTCCCTCTAATACTTATAAAGAGATAAAGTTGTTGGTAACTTGGTATAAACATGGATTATAATAAATTAGTAGTGGGTTTAAATTAGAATAAAGAAGTTGATGTGAAAGAAGCAAAAGAATATAATGGGAAAGTAAAGGTTGTGGAGTAAAGGTATTATGCAGAAAACATCTAATTATGAACTTGTATGATGTTCTTTATATTTCACCTCATATAAAATTTATGAAAAGAACAAAAAAAAAGTGTATTTAGGAATCGGTTACCATGATTACAAAGAAAGGAGCCTCAATGCTTTCTTCACTTTTGAATTTCAATATAGAATATAGTTTCTCTCTTACCAAGGACTGTTCGTGGAATGGTGGCAATACTTATACCTTTTTGGCATAACAGAACAGTGTTTTTAATAGGCACTCGAGTGAGGCGTGATGAGGATTGAGTGCCTCGCATGACCTCCAAGCGATGTGATTCATTGAAGCACTGCTTGGGCACTCGCTTGAACCCAGGTGCCGGGTGCCTCGAGTGATCGCCTGAGTGAAAGTTGTGTAGCACAAGAGATTGAAATAGAAAGGGGCCCAAGTGAGGAGGGCACTGACTTGAAGGCGAATACAATGGAATCGATTAGTGCCCGACGATGGATGGGAGGGCAGAAGACATTATCGTTCATCGGAAGAAGAAAAGCTAGGGTTTTGAAGGAAATGGAATTGGGGGACAATAGAAGTTGATCCCTTTTGAACGGACGTGAATATAAATGCAATAAGTAGGGCACTAAGTATTAAATCGCAATAAGCGGCATACTTGGTGTCAATTTTGTTGCGTCAAGACGCCAATTGACTCACCCTATCGAGTGGGATTGAGCTCAAATTATGCGTCAACTCAGGCATAGCAGTCAAAGAATCACATCGCTTGGAGCTCAACTCATATCTAGATTTGCTTGATCTAATGTCATATGGAAGATTTTGAATGGTCGAATTGGGACATGATTATATGTACATTGATATGGAATCAACCCATTTAGGTAAACCTACTGTTGCTTCTCAAGGATAATAGAGTCATTTCAAGCCAGCTAAAAACCCCATATCTGCTTTACTGCATTCCTCTCGTTGATCTTCATTTCCTGTAATATATATTTCAAGCCGGCTATATGATTTCAATTTGATGTGGCATTTTTATTTTTATGATCATATTTAGCAATCGTAATATATATTTTAATATTTTAATATATTGGGGTGCCTTGCTTCGCTCGGGCAGGCGCCTAGGTGAGTGCCTCGGGTGTTTTGAGGCCTTGGCACCTAGTGCTTTTAAAAGCACTGTGACAGAGTTCTGTGCTATGCAGGTAAATGGACCCATTTGTTTGGTGGCAAAGGCTTATTCTGGCCAGGCCATATGTCTGCATCTTTGTTGTGGATCAGCATGACTTGTGCTGATATCTTTTTGACCTGGTGTTTTCTAACTCTTCCCAATATGCACAATAATTCTTTCATCAAACTTCATCTTGGCATAGTTATTGCATACCTTAGGCATGTCTTAGATTGGGCTAGCTGGTAGGTTGATAGCCAGGATTGATAGAATAGTTTCAGCTGGAGCTTGACATGTTAATTGCAATGTTACTTGGCATGGTTGGAGTTTTGGAGGAAGAGGAGAGCGAGGAAGAGAGACATGCAGAGTAGAGAGATGCACTGGAGTAGTTTTAGTAAGGAGCTAGACATGACAATAGAGTAGTTTTTGGTAAGATTAGGATTGTGAATGAATGATCTTTGGTTTAGCTTTCTAACAAATTGTGTATATTGTGTATAAATCTTTACTTTATAAATGCTTGGTCACCATTTTCCCTCTCAAAGATTAGATCAAGTCATTCTAAGAATATTTGTACTTTATGTCCACTCTATACTTCCAGCTTTTAGTAGCTTAGACTTGCTATTATCTTCTGTGATTCCTAAAAGGTGGATTTTGGATATTATGTTAATCATTATGAATTTTCTATGATCTTTGCTTCACTTTCATTTACTATCATGACCTAGAATTCCAATAACTACTTAAGGTTAGGAGAATGCAGAGAACTGGTTGTGCTTATCACTTTAAATAGCTGATCTACCTATGCTTATGTGTTGCAAGTACTTGCTTGACACTGGCTTGGTCCCATTGGATTAGTATTTCATTCGTTGGTCCTCATTTCTGGTTTTCCTTCTCTTCTTGGGTTATCACCAGTAGAATTTTAGGTCTTTTCTTTTGTTGCTTTAATTAAAAAGTGATATCAATATGCCACAATTGTGATGTATCTTCTGGCAGGCTGATCCTCTCCATAATTTGGTTGCTTCTGGTGTTAGATTAGTCATTTCATCAAGATGTTTTGGTCCACTGTAATTTGACATGCAAATGTTCATAACTGTAGCTACATTTGATCGCTCTGGGAGGTACGTTATAACGGGTTCTGATGATCGACTTGTGAAGATCTGGTCAATGGAAACTGCATTTTGCCTGGCTAGCTGCCGAGGACATGAAGTGAGTCTTCATGGTTTTTCAATGTATTTTATCTTTGACTGCAAGATTTTATATTATTTTATCTTTGACTATCATTCTTTATTTTGTCTGTGTCATGAAGGGCGACATAACTGACCTGGCTGTCAGTTCAAATAATGCTGTGGTGGCATCTTCTGCAAATGACTTCATCATTAGAGTTGTCAGTTCATCTCATCATCTATTAATGTGCTGTTTATGTTGAAATTTCAGCTTGATTTGCGTGTTATCTCAAGTGTTGATAGTTTTACCTTGTCAATGCAGTGGCGTTTACCTGATGGACATCCAATATCAGTGTTGAAGGGGCATGCTGGAGCTGTGACTGCTATTGCCTTTAGTCCCAGGCCTTCGGCTGTTTACCAGCTGCTTTCGTAAGTTCTTACATTATATTGTCTACCGATTTATGCCTCTTTTGAATCTTTGGCATTTAGGATATCCAGTTATGGCCCTATAAATCTTACCTTTGTGCAACTTGCAATATGATCCTCTTGAAAATTTTAGAATTTACACTTGTGTGTTTGTTTCAAATTGCAGATTTATCTCCAAGATCCAGTTTATATTTTGCTAACTCTGTTGATGAAAACATTCCAAATTAAAATGTGAATTGAAGAATTTAAATGATTAAACTCATGTATCTATTATGATATTTTACCACCAGCAGAACCTTTATTTACTGAACAAGATAATGGCATTCTTTAGAATTGCTGGCGATAATATGGAAGTAATGTTGCAATTTTCTCAGTGAGAGCTTGGTGTAAATCAGAGCCTTCACTATAAATTGATGACATTTTTTTTTATTATAATGCCTAACTGCTTGTTTATATGAGTGATAAAAATTTGGAGCATGATGTTGAGTATTTGGAAGAGATCAAGCTCACAATATAACAATTGCTGTGGCAATGTTAGTCATCCTTGCTTGATTATTATTTTTATTCAATTAAGCTACAGGTTTCTATTTGTCCCTTAACCATAAAAGTTCTTGGGCAGTTGCTCAAATGACTACTCAAATTTTCATTTATTTTTTAAAGTGATACCATGTTTAAATCCAAATATGATATGTTTATGTTTGCATAATCTTAGCTACTTTGATAATCCCAAAAGTCGAAGGATTTACAAAAGTAAAAGTATTTTGGCCTATCAAACTTTGAATTGCTCTTTTTAAAACCTTGCTCAGTTTTGAGAAAAATAGACATTACAATTTTTCCTGATCTACTAATCTTTTCACAATTGTCTTTCATTGGAGGATATTGATTGTGGCCCTTGCTTCAGGAAATGATTGTTGCAACTTCATTCTGGGGATCTTTTATAGGTTGGAATTATCTAGTTCAAATAGTTAGGGCTTGGCAAAATAGTTGTCGTTAAAATATTGCTCCTATCTGAAGAGGGACACTAGAGGTGGAAGATGCTTTGCAGTGGTTAAGCTAAGTGGTAAATGAATTCAAATTTGGATGGATCCCCAACTTGATCAATTGTTCAATTTCTCTTTTTAGTCTGTTTCAAGTGTACTTCCTTATCTTTTTGAGGCTTGCTCCACAGCTAACTAATTTGCTTCAACCATGCTGTGGCATGATGTTTATAACTTATGGAGCTCTAGTACTCTAAAATGGCTGTTGGACTTTCCTTGGTTTAGTGAGCTACTCTCTCTCTCTCTCTCTCGCTCCTTTTCATTTTACCTATGTCAAAGGGCTCAAATAAAGAGTTTATGGAGGTTATCTAGTTCATGGTTCGCCTTTCCGGTTCGTACCGATGTACTAACCAGCCATTAGTATGATATATACCGAATTGTACTGATGTACCAACACAAGATATAGTAGGGCATATAGACAAATTGGTATATACCACCCATACTAGTTCCCTATCGGATTGATACGTACCGCCCATACCGAGCGGTATACTATGGTACGGCAAACCTTGTTATGGTTGTAGTTATCTTTATAGCTTCTTTCCAGTAAATTTCTTAAGTAGGTAGACATTGCAGTTTAGACATGATAATTTGGAATTCTCTGTTTAAAAGGTTGTGTTATGTTGTTTGTTGCCAAAGATAGAATTTGTTTGGACAATCTTCTAGTTGAACAAGGTTGGATGGCGGGGCTAGTCATGCACTTTTCTTCTTACAATGACTTTTACTTGGCTCCTAGGTTCTTTCTGAAGCTAAGGAGCTTCTCTCTTCAGTCCTAGTCTTCGTTGCTAATTGATTGTTTTTCAAGATCTATGGTGAGATTGGAGGTGTTATTTTGTAATTTAAGTTTGGAGGAAAAATTGGGTTGGCTCTGAAATTTATTGTGTTGGAAATTGTGGAAAGCCAGGAATGCTAGAATTTTGAAGAACTTGAACTCTGATCCCCTTGATATCCATAAGGAATTGGCATTTCCATTTTGCATGGAAGCTTTTATGCCAATGAAGATATTTGCTGGATTTTCTTTTAGTTCTTTTTTTTGTGGCAATGAAATTTGTTGGTTTTTTGCTTTTTTACCTTTTGTAACTTGTTCATTTACTCATGCATCAGTTTATACAGGTTTTGGCTATGTGCATTAAGAAGAAAAACTATTTGTATTTTTCCCCTGAATCCTTCCTTTTTAATTTGGACCAAAAGTCATATTCTAATTTCACAATGTATTTTCTTCAGCATACAGTTTTTGAAATACCAAGTAAATGACATTGGTTAATCAAAGTGCATATATGTACTGGTACCTGTGTCAAATGTCATTGGACTTGTACATATCAGGCTGGTATGGTATTGTAACCTTCAATATGCCGACAAAAATGAATACTTAAAAATTGATTAATATTCTAGTACCCTGGTCTTTGCACTGGTATCCTATGGTGGTAATGGTCAGTAAGGTTTAAAATCCTTATCCTGTTGGTTCAGGATACTACTGGTCAGCACTCTGACATTCAGTATGTGTTGGTACCAGTAGGTACCGCCAAGCCTAGAGAGAGAGAGAAGGGATGAGGCTGAAGAGGAGGAACAGGAGAGGTGGCAATGTGGAGGTGGTGGTAAGGACAAGGAGGACTTGGATGAAGAAACAGTAGCATAAAGGAGGAGGACAAGGAGGCTGCAAAATAGGAGAAAGAGAGGATTAAGAAAACACAATTGTCAGTAGCTGTCAACAAAAAATAAAAACATAAAAAAAGGATCTGGTATCAATTCACTGTGCAGTACACCTTGGAACTGCTCGACCTATCTCAAACTGAGCCATGGCTTGCTACGTGAGCTTATCGACCAGTAAGCTTAGTTTCAAACTGAGCCATGGCGAAACTATCCGGTCCTTGTCCCAGTTGGCTGTTAGATCGATAAACATAAGTTTTGAAATACTTTGTCAAGGAGAACTGGACAATCATTAGATAGATGGAAAAGCAGTGATTAGTTCTGGAACAGTTTGGTGCTCTAGAATTTTTCAGAGTTTAATCATCTTGCTGCATTTTTGTTTGTCTTAGGGATTTTGAGAATATTGTTACTACAGTGAAAATTATCCTTTTCCACCACAGATTGGTATTCAATTTATTACTTTCTATTAGTGATTCCGAGTGGTATAGGTTGAGATACTAAGATATGCAATTTTAGTAATACTAGGAGTAAACTTGAGGACATAGTGAAGTAGGATGGACAAGTCTCAACAAGTAACAGTTTTTGTTATCTTGGATTGATTCAACATAATGATGGAGAAATTGATGAAGATATTTTCCATGAAGTAAAGACTAGATCGTTAAGGTGGAGAGAGGCATCAAGAGCAGCTTTGTATAATCACTGAGTACCTTTTAGATTTGAAGAATAATTATATAAGGTAGTTGTTAAACCAGTGATACTTTATAAATTTGAGTGTTGAGTAGTTAAAAATGACATATGTTAGTATGGAAATATTAAGAAAGATAGTAAGCAAGATATTTTTGTTTAAGAATAATTAAGTGTAGTTTAGATAAAATATAAAACAAGAAAAAATCATTTAAGATAGTATGAACACACTCTAAGAAGACTTATAGATGCTAACTATAAATACAGATTTAAATACTCTTAATTTAACTAAAAATATAATTTTTTTACATAGCTCTATGACAGCAATAAATCCATTTAAATGACCCCAAATAATTGGGATATTATGGCCTTGTTGTTGATTTTGTTATTACTTTTTGTTTTGCTTTTGGAATTATGAAGCTCCTACTTTGAGTTATACTTGAGTTAAGATTTCTATTATGGGTTAGGTTGGGATATTTGTTAAGTCATTCAGAATTAACTTTTGTAAGATCTATATCTTTTTAGATAGGATTTGATAGGTTGTATTTTCCCAGATTATTCTGGATCAAAAGAGCTAGATTGCTTATACTTTTATAAGCTTATATGGAGGCTAAGCCCATTGATCTATTAGATAGTTATGTTGAAGATTGTGAGAAAAATAATGAAAGAAAATGAAAGCCAGTCATTTTTATTCTTTTTCCTTGTAGGTTTATGTTTCTTGTTAGAAGCAATCAGTATCTCTTTTACACATTCTAAACCCTCCTGAAACTTATTCAAGTTATTCTTTTGCTATTCCTAGAATTTTCAGTTGTATCAGCCCTAGATCGTGTCTGAGCATGCACACAGTGATAATTAGAGATTGGTTGCAGCTAGCTTGCCTACAATATCATGCCTTTTGATCAACCACTTTTCTCTAGTCTCATATCTATTAAAAACCTTCATAAAATTGCAGACATTACTATAGTTCATAAAAACACAAAAGTGCACTGACATCAATTCAAATCTTTCTTATATTGGTCTCGTATGCGACATTAGTTCAGCACCTTGTTTAACACTGAGATTCAGCCATAAACAATTCATAAAAGCAGCCACTAATTTCTATCAGTTTTTATTGAATTTTCCATTTCTGCGGTCGACCACATTGACATGGACTTAGCTGGTTTTGCCTAAGTCGTGCGGCACCCTCGCGCGTCCGTCCGCAAAGGTCAGCCTCCCCGAAGCCTCCCATTGTCCCTTAGGACCAACAAAAGAGAGAACGGGTAAAAGAGAACGCCTCAATCGGGATCCACAAGCAAACATGTCCGAAAAACACTTCATAGACAATGCAAATTACAAACAGACTTTACAAGCTCTGAATAGTGGCACAACAAAGGGTAAAATGGTCCATTACAGACCGAAAAGCTCTCAAACGTGTCCACATGACACAACCTTTATTTACAAGCCTAAAGAGGCCACCAACCCAACTAGCATGGGACTATTCTGCCTTCGGCCGCCCCTCTACATGTTGTACAAGGCATGAACATGCCAAAAGACACGGACATACATAAGCATTACATCAAACACCCTGTTTCGAAGTTTGTCCGTGACATTCTCCCCCACTTATCCCTTCGACGTCCTCGTCGAAGCCTTTGTGAACACTGCAACTCTTCACCTTTGCTGAGTCTTCAATCTTCTGCTCCAGCTGCAATGCGCCTCCTGGCTCCCAGTTGCTCTCCGCTGCTGTTTCTGAGTAGTCGAACCTTTGATCCGCCATGCTGCTTCAACTCACAAATGACTCTGACTCTGGTGTGGGGTTGGTTGAGTTGTGTTGATTATTGTTGATTCCTGCGGATCCCCCAGATGAAGGAAAAGACCATCCTTACTGCGCCAGTCTCTCAAAATTTTCACATGCTGCTTGAACTGGGTGGATGCTTGTTGGAGCTTTAACAAGCATCGCCTCGCAAACTTTTGAAGTTTTGGGTCCTTCCTCCACAAAATCTGCTCATTGACTCTTCTTTCAGTTAGTTGTCACATCCAAGTAGGTTCGCATCACTTCCGCTTTCGATTGGCATTTCGTTGGGAAATGAAGCGGACAATCTACTCTCAGTAGCACTGATCACCATTGGTGAGGATTTGACAACTGTTGTCTTCCATTCTCTTCGAAGGGTCTTTGAACTTGTACAGAGCTCCTCTGCTGGATAGATAAGAGAATTGGGGTACTCGGTTTCGCCCATTCTCTTAAGAGTTGAGAAGGCAAAGGTTACTTGACTTCGCCCGCCTCCTCGAGGTTGTACTTCATGCATCGAGCTGGTTACTGGCCTTCGCCTGCTCTTTGCTCACACTTCTGAAGCACTTGAAGTGTTTGCACTCCTTGCGTTGAGTTAGTTACTGTGATTCACCTTCTCAATGCCATTGAACTTCTGGAATGCAGGAAGTTTTCACCCCAACTTGGAGTAATTCTCTGATAGATGAGGTCGCCTCTGGGATTGTACCGTCTTCTCCATCAACCCTGCCGCCTACTCCACTGAGTAGCAAAGGTACAGCACCACGTACTGCTTGCTTCGTTCCTTGGTCGTGCACTCTTGCATGACCCGAAGTCCTTCACTTACGGCTATCTTGATGAGAAACTTGTTGACACCGGTCTTACGAAGTTCTTCGGCCTCTGCCCTTCAGCCTTGTCTCGGTACTTGAAGATTGCCTCTGCATTCTCCACCTCCTCGGCCCCTTTCACGACCAAGTGCTCTCCCTCCATGAGAGCAAAGGATCAATGACTTGCACGGAAGTCCCGCCTCTGCGGTACCATGGCGCTGCCATGCCCATGGCCCTACTATCCGTTGCCTCGCATCTGCATCCCTTTTCTTCACAATCAGTAGAGATGTCTCCGTGGCACTCCTCTGAGTCCACCTCCATTCTAACTGATTGCTTGATTTTGGGTAGCTAAGTCCCTCTGGACTCGTCGTCGCTTCCTCGCCCCTTTCGACCCCCTGCTTCAACACCTCTGTGTTCTCCAAGCAGTCCGTTTAGTCGATGGAAAGACAGACTGCAACTCCCATGCATGGCCTCTGCCATCACGTTGTAGAGTTTGCACCGATTCTGTTCTCCTTAGCTTCCTTGGTAGCAACGTTCGCTTACTCGACCTTGTCCTTTGACTTGTCGGGCTCCCTTAAGCGAATATGAGCTCTGGAGCAGTCCAACTCTCCAGCTGCTTCGATCATACCTCTGCATGATCAAGTCCCTCCCGTGGAACTCACTGGTACTTGCATTCGAACTTTTCCCTTAGTGGAACACAGCCCCCATATGCTGATGACCAAGGTTTTCATCCGATGCAAAATTCGATGCACGCCCGGAAGACCCGCCTTTGCGGTACCATGGCCTTCACTCCTTGAATCCATAGCCCTTCTTGCCGTCGTGTTGTTCACCGAAGTGGAGCTTCCAGTAGCTCCCGATCATACCTCCATATGATCCAGTCCCTCCCAGGACTAAGTCGTGTGTGTCGCATTGCCACGAACTGTTCCACCACGATCCGCTGCACCATGTCGCCTCCTGGTGACATCTCCATTGCATTCTGATCCTTGTGGAATAAACTCGAATTGTGAACCCTCCATGTGTGGCCTCTGCCAATACATCGCAGGGTCTCCTCCACCTTCGATTTTGTTCGCTCCTTTGGCAATCGACCTTCATCCACCCACTCTTGGGTCACACCTAGATGAAGCACCGTTCTAGGACAATCCGTCGCCTAGTAGCTCCCGAAGTCCCCCGACTTCGCTGTAATTAGTGCACCATTGTCTGGATCCTGGGCCTCTGCCCCTACCAGCACAATCTCCGCTGCGCACCGCTTCCCTCATGGCAACTTGAATGACAACACTATGGCATATTCTTCAAGAGTACCCGCCTCTGCGTCCTCTTGCCCCGTGCTAAGGCCTTCTGAACTCAACTCCGCCTCCGCAAATTGAGTCGCCTTAGTTCCTCCTTCAAATGCTCCTCCGAGATAAGGTGCATGTGCCCCGAAGCTCCCTTCGTCTTTGGCACCATGCAAGATGAGTCCGCTCTGTCAGAATGAAGGACCCATGGAACAGCATGATTCTACTCCTGCCTCTGCAAGAGTTCATGTCCTTGACCTCTGTCTAGGGAAAGCGCTGTGCCTCTGCTCCATGTTCCAACTTCTATGTTGGCTCCCTTCATGCGGCTTGGGTACTTCGCCAAGTTACACCCAAGTTGCTCCGCTCCTCGTTTTTGCATTGAGTCGATGGTGGCCCTCGCGCCCACCATTCCACGGGTCAGCCCTCCCTTGAGTCCGATCTCCATATCAACTCTAAGTGTGCCTTCATTTAAGTTGCTTCAGGTCGCTCCCCCACTTGATCTCGCAATGCATCCACCCATGCATTCTCTCGAGCGAGATCATGTGACAACTCCTCGCTGCTTGCTCGGTCCATTAAGCTTCGTGGAGTTGTTGTTTGTGAGGTACTCCTCCTCAACATGTGAAGTCCGTCTCACATGATTCTCCCTCTGGAGAGCCGAGACTTATCCCTCCTGGATAACTGTCCCGTTGGAGCAACATCTCTCTTCGTTTCGGAGACCACCATCCCCTTGGACTACTCCGATCTGCTGAACAAACTGTGCATTGTTCTGTCTCTTGCAAACGCACTTGCTAGATTGCGCCTCCACGTCAATACAGCCACCGCTGCACCCCTCAAGGCCTAGCAACATGCTGAACTCGTTGCACACTTCAGCCTCCTCCGGACGTATCCTTCGCATGCCGAAGAGAAAGTTTCAATGCTCCATGGCGCCGAGTCTCGACCGCCTTGGGATGGCCACGAACATTCCATCGTCCGCATACAAGCCCATGCATGAGTACCAAATTCTTCGAGTTAGCAATTCCCCTCACCTCTGTGAGCTTTGCAAAACTCTTTTGGTCGTTGAGCAACTCATTCCACCTTGCATGGTCTCATTCTTGCCAAGCGCCTCGCTTGCCTAGAGCACCATCAAGTATGGTTGTCAACGTTGAGCCGTAGCTCAAACTCAGCCATCCCAACCTTTGTGCGCTCCACATTCTTCCAAGCTTGCTTGTTCTCGTGGTGCCTCTTGCGCGAAGGGTTGGCCATTCCTCTGAATGCCAAACTCAGATGCCCGCTCCTCTGAGCGACTCCTTTTCCCTACATCTCCATGCCCGTTTTCCCCCAAACGGTCGCGCGTTGCTGACTACCCTCAACGCAGCCCCGCTAGGTCCCCCACGTTTGCATGTCAAGTGTTTCTATGAGTGCTTGTCCCGCTCTGATACCATATGACACGGACTTAACTGGTTTTGCCTAAGTCGTGCGGCACCCTCGCGCGTCCGTCTGCAAAGGTCAGCCTCCCCGAAGCCTCCCATTGTCCCTTAGGACCAACAAAAGAGAGAACGGGTAAAAGAGAACGCCTCAATCGGGATCCACAAGCAAACATGTCCGAAAAACACTTCATAGACAATGCAAATTACAAACAGACTTTACAAGCTCTGAACAGTGGCACAACAAAGGGTAAAATGGTCCATTACAGACCGAAAAGCTCTCGAACGTGTCCACATGACACAACCTTTATTTACAAGCCTAAAGAGGCCACCAACCCAACTAGCATGGGACTATTCTGCCTTCGGCCGCCCCTCTACATGTTGTACAAGGCATGAACATGCCAAAAGACACGGACATACATAAGCATTACATCAAACACCCTGTTTCGAAGTTTGTCCGTGACAACATGGTACAAAATAAAAATCCATCTACCTAACATCCTAAAAGTCTTATCCCTATAAGGTTCTGCCCACCATTCATTATATGAATATTTAAAAGAAGGGGTCCAAAGTTAATGCTAACTTTGGAGAGTTACTGTACTTCCATCAGAATGCAAGAATTCTTTTTCATTTACTGTAAACCTGCAACGAGGAGGCCAAAAGGTCAAAATCCAAGGACTCCATCTATGAGTGTGACTGAGAGAATTGAAGTCTAAAATTCATGTGAAGTAGATAATATGCTTGTCCCTAGTGTTTTAGGTGACTTTAAAAAAATTGTTGTTTTTCTCTTAATTTAGTTCCTCTTGTTGCTTGAGTTTTGGTGGATCTAAGTTAATAAGTTTCAGAACTTTTATAATTGTTTTTTGCCAATATGTTTTCATATTCACTTTTGCTTAATCGTAAAATGATTTATTTGAATCTATTAGCTGGGGCTTTTGAATCTCTTATGCACCTGAAACGTTATTTTTGTCATAGAAATTATATAGTTGTACACTTGTACTCTTTTCTCTTTTCCAATATTGCATGTTCTTTTGTTATTAGCAATGATTATGATTGAACAGATCGTCTGATGATGGTACATGCCGTATCTGGGATGCCAGGCAGTCACTTGCCAAGCCACGAATTTACATCCCAAAGCCTCCAGATTCTTTAACTGGTTAGTTTGTGATTATTTTTTTGAAAAATATGTTATGTTGCTCAACTTTGAGATTTGAAGTTGCAATTGATGAAACAAATGCCAGGAAAGGGCACTGATCCTTCTAGTGCTGGTCAACAAACACGTCAAATCTTGTGTTGCGCATTTAATGCTAATGGAACCGTATTTGTCACTGGTAGCTCAGATACATATGCCCGGGTAAATCTTGTGGCTCGTGTACATTATCTAAAGATTGGTTTTAAAAATTATGTTGCCAAAGAGTTCTGATATATGACACCTTATGTGCAAGTTGTTTCTCAGGTATGGAATGCTTGTAAGAGCAACACTGATGATTCTGAACAACCAAATCATGAAATGGACCTTCTATCTGGTCACGAGAATGATGTCAATTATGTGCAATTCAGGTGAGTTTATTTGGTTAAAATGTGTTTATATTGCTAGCTGTTCTGATCATGGTTTGTTTCTCTTCAATCAGTGGCTGTGCTGTGGGGTCTAGATCTTCGATAGCTGATGCTTTGAAGGAAGACAGTCTTCCTAAGTTCAAGAATTCCTGGTTGGTTTATGTTGTTTCTTTCCACTGTCATTTAATTTGTTCTGTAAAGCAATATTCTTAGTGGATTGTGAATCTTAGGAGCTAGAACAGATATGCCAATTAAGTCTTGCTATCAATATTAACTTGAAGTTCTTTTTGCTGCAGGTTCACTCATGATAATATTGTTACCTGTTCTCGTGATGGCAGTGCAATTATTTGGATTCCAAGATCTAGACGATCTCATGTGAGAAAATCTCAATTTATCATTTTTTGTCTCCAAATTTTTTTGTATACTATTTGGTCAACTTGTTTTATATTGCAATAAGGAAAAGATGCTTATTAGTGTTATGTTTGGTCTGAGACGTTATTTATCAATGTTTTTTTCTCTATTTCTTGGGTAATGTCTTCTGGATTTCTTATTTCTCCTGTAGATAACAGAATTGGTACATTTGTCTTTTTTCTCAATTTTGTACTAGATCATAAGATATTTCTGACAACAGGTTCAGTTTTAGCTATTGGAGTTCTGATTTTAAAAATTTGACTTTCAGCCCAAGTTTGGAGTTTTCAGACAATGAAATTAGTAAGAAGAAAATGAGATATATGAGGAAATAAATAAAACATTTTTGACTAATTGAAGTAAGCCAATTTCATATAAAAAGAAAATACAAGCTTGACATCTAATCTTTTAATCAACTATGATTGTATCATTAGTATGTAATTAGAGCATGTAATATAGTATAGAAGTAGATCTTGTTCAAATATCAAGGTTGAAGCTTTCAGAAGAATAAATGAAGGATTTGTTGACTAGTCATCTTGGTCCTATTTTACATCAGAAAATGCAATTTATCATTTTTTGTCTCCAAATTTTTTTGTATACTATTTGGTCAACTTGTTTTATATTGCAATAAGGAAAAGATGCTTATTAGTGTTATGTTTGGTCTGAGACATTATTTATCAATGTTTTTTTCTCTATTTCTTGGGTAATGTCTTCTGGATTTCTTATTTCTCCTGTAGATAACAGAATTGGTACATTTGTCTTTTTTCTCAATTTTGTACTAGATCATAAGATATTTCTGACAACAGGTTCAGTTTTAGCTATTGGAGTTCTGATTTTAAAAATTTGACTTTCAGCCCAAGTTTGGAGTTTTCAGACAATGAAATTAGTAAGAAGAAAATGAGATATATGAGGAAAAAAATAAAACATTTTTGACTAATTGAAGTAAGCCAATTTCATATAAAAAGAAAATACAAGCTTGACATCTAATCTTTTAATCAACTATGATTGTATCATTAGTATGTAATTAGAGCATGTAATATAGTATAGAAGTAGATCTTGTTCAAATATCAAGGTTGAAGCTTTCAGAAGAATAAATGAAGGATTTGTTGACTAGTCATCTTGGTCCTATTTTATATCAGAAAATGCAATTTTGTAGGGATCGGTTAGTACCAACTGGTATTTACTAGTCTAGGTGTAAAATAGGATGTGCACCATGCCTTTTTGGAATGGTGCGATTCGGTTTACATATATGTATATATTTAAAACCCTGTGTTTAGGGTGTCTCATGGATTGCAAACATGTGAATCGAGAGTTGCTTGCCCATCATTGCCCACCACTAGAACGATACTTCTTTGCCTCCTTGCTTTACATATTTAGCAAGTTACTCAACTTAAATATTTATCTATTTAGCAAGACTCCTGATGCCCCTCGTCATTATGACCATCTTGTTTTTACTCTATGAGTAATATCTTCATCAATCTCTTTATCTTGTTAAATAATTGATCCAATATACCTAAAACTTTTACTTAAAGGGATTTCTTGTTTATTCAATTTAACTATATTCCTTTGTTTATTTCTAGAATCGTTAAGATTACATTTTATATAATCAGTTTTAGTACTATTTAATCTAAAACTTTTAGTTTCTAAGGCTTTCCTTCGTAGCTTAAGTTTATAATTAATTCCACTTAGGTTCTCATCAACTAAGATAATATCATCAGTAAATAACATACATCAAGGAGGTCTATCATGTAAGTAACCAATAAATTCATCTATTTTCAATGTGAAAAGATAGGGACTTAATGTGAATCCTTGGTGTAATCCTATGCTAATAGGAAGCTTTCTAGACACATTTCGTATAGTTCTAACACCAGTAACTACATTATCATACATATCTTTAATAACATCAATATAATTAATGGATACACCTTTCTTCTCTAAAACCCACCATAATAAATCTCTATGAACTCTTTCATAGGCTTTTTCTAAATTAATAAAAATCATATGCAAATCTTTCTTTTTCTCTCTATACTTTTTAATTAATTGTCTTAATAAATAAATAGCTTCTATAGTTGATCTTCCCTATATAAAACCAAATTGACTTTCAGAAATATTTGTTTCAAGCCTTATCCTACTTTCGACAACTCTTTCCCAAAGTTTCATAGTATAGCTTATGATTTTAATTCCTCTAAAATTTGAATAATTTTGTATGTCACTCCTATTTTTATAAATTAGCACTAAAAAACTCTTTCTACATTCATTAAACATCCTTTTGAATTTCATAATTTTGTTAAATAAGTTAATTAACCAAGCTACTCCCTCATCCCCTAAATTTTTTCAAACTTCAATAGGAATACCATCAGACCCCGCACTCTTAGTTATTTTCATCTTTTTTAATGCGTCTTTTACTTTATTAGCTTTAATTTTATGAATAAATGTATGATTATTAAATCTACCACTATTATTTATCATTAAATCAAAGTCCTATGTGGAATATTCATTAAATAATTTATAAAAATAATTTTTTTATCTTTCCATAATCTTATTATCATTAACCAGTATGTTTTGATATTCATTTTTAATGCATCTAATATTACCTAAATCTTTGCCCTTTTCTAGCTTTAGCAATTTGATACATATCATTTTTCACCATCTTTAGTACCTAATTTATTATAAAAATTATCATATCTTGCCATACTAACCGCTTTTTTAGTCTCTTTTTTAGATTCTTTATATCTTTTAAATTTTTTTCTCATTTTTATAATTTTGTCAATCTTTAAAACACAATCTTTTAGTAAAAATTATTTTTTGAACTTCCTCGTACTACCATCAACTATCTCTTATGGTTACATCTGTACCTTTAGTTTCACTTATAATCTCTTTGGTTAAACTCCTAATTTTATTAGCTATTGTAGTCCAAATAATATTAATATTATCCTCATCAATGTTCCAAGTCACTTCCCTTTCCATCATATTTTTAAAAGTGTTTATATTATCATCTTTAAAACTCCATCTAGTCCTAGTAATTTTATATTATCTTTTTTTTTATTTTCTATAGTAAATATCTAATACCATCAACCTATCATGATTCGTCAAACTTTCGTCAGGTATAACTTTATAATTTTTACAAATAATCTTATCTACCTTTCTAGTGAGAAAAAAATCTATTTAACTACAATTATGACCACTCTTATAAATAATTAAATGTTAATCTATCTTCTTAAAATAAGTATTTATAATTATAAGATTATATGAAGTTGCAAAATTCAAAATCCGACCATCATCTTTATTTCTCTCCCCATAACCAAAGTCCCATGCTATATACATCATATGTTTTCCCTATATGACCACTTAAATCTCCTCCAATTATAAGTTTTTTGCTTATAGGCATTTCTCGAATGATATCATCTAAGCTTTTCCAAAATTTTCTTTTTGTTTGGTCGTCCAATCCGACTTGAGAGGCATAAGCACTAATGACGTTTAAAAGATCTTGTTGTTTCAGAAATTTTAAAATTATAATTCTATCTCCAAATCTTTTTATATTTACAACAGTGTTTTTAAGATCTTTATCAACAATAATTCCTACACTATTTCTGTGTTTAACTTTTTTAATATACCAAATTTTAAATCCAGTACTATTAATCTCTCTAAATTTTTTTCCTACCCACTTAATCTCTTATAAATAAATAATATTTATTCTTCTTCTGGTCATAGTGTCTGTCAATTCTAATCCCTTATTTGAAAGTGTTCCTATATTTCAAGAAGCTAACCTAACTCTCTATTCATGGACTAACTTCTTTACTCTCGTTGGTCCAAAACAATGAGGAACCCTTGCCTACTTGCAACCACATCCGGGCGCTAATGTGATGGACTGCTTTCGGGCGATCTCCTAGCCCACTGTTTGCAATTCGAGACACCTAGGTGGTGAAGGTGTCTTGCATCATTTTCGGATGACGACCTAGCTCTATACTGAAATCGGTTAAGATCTATGTTCATGAAATCTGACATGGTTTTCGTTGGTTATTAGTGACTCAACACAACCCTCTACCTTTTTCATCTGGACTTGGAACTAGCATTGGCAATGTTAGGAAAGAAGTTAAAATATTCGAGGGAAACCCCCAGAATTGAGTCAATACCATATTGGTGAAAACTGACTTGAAATGTAAAAAACATTTGTTTTTGGCATGATTGGTCAAGTTTGTCAAAATTAGCTAAAAATAATTGAAAACACATGTTTTTGACTATGATGTATCTGAAGTTCAGATGCCAAGAGTGTCAAAGATGCTGGTTGCTGCTGGGTACGAGTGTGGAGATGCCAAGAGTAGGTGTCATTCTTACTGGAGAGGGGAGCATCATGTGAGGTTATCTCGTGCATATAGAGGGCTATTAGAGGTGGCACTAAAGAGAGGGTGTTGTAGTGTCAGAGAAGTGTAGCTCGTCCGAAAGAGGGGAAGGAAGCCAAAATGGGTAACAATTTGGGGCGGGGGTTTTGAGGTCCAGGGTTTGGGGGTGAATTATGAGGGGAGGTTTTAAACCTTAATTAATTGATTGAGCCAAACCATTTGGCTCATATAGGGAATTGAGCTCAATGTGCATGGACTATAATTAATAGATCGAACCAAACTGTTCGGTTCATTTAGGATTGGATCAAATCCCTTAAAATTGGACCCATGTGCCTGAGTCAACCTAGGTGTGTGCCTTGGCCACCCAGCGGCCTGGCCCATGTGCTCACCTAGGCTAGTGCCAAATTGAGGCGCTCGGGCCTCACCTGACCTCACTCGAGGGCCTATCAACATCACTGATCTGAACTGGCCTAAATTTTTGGATTTTCATTGAAAGTGGTTTAAATGGATATTTTGCGGCAGACTTTGGCCATACAAAATCACTAAAGTTAACCTGATAGATCTTGTATGTATGAAGTAGAAGGATGTTTACCTATGTCTATGTTAACCTAATCTACATGATGTATACTTAGTGTAGTGATTTGTGAGTGCTTGCCATAAGTAGGTCACAAAAATGGGACAAATAAGAAATTGTAGAAAACGAATTTTATATTAGACTCCATTTGCATACTGGGCGTAAGGTTCTTGTGCTTTTCAATAGAAAACTTACTACTGCATGATATCATACTTGGTATAAACATGAGAGCAAGGATTGCCATTTTGTGTACCTGGCTCGTTTTGGAGATATGTTGTTGGATCAGTATGTATCGGTCAGTAATGGTGTACTAACCCATGGTACATCGGTATTTACTACTAGTGCTTTGGCAAGAAAATGAGGGAGAAGAGGAAGGGGCGATGGAAGAGGAAGGAAAAAAGAGGAGAAGCAGCAGCGGTATCGACATTGAATGTGAGAAGAGGGCTCATGTTAATTTCTATTTTAGGATTTTTCTGGTCAAGTTGGACAGGTTCCACCATGATTTTTGATTTTTTAAAATTATTTTTATTAAACTGGATTGGACCATCCGGAATGCGGGTGGTTTCTGTACTGGCCAATGCCCAGACCAGTACATATCACCTGTTTCATACCATATCGAGTGGTATAGCAGTGATTGCATGAGTGTATATTCTGCTTTAGTTTCTTTGCACTCTTTGTATATAGCTTTATTAACTATATTTTGGTAAGATATAGTGTGCATGCGTGCAAGCGTAGGTGCATGACAAACCAGCAGAAGTGCAATTATGTAAGTTGAGAGAGAGACAGATTACCAAGTACTGTTGGACAAAAGGTGTGACAATCATGTGGGGATTGAAATAATATCTTATTTCAGGTTTGAATTGAGAAAACATCATTGTAAGGATAAGTAGGAAGAGAAAATTAGGTTATTCAGAACTTGTAATTAGTTTATTCTTAGCATGACTAAAAATTGTAGGTAATCATGATTAAATATGATTGATTCTATTAACAAAGTTGCTCTTCTTCTAATTACTCTATGGGTTTCTCTTTCTTTTTTTTTTTTTAAGCCCTTTCTAATTGTTTTCAGTTCCTTTTTATTTATGTTAGGGGAAAGTTGGCCGGTGGACTCGTGCTTATCATCTTAAAGTTCCTCCCCCGCCTATGCCTCCACAACCTCCACGTGGCGGTCCACGTCAGAGATATCAACCAACTCCTCGTGGTGTTAACATGATAGTTTGGAGTTTGGATAACCGATTTGTGCTTGCTGCTATCATGGGTTTGTTCTATTTTTTTCTTGTTTCTTAAGGATTTACATGTTTTTAGTGCTATATTAACTTAAATTCTCTCTGATGTGAACCATTTGTAGATTTGTTTCTATGTTTAGAAAATTGGGACTCGTTCTAGGCCCATGCAGGTATGTACTTGGATGGTATGCGATGTAATGGCGGATGGCCTTTTTAACATGCTACGGCCTGGCCTATGGCAGTATGTGAGGGGCATGCACACCTAACTCATCACACACATGACATGTTATAGTGTTGTAGTACAAGAATCTCCTAGCCAGCCAATACTAGATTTTAGGCACTGTTTTAGGACAATATAGGTTTAGAGAAAAAAGCTTGTCAACAGGTATGGAGTTAAGGATGATCTTTGCATCTCTCAATTCATGTAAATTTTAATTTATAACTTTGTCATGTTTAACTCAATTAATCCTGATCCAATACGAATTTGAAACATTTTTTATGTGATTTTTGTTATCTAAGAAATTGATGGTGGGTACTTCGTTGATGGCTATTAATACTGATTATGTTGTGTCATATGTTGGTCTTGATGTGCTTTACTTTTAGTTAATAAAAGACATTAGGAGTTTAATATGTTTAAATGCTTCTTATTTGATTTTGTTGGTATTTTGTTGCTCTGTATTACACATTTTGATAGATGTTATATATTTCTTGATAGCCTGGTAGTTTTCATTTCATGGCAATCATGTCAGTGTTTTCTCATCTGTGTAGTATGGTTCTGTCATGCTACATATTTGTCCTGGGGTTCCCCACTGGATTTACATTTTACCATTCTGAATCTGCCTTGTTGGATTAAAATACTATTGCTGTTTTGTTTCTAAATGTAAATTACTTTCTTCAGATTGCAGAATATGTGTTTGGAATGCTTCTGATGGCAGCCTGGTTCATTCATTAATTGGTCACCAGGAATCTGTACGTACCAAGTATTGTCTTTTTTTGGATATGTATTCTTGACCATTCTAGATTTGATGTTGGTTATGACGAATTGCTTAGAATAATGTGTAACATTCATTTGGAATTGAGCTATGGTGTCCAGCATATGTTGGAATGAGAATTGAAAAGATTTGGTCCCTTGTTATATAAACTTTCATAGTAAGGCTAATATTTGCTAGTCATAGGTGCCCAGCAAGCCAATCACGTGAGTGATTGCATATGTGACTTGATACAGAATCTTTTTTGCTTATTATATTTTGGCATATATCACTTTATAATTATTGCATATATGCATATAAATATTGTGATGTCTTTGGATTTGTGCAATGGGAATCGGATCGTGATGAGATCACGAAAATGAGATCGATTCACCTTTAAACACATCCTAAATAATCCCGATCATAGGTTACTCGAGAGGGACATCATGATAACCGGACAGACTGGTGTGCTGTATACCCGTCCATATGATGGATGCAGCGGGTCTCATAGCTGCTCGTGTAGGGACACTAGGGATACAGTACAGGTGCTCATTGGAGAATGAGTTCACTGATTGATCCGCTTACGGAATGCTGGATGGTTGATGATGTCTTATTGTCAGACAGCGATTCCGTAGTCCTAGTGGTATATCTGGTCCTTAGACCTAAGACACCAAGGATGTCATATATGAGTACTCCACTCTTTGATACCAGACTTATAGGTTTGACTGTCTCAGATCTAGTACAGCTGGTCATTGGGAGTGGTAGTCGACCTTACGAGGGCTATTGAGTGTCGTTAGAGGATCATCCACTCTCGACATCATGAGAGGAATATCCTATGTGTTCTTGCTCAGACAAATCCCTGACCAGGGTCATTCGGGTTGAGAGAGAAAGAGTTCTCCGGGAGAATCCGATTAGAGCGAGACTCGAGTAGAAACCGTATGGGTCTGACAACACCATGCTCGATATACGATCATGGATGAGGGACTATAGGTACACGGTAACTGAGGATAGACAGGTCCAATGGAATGAATTCTCCAGTATCGTCTGGGGACTACGGCATAGTGGCCTAGTACGTCCGTAGTCGATGAGTCAAGTGAATTATTACAGAGATAATAATTCACTGAGTTAGAAGGAGTTCTGACAGGTATAACTCACGGCCAGCTCGATATTGGGCCTAGAGGGTTACACACATATGGTAGGCATTGCGATGAGTAGAGGTTCGGATATGAGATATCCGACGGAGCTCTTGTCTTATTGGATATCCAATAAGCCCCTGAATTATTGGATCCCATGAACGAGATCCAATAAGAGCCCATGAGAGATTATTGGATAGAGATCCACTAATCTAAAAGGCTTGGGTTATTGGATGCAGATCCAATACCCACTAGGCGAGGATCCATTAGGGTTTGACAGGGGACCTCTATAAATAGGAGGGATTCAGAGCCTCATAGGTTAGAGTCTTTGCTTGCCTCTCCTATTCTCCCTCCCCTCTCCACCTCAGAGTAGGTTTGGAGTTTTGAGGAGCGTCGTCGCAGCCCTGCTGTGTGGATCACCGTTAGAGAGGAGGACGCTTGACCTCCTTCACCCTCTCCTAAGGATCTGCAAGGAAACAGGGATATACGATCTATACGCAGTTTTTTCAGTTTCGCGGATTTTGCGCATCAATCTTCGCACGACGACGAACATCTATTTGGGAATCGGGGATTTCGTTTTTCTTGTTCTTCCGCTGCGCATGTGATGTCGCCCCCAAAGATTTTTCCAACAATATTTTCCCTTACAAGTTTGACCATAGTTGGTTCATAGTGAATTTCCAAGAAATTTCTCTTTTTATCCTATTATAATCATAAAGATATTCTGGTGCAATTGGAATAACATGTAGATTTTATCTTTTTGTGGAAAGGTGCCCAAAGAGTTCTATTGATAGTTTCTTTTATTGTCAAAAGTAGTGAGGTTAATAATGATACACTTTTTGCCTAAGCTGTTTTTCTCCATGATAATGTCAATGCAACAGATTGATGTTCATTACCATCACTTTAAGAGTGAGACATTGGAATATCACTGATGGTCTAATAATGATGAGTATCTTTCAACATATATACCCTTGAAGATAATATGATGTGTTTATATGTGATGCTGTCATGTTTTCTGGTCTTACATGTTATCCGTATATTTCCTATTTTTCCTAGGCTCTATGGTTCAATTAGATAAGCATGATTGGTTCACTTGTGTTCATTAAGTGGTTCAATTAGATAAGCATGGTTCAAATTGGTTCACTTGTTTGTTCATTAAGTGCCTATAAATCCTAGGACCCGGATCTTTGCTACACAAATTTGAGAATCATCCTCAATCTGACAGAATATCACTTGATAACTGATGCAGTAGCAAGTGAATCTCTGAAGGATTTCTTAGATTTGTGCACACTGGCCATATGTCAACCAAATGTTTGGATTTTAGTATTCTTTATATATTTCACCTTTTCAGATCCTACTTGTTGAGCTGGGATTCCTTGTTTTTTTCCCTATGTGAAGCATGGAAAGGAACATGAGACATGAACAAGACATGATGTTCATATGCTTAAACTGCTAATTTATGAAAAATATGACAGGGCACGCCATGGACATGACATAAGCGATATATTAGCATCTATATATCACCTAATATTAGATGTAGATACATTTTTTTTAAAATGGTTTTTATTATCATTACAATGGAATGTAACTTATAAGAAGCATAACTGTCATCAGCTGAATGCTTCAAACACAATTAGAAAACATTGAGATAATTAAAGTCATACTAAATTTCAATTGTAAGTGTATGAAGATACGTAAAAGTATAAACAATACATTTTATATTATAGTGTCTGAAGTATCCAGCCTGCCATTGGAATGATTCGTCAAAAGTCAATGTTGGATGTAGACACAATGTAGACGTGGCAAGCATTTTGAAGTGTATGATTGGTAGATTTCTCACGTATACAAAAGTCTTAGAGATTGAATTGAAACTTAAGTTGTTACTTTAATGCTGCTGAAATATGAAATGTATTTTAATTTCGATTGTATCAACCAATGTAGACTGTGAATTTATTGGTTTCACAATCAATTGGTATGCAGCAGATTGGCAAATTTTGCCTAGTCCGAGCCCAGACTGCGCTTACCAGCTGGTAAGCTCATCACAATGGGCTTATGGGGTGGTAATTTGACCAAAACCAAGTTGTACTTGGCGATAAATGTACTTCATGGAATCAATACTGGGTTATTTTTTCTTGTTTTAACAAAACTGTAGAATGGTCACAAAGGTACCTGTTAAAAGCTGCCAACACTAACTGTTGTCTTCTCTCTCTCCCTTCCTCTATCTTATGAGGATTAAGCTAATCAAAACCAAGCTGTACTAGGTGATAGGCTCAGCGAACTTGATTTCATCCAACCAGTTCCTATCAGTCTGGGCATGAATTGGGATGTTGGTCAACCCTTTTCGGGGAATTCAGTCTGGTTTATTTATTTAACTGTTTAAACCCTACTTCTTAGGGTTTCCACTCATGCGGAGTCACAGAAATTCACCATTCGCACTGTCGCTGGTGGCATAAACTGTTTTAAGGTACCTGTCTGGCCATGAGCCAGCATGAATCTGGTACCAAAATTGCAATCATTGGATGAGCATACCACCCAGGGTTACCAGATATCTTTTTATAATTTTCTTGTTTCTGGAAAGTAGTTGTGTTGACAACCCCTCATGCCTTCTCTTTTCCTTCTCTATTGCATCCTCTTCTGCTTCTCCTTCTTGTGGCCATCACATCATCCTCTTCCTCCTATGCCTCCTTCAATGTGTCACCACCTCCTCATCCATGAGGAGCCACCTCCTACTTCCTGAACATGTTCTCGCCCATCTACCACCTACTCCTCATCCTTCCCTTTGGTCTCTCCCTTTCTCTCTAATTTGAGTGGTACCGGCCAGTTGAAACACTGAGATCCTGGTTGGACATCGGCACCGGACCAAGATTAATCCTTGGTGATGCTAATATATGAAATATTCTTACAGGTGTTCCAAGTGTATAGAGTGTTTTGTTTTACCCTCAGATAGTATCTTCTCTCTGCTTCAGTTATCACTATAAATTGATATTAATAAATAATGCATATGAGACTGTTCTAAGCACTCATCAAAACTCAACCATGTTTTGAAGGATAAGATGGTTTCGGCTTGTATCACTATAGTGTACCTGAAAACCCTGACAAATTGGGAATTAGCTTGGATCTTGATGTGAAACCTGTTGAAAGTAGCTAGAATTGGCTTATCTTAGGTTGGTCCATCTTATTATTTTGCCTGATTCTGATTCATAAGTCTGTTCCTGAACCCTTCTGGTCCAACTCTTTGAAACTTCGCTGGAAAAATATGCACAGTAAAGAGTTTGGATCTTATGAATGATTTTGCTGGTTTCTAATGATATTGTATTTTCCTGAAAAATTATTGATTTTCCAATAACTTGACCAATTAATTCCCATTCTTTCATTTTCTTAACTAAATTTTCTCACGTTGACACAAGTCTGATCTTGAATGCAGAAACTTTTTGATTGGGTTCTCCAACAGTAAATGATCTTACAAAAATTTTCTGCCCATTTACTCTAGTTGAAAATGTCAAGGTTGTTTTGTTAATATTATTTTTTATTTAATTTAAGTACTGAGTTTTTACAGTTCTTTCTATTGCTTACAGTCAACACTGTTGTTGAAAATATGTTTTTGTATGAGATTATGCTTCCTTACATATATTTTCATTTAAATTTGATGAAATTACTATTATTTGTAACCTTTGAACTAGATCACCATTATCTGTAATTTATATGGTGAAGTTTTTGTGATCTCATGGATATTTGTCTTTTAAAAGATGTGTTATAATATAACTGTTGTTTGATTACAGACATTTGTTCTGGATGTCCATCCTTTCAACCCACGGATAGCTATGAGTGCTGGCTACGATGGGAAAATGATTATTTGGGATGTAAGGCTCTGATAATTTTCCATAATGTAGATTAGTTTTCATGTGTATACATGTGCATTAAGACTCTTTCTGATTGGTGCTTCCAGATATGGAAGGGCAAGCCTGTACGGATTTATGAAACTGGCCATTATAAGTTGGTTGATGGTAAATTTTCACCGTAAGTCAGCTAAAATAGCTTCACAGTAGTTTGTTGTCTATGCTAATTTTAGATTCTTGAGCCGTTTAATCTCATTTGTTTTTCAACTGTCCATATCTAAATTATTGCTTGCAATGCTTGCTTAAACATACTGCAAAGCTGGTAATTTCTTTCCCCATCTTCTGGTGCCCTTTTTATATTAACATTTACTGGTGATAAATTACATTATTGGACTTTCTGTATCACTAGATAAGATTGGGATTTGTGCTGAGGTATGCCAAAATGCTGATCTATTTTTTTTGTTACATTTATTGTGTTGCAGGATTATGAAAACTATGGCTTGTTTGATTAGTGTCTCTAGTGATTTTTATTCGCTACTTATAAGTAAACAAAAATTTTAACATAATTTATTATTATTAAATTGGATGCACTTGTCTTTGTTGGAGAGATGTCAGCACATGATTGTTTTTGCTTCCTAGTGTAAACCTTATGCCAAGAAGAACATCTATTGGAAAGAGAAGGGGGGAGACCTAAGGGCATAAGATGGATATCACACTACTGCACATATCTTTGTAAGCTGGAGCAGAATTGATGGTGAGCCATCTGTTGTCCAAGCTGTGGAGTTTATGACGTAATCAGGCTCACCTCCAATTTCGTGTTGACTAGGATATGTGATTTGTAATGATTACCTGAGCAGTTATCATTATCCTGTGCTTTGGTTTGTGATGGAGAACCCAGCTTGGGGATACGGAGGCATGCAGTTACGAAGCCGAGTTGACATTATTTTTATGTTCCCTTCACAGATAATGAAAGTGGAAAGAGTTAGAGTGGAGTATATTTACTGTTGCAGCAGTTGCAGCATTCAAAACTAGGTCGGATCACTTCAAAAGCAGCTCACTTAGGTCCAATTGATTACTATATGATAGTATGGCTCAATGATTTAAAAAGCGTTCGGCGTCAATGTCCAAAAACACCCGAGGTGCTAGGCGCTCGCCCGAGCGAAACGAGGCGCTAAAATATAACAATATATAATATAATTAATAAATATAATTATTTAAATAAAAATATGATATGAAATTAATAAAATCTTGCAAAATCATAATATCACATTAACAAAAAGTCTCAAAATTCAAAACAATAACAATAATTTTAAATAAATAAAAATTAGCAGTATTAAAATCAAAATAATATATTATTAATATAATAAATAAAAAATATTGTTACTAGTATATAGTTGATAGTATATTGTTATACTGTTAATATACTGTTAACAGTATACTATCGAGTAGATGTGAGAAGACTGAGTAAGAGTAAGACAGTAGCGGTGAGCAGCAAGTAGCGGCAGTGGGAGCGGCGACAGTGGGAAGCTGCGGTAGCAGCGGCGAGCAGCGATAGTGGCAGCAGTAGTGAGAGTGCAGCATAAGAGTAAGACCGATGCTGCTAACTGAGAGCAACGACAGCGGTAGCAACAAGCAACGAGAGCGGGAGCGGCGAGCAGTGACAGCAGCGGCGAGCAACGATAGTGGCAGCGATGAGCAGGTGAGGGATGCTGGGAGGCTGATATCGGTGCTTTAGTTGGTTCTATTGAACCAACTAAAGCATCGGGATCGCCTGGTTTAACCCGGGCACTCGCCCGAGCCCAGGTGTCAGGCGCTTCAGGCGAGCGCCCAAGCGGCGCCTCTTTGAAGCGCGCCACCTAGACATGAAGTGAGGGGCTCGGGCCTCGCCTCGCCCGAGCACCTAGGCGAACGCCCGAGCGCCTATTGAAATCGCTGGTATGGCTGGTTAAATCTAGGCTTGTCTTGTGGAGAGACATCTGAAATCGAGAATGACACTTGATCACTTTAAGATCAACTGGCCCAGGTCCAATAAGTCACTGCATGATACTATGCTTGAGCACTTTTGACAGCTAGGTTTTGTCACTGTGCGGAGAGACATCTGAAATAGAGAGTCTAGTGGAAGGCAAAAGAGGAGGCAATTACCCTCAGGAGGTGATAACAACATGGTGAGAGTACGTTAGAGGGGGCATAAGAGGCAACAATGGTGTAGCAGGGCAGAGGAGGCGGTAGTGATGTGACGAGAAGGAATAAGAGGCAAAGGAAGAGAGGGAGAGCGAGAGTCCGTAAGAGAAGGAATGCATGATAGGAGAGAAAGAAATGAAAAGGAAAAATACAATCGTCAAAGGTTATCAAAAAATGAAATAAAAATTAAGGGCACTTGACTATAGTCATATTTCCCAGTTCAGCCGATCCCTGGAGTTAAAACTTGGTGTTTTGCACAATAAGGTAAGTTACCAGATGATAAGCTTAATATGAACTGAAATAGGGTGAAAACTGGTGATCCGCTTATCGATTCACAGTCAAACAAGTAAATACTGGCCTCTGCCAACTATTGTGCCCAGTTTTTTAAACCTTGCTTTTAACTTTTAACTATATGGGGTTTGCCTATATGGATCTATTTTTGCCATTGAACGCTGTATAAAGGAACATCTTTAATTAAACTAAGCACTAAAACCTCTTTTTATTGTTTCAAGGAATGTATTTTTTGGGTTTCTCTCTCTCTCTCTCTCTCTCTCTCTCTCTCTCTCCTTGCACGAGGAATTCTAATCAACTCCAAGCATTAAAACTTGGTGAATTTGTATTCATTGAAAGATAAGCAGTAAGTTTAGTCTTAAAACAAGGATTAGATGTTCAAATCTGAAATATCAGGAACTAGTAAATATAAGGCTATCTAAATTGGCAGGAACAAGTAAATCGAAGGCCAAGTTCCTTATGCAAGAGGTCTCAACCAAGGACTTCTTTGGTAGTTAAGATGCTTAAATGGCAAGATTCTGCCAAGTGGGGGAGCCTAAGGCACTAAAATTGGGTCTTCCAAATCCCTTTCTATAGGAAGCAACATTTTTCACCGCATATGCATGTTCCAAAAACAAGGGGACAATTTAATTAGTAAGCAACCGGAAAGGTGTTGGGCAATAAGTGGTGGATAGAGGAAGAATCCAAGATATAGGATTAAAAATTGTGCAAGGTTAACTTTTTCTCAAGATACTCTTCTCTTAAGCCAGTTGCCACATTATTATTGAGGTCGGTTAGAGTATATATATCCAAGGTTTGTCGTACCGTGGCATGCCACTCAGTACGAGCAGTATGCACTGTGGCATACCACTCGTACCGTGGCATTATCTGTCGGTACTCCCCGATTATACCATGTGTTAGTGTATCGGTACATACGATACCGACGGTCAATCGATACACCAGTACGGACCGATAAGGCGAACCGTGCATATATCAATCAAATCCTACCAGTGGGGTAACATATACTCATCTTTTCTAGCAGAGATTCATTAGGGAACAACTAGCAAAAGAATCTGTCAAGTTAACAATCAAATATGATCAATTATGCAGCACATGCCTGCTTGATAAATTTAAAGTAACAAACCGTCCTACCAAAGAGTCTAGCTTTAATTTAGTGATCTCAAATTAGACTAAAAAGACCAGCCGAATACTTAATGTATCATGTGGACAAACCCCACATCTTGGTGATCAAAATTGATGTGCTTATTAAACCATATATTGCATTGGTTCTCATGGTTCTGCCATTGAGGGAAAAATTAAAGATATAAGGCAGCATTGTCATAATATTTATAACACTTGGTTATTCTACTAGATAGCCAATTAGTGTCGTATCCTTTTCAATACATTAGAACTGAATGTTGCGGATTTTTTGGGCCTATATATAGCTAGATCTCATCATCTTTCAAGTATCTTTATAATTATAGGTTTCATATGCACCCACTCATGTTTACTTTGGTTTATGATATCTTTGAGTCTTGTAAATGTAAATATGATTGCTTTATGAACCTAAGAATTGAATTTGAATTTGATTGTGAAATGCTTCTGTTATCATGATGCTGCACTTTTTGTTTTCTTGATGCCCAACTAAGATTGTGTATGTATCTATTATATGTTCTTGGTGTTCTTGTGATCAGTTGGTTCTTACCTTGCTGCTGAAATTGTAATTTGGATCTCTTATCTTCTGCTGCCCATTATTAGGGACGGGACTTCAGTTATTCTCTCAGATGAAGTTGGACAAATATTTATAGTGGCAACAGGGCAAGGAGACTCTCAGAGAGATGCACAATATGATCAGGTGTGCATCATTGATTAGCTCACATGATCTTTAAGTTCAGTACTATATTTCTTGAACGATTATTTTTGTTTATTTTTCTCACTGCAACAGTTTTTCCTTGGAGATTATCGTCCCCTTATGCAAGATACGAATGGAAATGCTTTGGATCAGGTGTGTTTTCCCCTTACCATGTATTAATGTTGAAATATTTGTATAAGAGGGGAATAAATAAATTAGTGGAAAAGAAACACGGTCCCAAGCTCAAAACCAATCTTGTGAACTCTGATATCAAGATGAATCATCTTCCTGCTAGATACTTGGCTTTATTGCTTCATTTTGGTCTGGTGTTGTTTTAAGATTTGAAAGTTGACTACTGGACTATTGATTACTGCATTGGATGTTGCATCAATCATGTTAATTGTTTGGCAAATAGCTATGTAAAAACAGTTCTGTTTTCCATCGGGCATAATATTGGCTTTCATTAGCTAATGATGTTCCTCAGAGGCTCAGACACTCAAATTTTACAGCATACTTCTTATATTTTTCACTTTCATCTCATTATGGGGATAGTTAGTTTATTTCTTAGTGTTCGTTGCCTCAGTTTATGCATGTTTCTGACAATCAATGGAGTTTCTTGTTTTCTTTTCGTATTTTTAACTTTTGTTGCACTACAGGAGACTCAGCTTACACCACATTGGAGGAATATTCAGGATCTCCTTTGTGATTCAAGTATGCATTTGCATTCATGGGTGTTGTATTAGTGCTCTTTTGCTATGTATTTCTTTCCTATGTGGCTTGCCAATTAACCTATTTTTCTGTCAGGCATGATCCCATATCCTGAACCTTACCAGAGTATGTACCAGAGGCGCCGTTTAGGCATCCTAGGTATGGAGTGGCGTCCAACTTCATTAAAACTTGCGGTTGGTCCAACTTACAATGTTAACACTGGCGATTTTCAACCGCTACCAATTACGGACCTAGAACAATGGGTTGAGCCTTTACCACAGGTTGTGGATGCGGTAGATTGGGAAATAGAAAATGACATGCAGAGTGATGACACTGATTCTGAATATAATGTGACTGAAGAATATTCAACTGAAGGAGAACATGAAAGTTTGAGCAACAGTTCTTGTGAAGATGTAGAAATCAGCGCAGAGGACAACAGTGTTGACCATGATGGAAAAGAGGGCCTTCGGAGATCTAAAAGGAAGAAGCACAAATCTAGAGTAAGATGAATCTGCAGCATTTTTATTTTTTTCTCTTTTGCTGGTACTAATTTTTTATATTGTCTTTGACAGGCGGAGTTCACAACTTCTTCTGGTAGGCGGGTTAAAAGAAGAAACTTGGATGAGCATGATGGTGCTACTGTATCGAGGGCTCACAGGCTTGGGAGGTCAAGAAATGGACATTTGACAAGAAAGAAATCTATTAAATCAGAGCCACTGCGACCACAGAGAATTGCTAAAACTAATGCTCTCACTTTCTTTTCTAAGATAACTGGTGGTTCTACAGACGGAGAAGATGAAGATGAACCGGACAGCAGTTCCTCGGAAAGTGAATCAGCATTTCCAGATTCAAATATTCAGAGCATTGAGTCTGAAAGGTCAATGCTAAATAACCAACTTAATCATTCAAAGGACAATCGTGACTTAAGAGATGGATGTGAAGGTGCTGTTAAACCTTCTCAGACCATTGAAACTCAGACAAATTTGATAAGTAAGAGGAGGTTGGTCCTTAAGTTGCCACCTCGTGAGCCAAGAACAGTTGTTTCTGGATATGCAAGACCTGAATGCCACAAACAGGATGGTGCATTGGTTTCATTGCCTGTAACTAATCCTGATGTCACTAACTTGAATAGAACCAACGGAAGTGAGACAGCTCATCTAATCAGACAAACTGAGACGTCAAGTCACAATAATTCTTCAGCAGATCGCCAGCACAGTACAATCAAATGGGGGGAAGTAAAGCAGCGCTCCTCAAAACGTCCAAAATTGGGTGACATGGCTACAGATGTTTGGCCTGTAGCAAATAGGTGCCCAGATGGTTCTGGCTTAGTTCGTAATGACATTAATGTACATGCCAAATTGGAGGATGAGTGTGGACCCTCTAATTCTAGGACGCAAGCTAATGAAAATGGTTGTGGGAGAATTGTATACGAGTGTGAACAAGTGGATGATGTCCATGGAATAACTGGTACCAGGGTTGACGTTTTTTCTCCTGAAAAGAACTCTGGTTCCTTAGTTCATCAACAGTTATCAACTTACATCAGCGAGCAGGATCAGGTGGCACCTCCAATGACTTGCAATGACAATAGAAATGATCCAGTTGTGCTGGTGGGCAAAGACCCTATGAGCAGTGATCTCAGAGATTTAAATATAGCATTTAAAGGGCCTGAAATGTTTTCAATCAAAAATGAAAATTTGTTTGGCACTACTAATAATGTTGATGAAAACCAGCAAGTGGAGAAAAATGTGAAGACTATCTATCCAAAGCTACGGATCAAGTCAAGGGAATTAGTGCATGATGCTACTATTTCATCCTCGAAGTTAAAATCTATTACACTTGATGGTTGCAGTCCTGAGGGTGATGTACTGTCAAACAGTGCAGCCTCAACTGGACGAAATCTAATTTCTGTTGCAGAAATGGAGGATGAAGAAACCAGTGGGAGGTATACAGACCATGGGAAATGGAATAGCAGATCAGAAAGTTCAGAAGGGTGGACAAGTGTAAATGCCAGATTATCCATTTCTCACGATTCCAAGAAGATGGATTTAGAATCCCATCATAAAATGTACAATGCTGTTTATAAGAGGACAAAGTCATCCCGGGAAAGAAAAAGTTCTGGAGCTGACATTCATATTAAGGAAGAAACTACATCAGACTCCAATGACCATGGCGGAGATGTAAAGGTGGAGCTAGGTGGTACCTTTGACTGTGCTCGCAGAACAAGATCCATGGGCACAAGGGCACCCAGGAATGAGTTAACTTATAACATGAGTAATTTTAAAGTGGACAAATCCTATGGCTCTTTAGGAGAATCTACAAGTGCAGGAAGATCTAAATCATGTGCCCATGATCAACTTAACGAATGGGTGTCTACTTCAAAAATGACTGTCGGTTTAAGATCAATCAGAAACAGAAGGGAAAACTACAAATTCACTGAACTCAGACCTTTAGATAAAAGAGGTTACCACCAACCGATTCGGAAACTATCATGGCTGATGTTGTTAGAGCATGAGGAGGGTTACAGGTATATTCCCCAGAAAGGTGATGAGGTTGCTTATCTGAGGCAGGTATATAATTTTTTTCTAATCTGGTGTTTTTTCTATTAGTTATGATTATTGAGATTTCTACACCATTATCTCTTATTTGTGTTCTTGACCAATTTCAGGGCCATAAAGAGTATATTGAAAGTTCTGGTACACCAGAAGCAGGTCCCTGGGAATCAGTAAAAGGTTTAAAAGCAGTAGAGTTTTGCAAAGTTCGAGACGTTGATTACGCCACACTTCCTGGATCTGGTGATAGTTGCTGCAAACTCACCCTCAAATTCCTAGATCCTTTCTCCAGTGGCTATGGTAAAGCTTTCAAATTCACTTTGCCTGAGCTCACTGGTTTTCCAGACTTCCTTGTGGAAAGAACACGTTATGATGCTTCCATAGAGAGAAATTGGACCCACAGAGATAAGTGCCATGTCTGGTGGAGGAATGCAAATGGAGATGGTGGGGGCTGGTGGGCGGGTCGGATCTTGGCTGTAAAGCCTAAATCTTCCGAATTTCCAGAGAGCCCATGGGAGAGATATGTAATACAGTACAAAGATGACTCTTCTGGCCACCATTTCCATAGCCCATGGGAGCTTAATGATACTGATAGCCAGTGGAAACACCCATGTATCGATGATGACACGATGGATAATCTGTTAAAATCTATTGCTAAGATAGAACAGGCATCAATGAGAAATGAGGTTCTCCAATATTCTAGATGAGAATTTTTAGAAGTATTAAATCAATTTCTCTTCCAAGCATTTGACTAATTGTTTTTTTATATTAATGTGACAGGACTACCATGGCATTCGGAAACTGAATCAAGTGGCACAAAAGTCTGATTTTATAAACAGGTATTATGATGTATAACTACAGCTCCTTTTTCTGATTACTTGCTTTATTATAATGATGTTGTCATTATTGGAAAAGGATATTACATTATTCTCGTTCTCTGGCATGATAAATTGGGACGATACGGGTGTTCATTTGTAACTCGTTGTTCCTCTACACAGGTACCCTGTTCCGCTCTCTCTTGAGGTGATCAAGAGGAGACTTGAAAACTGCTACTACCGCACTATGGATGCAGTCAAGCACGATGCCTATGTGATGATTTCAAATGCCGAGTCATACTTCAGCAGGAGTGCAGACATGATGTCAAAGATGCACCGGTTATCGGAATGGATCATGCGAACGTTTCCATCGTCATAGTGACCAACTGACAGTGACAGTTTTGTAGCAGTCTCTTTTATAAAGGTTTAAGCCTGCTTGCTGCTTAACTGTAGATAAATTCTATTCCAACATTTTGTTTCATTGCCCATAGATCTTTTTTCTTTCCTGGGGAAATTGGTGTTCGGTTGGGTGATTGTTTTGATACAAAAGGTTGTTCGAAGGGGAGTGGAAGAGCTGGCCGAGGAAGATTATCTGCCAGAATTCATTTGTGTATAGACCCTTGCTTTACCATCCACAATAAAAAAAAAAGTAATAGAATTGGTAGCTTTTGATGTTCTAACCTTGTTATGTGCTATTATATCAGTAAAAATGCAGGTCATGTAAACATGAGTTTGTCGTCTGTTGTACGACAGCAGACGTAGTGAGATTTGTAAGCCAAGTGCTGAATATAATGCTGCTATGAGTGCCTGTTCAGCCTACAAGCAGCTGTCCTCGAATTCTAAATATCTTCAATCAATCAACCATCGGGAAGCCCGAGTTATCGATGAAATTGAATGGACTGTTGAGAGAGACGACACAGCCAAGCCAATCGAAGCAATCATACGTTCAAAGCCAGTAAAACATGTATAAATGTGGAACAGTAAATACAAAGCTGAGTTTTTATTGTATTATGTTGATCTCGATTATGTCCATATTCTATTTGTGAAAAAGGACTAATAAGGACTACTTACATGTTGGCTTCTGTACATCAATATCTTTAGTATTTGATTCTTAGATTTAAAAATTTTATATTAAAATATCTATAATTATGAAAATAAAATATCTAGCTTTATATACCCTAACGGCGTCAGTTTTACTAATGAAAATATGAAAACGATAGACAAAAAGATAATTTTAATTTTCTAGTTATGTTTTTTTTTGTGACGAACGACGACGTTGAGGGTCGTGGATGATTGTTGTGAATGAGAAATGAGGACGACAACAAGAGGTGAGGTAACGACGCAGTGCATTCGCATCGACGCTAATATAGATGTTGAGTAGCCCTTTTGTCGCTTTGCATCTACATCAGTGCCGACAACAATGCAATGGCGACCCTTTCGTCACTTTATATTTGCATTGGCATCGCTCGATAACTACGTCGATATTGATATAGATAAAGAGCAACGCCACCCTTCCCTGCTGCATTGTTGTCGATACTAACGCAAATGCAAATGCCACTGTCGATACTAACGCAAATGCAAATGCCACTCTACATCTACATCTGCATCAACGACGATGTAGATGTCGAGTGACCCCGATGCAAATACCGAACAACCTTTTCGTCACTCTACATCTACATCGAGATCAATGCAATGCTGAATGAAACTATCATCACCTCACCTCTCGTCGTCCCTCTCCCTCCTCATCCCTAATAACTATCCGTAACCCCTAACAACACCGTCATTCACCACCATCAAAAACATAACTACGATATTAAAATTATCATTTTATCTATCATTTTCGTATTTCCGTCAAAACAATCAATAACATTAGAATAAATGATGCTAAATGTTTTTACTTTCATAATTATAAAAATTTTAATATAAATTTTTGAAGTTTATAGACCACCGAGATACTAAAAAATTTTAACTACATGCTACAATTAGCCTTACAAAAGACCCAAATGGCTGTTCAAATGTTTGGTTCCTCATTCGCATCATATGCATACTTCAAATGCTTGTAAACAAGACTCTCAGAGTAGGAACACAGAACTTGCATAAGCATCCCCCCTCCACAAGCTATCCAGATTTCAAATGGTTTTAAACAAGGGTATGAGAAGAGTAGGAAGACAGATCTTGCATCAAGCATCCCCTCCACAAGCCATAAGTGGCTATACTTTAAAGCCCCTTGGAAGCAAATAATTGTGAGAAGAGAGCAGGAAGACAAAGCTCTCATGAAACTCCTCACCTTCCACAAGCTATCTATCGCTGGTTGTGCTTAGATCTACCTTGATGTAAATACTCTTGAAACGCTAGGAGAGGGATCCAAGGCCAGGCCTAAGCAGTACCCGAGAAGCAGGCCAACTGACTAAATCTTCAGACAGAAACCATGGTTCACACACTGGCCTCATCTTTATCCAACAAATAGGACAAGAAATTCAATATAAAGCCATCAAGGTCGCCACCCAGAACAGAATCAGGGTCTGAGACTTCATAGTTCGTTCTGAGATCTTTCACCATGCGGTATGGCTGCGAAAGTAAAGGATTAGTTGAAATTATCCAGTGAGAGAATGTGAAGGTAACAATCTTACATGGAGAACATAAGTTCTTATTTGGTTGCCCCAGCTGATATCCGTAAGAGACTGAGTGTGCTCTGCATTTAGTTGGGCTTGACGGGCCATCTCAAGCTGGTCTAATCGAGATTGGAGCACTGCCATTGCCGATGCTTTATTTGAATGCTGAGATCTGAAATGCAACAAGTGCAAATTCAGTAAATAAAAAATTACATTAAAAATCTAAATAAAATTTAATGCTGTGTAAAAGGATCACAGTCAACCATTTAATCACAAACCATCTAGGCACTAGGCTCAAGTTACACAAGTATTTCGGCTACACCGAACTACATGATTTAACAAGAAACTTAAGTTTCTTGGTATTATATACAAGGGTCATCATTTACCACTAGGCGATCATATACTCGGCATAATGAGCTTGTTTTACTTGTAACCTCATAGCTACAACTATTGTTCAACTAAAAAAAGTTACAGAGCATGACAATACCTTTCATTTTGGCATGTAGCAGATATTCCTGTTGGAATGTGCACTATCCTCACAGCACTTTCTGTTGTGTTAACGTGTTGGCCACCAGCACCACTTGCACGAAACCGTTCAATACGAAGATCTGACTCCTTTATTTGGTACCGTGTAGATCCATCACCGAGAATAGGAATTACAGCAACAGCAGCAAAAGAAGTATGACGTCGCTTTCCGCTGTCAAAAGGGGAAATTCTGACCAACCTATGCACCCCAACTTCTGCCTTGGCATATCCAAATGCATAGTCACCATCTACTTTAATTGTTGCACGCTGAAAACATCCATTGTTAGATAACTGCTGCTCAACAGTTTCTTGATTTTAGCTGTTACAAAACCAGTTTTCTAAAACTCAAAGCATATGCAGAAGTCTGCAAAACATTTCTAACACTGAGGAGATAAAAGGGGGGAAGAAACCGCTGAAGATTTTCAAGCATGCTAGAGACTTGCAGAATTATATCTAGCAGCCTAACTATCATCCTGTTCTGTCGAGCATCTTAACTTTTAGATACGAGCAATTGGTAAAGTGAAAAGACAGAAAAATTATAAAAAAAATAACGAAATACTTTCAGAACCAAGTATGCAAAAAGTAACAACATGAAACCAAATGCACTATCCCATGTTACCACAAAAACCCATGTAGCACACCTATAGACCTTGATCATTATACAGAAAGCTTGTGTCATTTTAGATCTCACAGGAATTGCTAAATATTCCAGCCCAGGCATTCAAAAAGAAAAACAATTGCACTTGCATCTCTTCCAGGTAATTTGTGATTAAATATAATTTCTAGACGATGATATTGCTATTCTTAAGATGTGGAGACAATCTAAGAATTGTGTCTGATGTGATATCAAGCAATAACAAGTTACAAGACTGAGTAAACTTGATAACTTATAAGAAGCAAACAACATTTACATACTATTTGTACAAGGAAAACATGCCAAAATAAAGCAGACTATGGTAAGGAACTGAACCTTTATTCCTGCTATCTCACCAGGCATTTCCTCCACAATCGTAACTACAAATCCACGATGTTGAGCCCATGACTTGTACATGTTCATAACCATGGCAGCCCAGTCCATGCTCTCTGTCCCTCCAGCACCAGCCTGGACCTGGATTACATTTTTTTGACAACTTTAAATGGAAGAGATTAAAAGCTTCAAAACCTCACTATCAGAGGGGAATGCCCTCACCATGACTCCTACGTATATGGATCCTCATGAAGCATCACTACATTGTGAAAAGCATGAACTACTAAACAGGAAATAAGCATCTAAAACTTCAGAAATTAAATTAAATTCATAGGAAATAAAACATCATTGACATGAATACATGTGAGGAAATAGGAAGCTGCTGGAGCATATTAATTTTACAAACCAAGAAAGCATCAAACTGATTTAAAAGACTCATATTGTAGGATTCATTGTGTATACCAACCAAAACCTTAAATATTAAGCATAAATCACCAGACCTAAATACCATAAAATTAAACATCAAAATTTGCACCATAAAGAAACATATATAACAGTACATAAAATCAGGACTTTGGTTCCTTCCAGAACTTGTAAATGTATTATCTTTTTCTTTATTTTTCCATAGCAACTCCACATCATCTTCTATAATCACCATAGCTGCAAATTTAGAAAACCAAGATACTGAAATTAACTTGAAATTTGATAGGATAAAATAAGATTTTGTACACTAATAAAATATCAAAAAAGTAAGGAAGGAACACTTCTCATTGTAGTTTTTGACAAATGAAGTAGAAGATGAAAGTTGAATACTATAAATTAAGATCCATGTGCAAGAAACAAATAGAAGAATTTTGTACTAGAATCTTTCACAGGATACTTCTCTGTAACTAAAATTACTAGAAAATTTGAAGTAATAGGAATATAACCTCTATAAAGCAAGAGCAAGAATCATTATCCCCAGATAACAAAGCTTCAAGTTCCTTCTCTTTTGCAGTTCTTCTCATATTGACCAGTGCTTTCATAGATTCCTTGACAAACACAAAAATAGAAATCAATGCCTGTCAATGTTACAAATGTAGAGGCAAACACATAAAAATATGAAAATGAATGTGTTCATAGTCAAGACGTAGTCGGAGGGTTGAAGAGTTAGACTTACGGTACGACAAGAGAATCAACTTACAAAACTTGCAGAACTCCTCTTTCTATGCAATAAAATCACCCATAACATGCTATCACCATACAAAAATAACTGGTTGTATCTCCATATTCTCCAAAGGAGATCAGGCTACAATGCATTTTTTCTCCAAAGGAGTTCAGGCTACAATGCATTTTTTCTCCAAAGGTGTTCAGGCTACAATGCATTTTCTTTGTAACTGGATACACATTCATAAATCTACCATACAATATTGTCTATCCCCATGAATTGCATCATATGATAATCGTATAATCACAATTCAAACCTTATTAGACCCTTTAAAAGTCTTACAGACCGCTTTGATAGAGAATAAGATAAGAGAGACTTGTTTTAGATGGTATAGGATGTGCTTATAGGACTTATGAATGCGGTAGTTAGAAAAAGTGAAATGATCAATGTTAGTGGTAAGAAGAGAGGCAAAGGAAGACCTAAAAAGACCTTAATAAAAACTATAAATAAAGATTTAAATACTTGAAACTTAACTAAGCATATGACCTTTTACAAGCCTCAACGGCATCAAAAGATTCATGTAGTCGACCCAAGATAGTTAGGACTTATGACTTTGTTGTTGTTGTTGTAAAAGTCTTACAGACTTTTGTAATGTTTCACATCATCCTATGTAGATGGTTTTCTCATGTGATTTTTCTCTTATATGTCCCTGTATCAACTTTTTGTCGCTGGCCAAATCAGACACTCAAAAACACGTGTTTCATGAATATCAAGTGTTTCAAAAGGGAACTCCTCTAAGAAAATTAAATTTTAATAATAAAAACAAAAGAATACATGCCTAGAAGCAAGACCCCACCCATTCCAATTCTTCATCGTTCTCTTCACGAGCAAGCTTCATCAAGTCTATGTGCTCAAGTAGTTCTTGTTCATACCCATTAACCTCCTTCATCTTACTCAGTAGTTCACCATGTTCACGACTTATTCTCCCAGCAGAAACAGGATCATCCCAAAGGTCTGGCTTGTTTAGCACTGCAGACACCTGATCCAACCTGACAATCAACTTTCTCCACTGCCAGCGCGTCCACATACACGCACAAACAACAAGAACATATTAGACCGACACTAAACGTATAATAAGCATTAGAACACATAAGATTTTGGACAACATAAGCCTGATTTCCAGGCGACAGCAACTCGAGAAGCTAATTTTCTACCTCACGAGATGATCGGTGCAAAATCTGAAACGCAAACGTCTAAAAAATTCGCAGCGGAACCCAATCAAGCAGAACCAAAATCCCAAAAGACATAAGGCTCCACCTGCATCCGCTTCTTGATAAGCTGTATGGATTGAGCGATGGCAGCGGCGTGGCTTCTCCAGTCGCTCTCGCTCTCACCGAGGATCGGCCAGTCTTTGGCCGCTATGGCGTCCACCGTCAGCCCATCAGCGGTCTTGAGATCCGGTACGGCCGCCGGATGGGAAGAGAACCGTCGGGGGACGGAAACCCGAGGGAACCCGCCGATCCCACCACCGACGACGTTGTTGAACCCACTCCCGATGGGGGAGCGGGCGAGGGTTTGCGACGAAGAGACGAGGGAGGAGGTCGACGAGCACAAGATAGGGATCTTGGAAAAGAGGAGGAAGCGAGGAGGGTTTGAGAAGGACCGCTTTCCGAAGAGGAAGAAGAAACCGGCCATTTCTTCTTCTGATGGAGTCGGCTGCGCGATTCCGTTCGAGTTAACTCTCGTCGGTCTCCCTCGCCGTTTCACCTTTTGGTTTCTTTAATACGGGCCGGATTCGTAATTGGGCCAGTTTTAAGCCCAACCATCCCACGCATCAATTTAATAGTCGTACGTGAATAACGTAATGCGTCGGCGAATCCACACAAATGCTCGTCGTTAAATGAATAGTCGTACGTGAATAAGCATCAAGCAATCCTGCGAGTTGTCAGTGCACGTGTAGTAATGTCATGAACTTTACTGGTTAGCACCAAATCGAATCAGAATAAAATTAGAATAAGTTTGAATTCGATTATGTATATGCATGCAATAAGAACCATTTAAATTGCAATTAGAGGTTGCAGTTAAAACTATAAAATTAGATTTGGTGCAACTCGGTTGTATAAGTAGTCATTTTAGTTAATGATCAAGACACACTTACAAACTATTTTATATTCTCCAATTGAATTAAAATTAAATGAAAAGGGGGACTTGTGTGCACCATATGTTTGGAAATCATCACCACCGTATACAAGAATCCAATTCAATTATAATCACAACATTATGGGGTACTCAAAACTTCCAACTGTCTCTAACAAGATTTTAAAACAATCACTGGAAGAAATCAATTTGCAGAACCATATAATTCAGAGCAAGATTCCCAGCACAACTGAAACTACAAAACAACATATCTCAAAAGCAACTTTAATGTGTCATGATGTCTCAGTTCTCATGATGAGTTGGTTCCTGTTTCAGCGATCTGCAAATGTCAGCCTAACAAGCTTCTTGTAAAAGATGCGATCATCTCTTGCTGAATTGCTTTCCAACAGAGCACTTTGAGCCAATTCCTGGCACACAAGGGTAGGGAAAAATTACATTCAACCTCAATGTTTATGCAAGTGATCAAATGAGAAGAAGGACATGTCACTAATAACAACAAAAAAGGATAAAAAAGAACACTGGGCTGACCTTGACATCTCTGTGTGATAAGAATTTACCCAAGTTGTGAAGAATACACCTTAAATCTTGAACCTGAAAAATAAAATTTTAACACAGCGGCACAAAGAAGCTACGTAGCATATTGGTAAGAAATGGAAGAGATCACCATGATATTACCTTGATATAACCCACTCTGTTTTGGTCAAAAAACCTGAAAGCCTGCAAATGAAGGAGCACATTATAGCATAATTTGCACAAGTAATGCTTGCCCCCCAAAAAAAAAAAAAACCAGACCTCAAAAAATGAAACAACAAATCACCTGCAACAGCTGCTTATCCACAACTGCATCTTTTACATGGACTTCATTCACATCTTTTGAAGAATCTTTGTTTTCATCCTCTACTGAATATTTCTCGTCTTTTGTAGAATCTTTCTTCTCTTCGGCAATCTGTTTATCTTCCTCCTTGTCAGACTTTTCATTGACCATCGCAACTTTATCAGTACCACTCTCACTCGTAGGCTTGGAATCATCGTCTTTTGACATAGCTATTTCTGGCTCAGCCTCTGTTGTATCTGCCTTCACATCCTACACAGAAGTTTATGAAAATTATAGAAAAGCTCAAAATTCGACATGATTAATTCTGACTATGTCACCTGAAAAAACTACTGGAAGAAATAGATAATCACACAACTTGAGATAATTTAGCATTCTTGTGACAGTTACAAAGTATCTGAAAATACTGGTTAAAAATTTTAGGTAAAAGCACCTTCAACTTTTGTTGCCAGAAGAGTTGAACGAATGCAGTGAAAAATATAAAATTATAAAGGTCAAAGAATATGAAATTATAGAGGTCTTATTAAAACTAAAATTAACAAAAAATATTATACGGGAAACGAACCTAATTATAAAGACTGCAGGAAGCACACAGTCACTTAGCAGAGAATATCTATTAACACTAAAGTAGCCCGACATACTTCTGTTAGTTGATTTTTTCTGCATTACTTTTAGTAGGTATCACTGATAAAAAAACTATAATATCATGTCATTGAAAAAGCAAGAAGTCATGTAATTAATTAAAGGCACCATGGTGATCCAAGAAATGACCATCAAAAAATTGAAGATGAAGTAGACTTTATGGCCTAGAAATGTTAACAAGAATGCTACTGAGTACTTTATGGGTCAATGAAAGTAGAGCAAATAACAAGCTCTAGAACATCAAAACTGAAATTTATTTGTTGAAGACAATCACCACAACTATACAAAAAGTACAATAATACTAATGAGAAGCATTAACAGAAGAGCAACTACTTCAGTATACTCGGGACATACCATCTACCCATATAAATGCTCAGATAGGTATATGACTTAATTAATAATCAGTCTTTTTCCTACTCTTCTTGCATAAAAAAATACTATGCATGTTAGTTCATGATTAAAAAACTAACAAAGTTCAAACATATTAATATATAACAAGTTATCCAAAGAGAGAAATATGGATCATAACATAGAAAAAAAACACAAGCTGCGATTAAAGCCGTGTACTTGTCACTCTCTATTATGAAGAATAGACCTTTGGAAAGCATGTATACGATTTAAGTAACTACCTAAGTTCAGTCACAATCACCAAAATATTACAAATTTATTCAAAGGACAAAAGATAGAACATCAAGAACTTGGATTGAGCAACATAAAGCCAATAATAAACAGAAATCACTTGTACATTAACACTTGCCTCCCCAACTCTGTTTGAACCAGCATCATCATCTGCTTCCTCTTCTATAATTTCCTCTGGATCTTCATCATCATCCACCATATCGTCATCCACTGTCTTCTCTTCCATTTTAATTTCACCCAAACCAGCTGCAGTATCATCTCCGCCCTTATGTTCATCATTAGTTCTGTCAGATCCACCTTCCTTTTCTAATTTCACAGATTCACTAATCACACTCATGTCTTCATCACTAATCTTGCTAGATGTATCCTCCTTTTCAGGTCTCGTAGATTTACTAACTTGGGAAGCATCACTGGTTTTCGGACGTTTCACAGGCGATTTTTCTTTTACAGTACCCTTCTCAGATTTATCATCCCTTTGTCTTTTCCGATTATTTCTTTTGACAACATATCTTTCACGCAATTTCTAAATATCAAGGAAACACGTATTAGATGGTGTATCAAGACAACATGTATGGGTGTTAATGATAATGGAGAATCCAAACTTATACCTCAAGAAAGGACAAGAGGCGGCAGCCCATCTCAAACTGAAGCATTTCATTAAACGACTCAGCAAACAACGAAAGCTGCATGAACACATTATCAGAGATGGCTAAGACAAAATTACACCACACAAATACAGAAAAACATGGAAAAAAAAGCATATCGAGGGCATATTGACAAACTTGTGCAAGACAAGACAGCTCTGGAAAGGCATATATACAAGAGAAAAGGGCACATACGACACATACTTCAGTTAGATACAAGAACAGTTATGCCAGGTGGCACAAGTTGACAAGTCAGCAAATAAGCCGTGCAGAAACATTTTACACCATGCTGAACCATGCCAAGGGTACCAACACAGGAACATGCCAATTTTTGACCTGTACTGGTTGGTAAATGGACAAGCCAATGGTCCAGCATGGTACCTATCATGATAAAGAAAAGGCACACACCACGTTCAAGAAAACAGTAATCCTTGATATGGTATATATGCAATTTTAATCTCTGGAAGGTAATAGCTTGGCAATACTCCTTCCAGTTGGCCACAATACAGCCATATGCAAATGCTGCCATGTTTACAAAGACACTAGCAAACTGAAAAATGCTATTTCACAGTGAACAAACCTCAAATGTACATTCTTCAGTGTCTTTGTCATTATAATCCAAAAGACCACCCAATGAGAGGGACATCGAGCGAAGCTGCAGAAAGTGATCCAAAATGTCAAACTGAAGCAAGTTTGCAGAAGAATTCTGAGAACTTAAAATAAGATATTTTGGTGATTTAACATACTTTAGATCCCTTGACCCGATGGGTTTGAAGAATCAATCCAGGATGCATAGGATGTTCTCTGGAGCCCCCTTTTTCCTTTTCTTTATGAGACTTTGGGTTAGGCTCATGTTTAGCACCTTTACTTTTCTCTTTTTCATCTTTTTTCCTCTCTTTCTTGCCATCTTCACCACCTTCCTTAGATTCCTTTTGCATTGTGTCCTCAGAATCATTGCTGCACTTTGAGCCTCCTTTCTCTACAGTGGAATGGCTATCAACTGTGCAAGTCTCCTTTTTATCTAGCTTCTCATTTGTCACTGTTTTTTCATTCAAGTCTACCTTCTCAACAGAAGGTGCATTAGATTCCTCCATTATCTTATTTTCAGAAAAAATACCCTCAGCTACATCCAATTCCTTCTTTTCAGAATGGTCCTTTACTTCTTTTACTTTGGTTTCTTCAGCATCTTTACTTGAATTTGCATCCTTCACTTTTGTTGCAGGAACCTTTCGTTTAATCACTCTTCTAATGACCTTCTTTTTTCCAGTTGTCTTGATCTCAGAATCCTGCACAATGGTGTCTCCGCCCTGCTCTTTCTTGGCTTCTTCTTTAGGAACTGACTCATCATCAAGCTTCATATCAGTTTGAAATTCAGAAGAATTAGTTGTCTCTTCCTTTTGGGGAGACGTGCTGACGGCTACTTTTGTGACAATTTTCTTTTCCGCAGAAGTTTTAGGATTCAGTGGATCACCTAAATTCTCACCTTCTTGGCTAGCATTTCCATCTTTATATTCTGTTTTATCATCTGACATATCCATTTTCTCATCTTGCTTAGCACATGTGTCCTGCACGGTTGTCACAATTACCTTCTTAGCAACAGTCTTTCCTTTAACCACCTTCTTAACAATTTTCTTTTTAGTAGTTTTTTTTATCTCAGTCCCCAACTCAAGAGAACCCTCATCATTAAGCAACTTTTCATTGGTTTTACTTTCTCCAACCACAAGTGCATCATCCTTATGTTCTGTCTGTTTGTCATCTAAGACAGGCCCTTTTCCTTCGTCTTCAGCCACAACCTTTTTGGAACCATCAACTTCATCCTTAGTCTGATAATCAGTCTTAATGTCACCCATATCATCTTTAACCAAGTAGTCTTCGCCCTTCAGACTTTTGTCAGGACTATCATTTACAGTTTTACCATGACTATTATCCCCTGAGAATGTGATAACAATCATAAGCATCAAACAGTTGCAGCAGAAGAGAAAGCTCTTGGGAAGGAGCAGGCAGAAGTAAAAGGAATCTTGATATACCTTTATCAGCTTCCTTCTTTTCTCCAGATTTCTAGAACAAAAAAAAAGAGTAATGGGTTTCAATTAAATAAATTCATACATAGATAGCAAAAATACAAAAAAGATTGGGACAGCAATGAATACGAAAAGAAACCTTCTCCTGCTTCAAAGCCAGTTGTCGTTCCCTCTCTGTCGTCTCCCTCTTGTGCGCCAACCACTGGCTTTGCCATAGATCCACTGATGGAAGGCATTCTGATAAATTTGGTACAAATAATACAGTGACTTCCTTATGGCTGAAGAGTCCATCTTTGCCAACTCTATTATAGTGCATCTGACCAAATTATAGAAAGTCAGCATGCCAAAAGTCAGATTTCACGGAAGCAATAAAAGAACTGTCATCCTATCATGTCCCCCAGAGGGGAGCGGCATAGAATAGATTATGAACCTAATGTATCACAAAAAATTATTTGATCAGATCTTACAAGGACTTAAAAGCAACACTAAAGCTAATGATGTCTCATATATGGTCACACAGCTCCAACGAGCATAATAGCATCAGTAAATAGCCAGAACTGTAAATGAAGAAGCATGACAGAGTAGGACACTCTAAAAAGGAACATATGGTACTTGTAAAGTAAATGAAAAGTGAATACTATACCAATCTCCAAGATATACTCATCTAACTCCCTGGGCATTAGTGGATGCAATATTATTTGCAATTGCTAAAAGAAAATTATTAAATTGAAGAGGACATAATAGATTAGTAAAATCAATAAATTGCAACAAGTATGACAAAATCAATGTATATTCTTGAGGCCCAAAGGTGTCATCTGAAACTAACCAAGCTATGTAACACTGGAATTGTATTGTTGATTCAATAGTTAAAAAAATTGAAAATGCAAGGCAACAACCAAAAGAGATAGGCAAAAGATTGTCCAGTAGAGAAATAAAGCATAATAAAAAATTTGAGGAATACCAGGAAGATTAATGATGAAATTGAGAAACTAAAATGCCCAAAAGATTCAAAAAAAAAAAAAGAAACACAAGCAATGAAGCAAGCATATTAACTTCTATGGGGAAGCTAAAGCAGCCAAACAAGACAGCAACGACAGATATAGATGCCATCTAGATAAACACCAAATTATATTTCAGATAACATGAAAACATAATCACAAGAGTGAGCACGAGTAGCCAGGTGATACCAAGAAAGAAGACAATTTAATATAGAGACTAGTCTTCATGCAACAAATAAGAAGTTCTTAGTGTTTTCATGTTACCTATTGTAATATAATTCTCACTTCAGGTAAGATTAGGCATTTGGATTATATTTTTTTTCTTCCTACTATATTGTCTCATTTACATAAGTATTTTTTTACCATTGGCACCGACATCTAGGATTTACAGGAAAAATAGACCAAAAGTAATCAAAAATTGTGAAATGAATTGCATTTTGCAAATTAAGGACAAATCCGTCCCTTTAATTTTACAACAAAATGACATACCATCTCATAAATTTTCAACCAATATAAAACACCAACCCACCAAGTTTTGAAGCTTCAGTTCTGGTACAATACCAGTTCCAAATTGGCTACCGCAACAGAATATTGACCAGTACCCAATTGGTGCTGATCACCACAAAAATAGCTCGATATGAAGTCCACTTCTTCCTACCATCTTCAGTTCTCTTTACTATCCCTTAGCCATGACCATTATCTAAGGACTTGTGAAGAACTATCTAATGCTACCAAACACCAAAGCTAACTAACTAAAATCACATATCATTGAAGTGTTAAGGCAGTATATATGCATAATTTTAAACTTTTTAACTGCTTGGAATAAAGCATTCAAGTTCAATTCATTCTAGTACACTGATCATCCCGACATCAGTACATCCATGTACCACTTGATGCTTTGACCGGTTATACCAACCATAAAGGAGGTATTAACATGAGGTCTCAAATGTCACATCCTATGTCAACCCCGATTTATTTTATAAGCACAAATAACTGGTGTCACCGAATCCAAAATAAATACAAATTTTGCACAATAACAACAAATGAGAAAAATAATAGGGTCTCAACAACTACATCAGACTGTTGAATGAAAAACACAGCCACTGAAACTCTAGCAAAATCTAGAAGTATTTAGAGAAGGAACTTAATTATCACTGATCAAGAAATCATAAAGTAACATAAACTTAATTAGCACTGAGAACCCAAACTTTTATTTGTAAAGTTCCTAACAAATTCAAATTACAGATTCAATCAAGATGATACAAAGCTTACTTCCCCTTCCCTAGCCTCTCCCTTTTAATACCCAACATGCTCCGTTTGCAACACTTCTCATTGTCATTTTCTCCAAAGATCCATTACATCAACCAATTGGAGCCAGTTAAAATTTTATCATAACACAACCTTAGAACTATGGTATGCAGTACCGAATGATACCGCCTGGTACGGGCGGTACATACCAGTCCGACAATATACCGGTACGCAGACCATCCGGTACCGCTACAGTGCTACAGTATTACACTGTAACAGTATTATACTGTATCAGTACTACAGTACTACAGTGATATACTTGTTACATTCTATGATGCAAGCAAGTAATCCATGTTTCAGTATGGAGTTGGTTAAAAATCTTATCAAAATACAATCCTAGAAACTAATGTATAATCTTTACTCTTGAAAGATCAATAATGATTCTATAATTAGTAACCATCGGAGAAGAGCTATAGTAGGGTGCTCACCTGTATTATCACAACCAGTATGAGCGATATCATTCGAAATTAAAATCCTTGTTACATTCTATGATGCAAGCAAGTAATCCATGTTTCAGTATGGAGTCAGTTAAAAATCTTATCAAAATACAATCCTAGAAACTAATGTATAATCTTTACTCTTGAAAGATCAATAATGATTCTATAATTAATAACCATCGGGGAAGAGCTACAGTAGGATGCTCACCTGTACAACAATTATCACAGGTTTACAGTCTGCGATGTAAGTAGAGCAATAAATGTTTCAACTAAATAATATTTTATATTTCTTGATCCATGTCAACTTTCACTCATCAAAATCAGCTGTATTTTTATATTTTTGATTGAACATGCTAATGTCACTAGATCAGTTGATTACCTGCACCTGCTATACAAAGTAATATAAAGTTATATTCATTGCAAAAAAAACTACCCAATCCACAACTAATATGCTTCGTGTATTTTTATAAGGTCATCACTTCCGCTTGGACCTGGTAATTCTTTGTTTGTTATTTTTTTTTATATTGATGCATTCAGGTAAGTAATACTCATGTAAAAAATGAATGTGGTGTGGACAAAAAGAAAGGATACCTATCAGTCCACTGGTTAGTGAACGTGGCAATACAATAATGCAAAGAGGAGTTCAATCAGAAAGGGAGTCTAAAAAGACCATGTTAGTTGGAATAAAGAATGTTTGAAGGTCCTTGATTTGACTTATAAATTGAGCTGTTGGAAACTGCAGCTTAATGTTATTGTGATTCATTTTTACAATGAGCCTTCTATGTGCACTATAATTTTTCTGCCTTATGGTTTCCTGCTCTATACATTGAATTTTTTATTTTTTCCAATTCTCTAATGATACCACTTGTACCAGGGTAGTTATCCATATTTTAGAACATCCAATTCAAACCTTATTGTTAGTTATCTTGTACCCAAAAGCCATTTTTTTCCTCCAGAATGTTCATGTTGCATTTTAGGCCATTCCTCAAATAGAAACATTAATTACTCTGATGATATCATAGATTGTAAGTTGTAATCATTGTCTTACAGGTTTTGCTATTCTGAGACCTGGCTGAAAAAAATCTTTCTATGTACAGAGGTAAGGCTGCATAACTTAATCCTCTCTAAGCCCTGCATTGGCAGGAACCTTATGCACTGATTTTGCCCTTTCTTTTATTAGCATCTGAAACACAATATGGTTCTCACTATGTTTGAAGTGTTGGGAAAATTCAAAATAAACCCTAAAACCTAAACCTTAAACCAACCTAATGTCCGTCTAAAAGAAATGGTTAATGTTCCAATACATCTTGCCATCCTTCTAAAAACTTAATACAAGAGTAACTTCATGTCAGCAATAGTCATCTATGTTGATTATCTATGTTTTGGACAAATATGGACAACAGATAAAGCCCTGACAAAAGTCACATGCAGCACAAAGTGGATCAAGAGAGATAAAAACAACACAAATAGTAATTTAGAAAGGTGCATTACAAGGAAGAAGAAGAATCAAATTAAATAATGATGCTATCTTTTTTCAAATTAAGTATATGGCATAAGAGATTCCAAGAACTAGGTGTTATATTTAATTAAAAAGTGCCATATAATAAAGGTTGTTCATTGTTATAGGCAGAAACATGGAGCATACCATTGGATAAGACTGACCTTCTCTTGACTAAAAGAACTTCCAAGTAGATGTTTAAGAGATTCATTAACATTATCATATAAAGACTAAACAAGGAAACTTGAGATCAAGCATAGTTCGTTTTGATGTTGATAAAATTATTTAAATCAGGCTTCAGAACAAAACATGAATATCAAGAATAGTTATAAATGAATTTTGAATACAAGGTCATACCCTAAGATAACAATTGACAAGGGTGCTCGTTATGATTATTGATACCATAAGAATGTAGACAAGATTTTTTAAAGGATGTTTTTTAAGAGTAAAAATATATTAATTACAGCCCGAAGAAATATATAAGTAAACAACTTTAATGTATATATGATCCATCAGAAGCTAACAAAAGCATAATCAACGACTTTCATAGATAGCCTGAATGTAATATGACCAAAGCACATTACATAAATAACATTGCAAGTGAAGAAACACAGCTCAGAGCTGTACAGCCAGAAAGCAGTGCAGATGCAGCAATGTCACCAAAATATAATGCAACATCATAAATATGAAATGTTCAGTGCAATCAAAACTAGCCATGCATAAAGACAAACAAAAGTGAATCCAAGCAACAAGATTCTTTTGAGTCTATAGATGAATACTAATATTTAAAAGAACAAACACAGTCATAAATTTGTGAAGTCTATCAGATGTTGGCTTGTGATAAAAAATGAATTTAAGAATTACAAGATAATTTCTAGAACTGTAACTTTCATCAGACATGCCCCATGGAAAATAAAACAAAAAAACAAATACTTCAAAGTTCGGGTGAGACATAACTGTAAACTATACCTCAAGAAAACGATTCCAATGAAGGCATTTATGTAGGTCAAGTTGAGTTGCATGCTTGACATGTCTGTCCAAGAAGAAGAGCATTTCTTATTTCAGGCTCTAATACAATAGCAAATTGTAAATATGTCCTACAAAAATACCCTCTGCAAACAACAGGAAATGTACATAATGTATCAATACAAAAGTACCACACCTAATAGCTGTCTGAATTAAAGAAGAATCATTAACTTGAGGATCCCCATCTAAAGTCACATGTGATGGGCCTCCAATTGCCAGAAAAGAACGATCCTTCTTCAGAACTGCAAATTTAAGGATGTTGTTGAAGTGAACAATCCTCTCATCAGTGTCTTTCTCCAAGCACAACTCGTTCAGAGCTTCACAACTAATTCCACTCATCAAAATAACCTGATAAGGAAAGAACTTCAGCTTAGCAAAAGAGAACAGGCCCAGCATGAAATTTTTAGTTCAAAAGATCCAACAACAACATAATGCAACCACACTTTGAGCATAGTTGGAACATATGTTTTGACAACATTGTCAAACTGAGAGCAGTTTTATAACAATGCTCGTACAAAAATTAAAAGTACTGAATTTCAAGAATGCATATTACCAACAGAAAAATGCAAATTAACTCAATCAACATACATTTTACACAACAGAAAACATCTAAGTTTTAAGAGGGGTCTGCTAGCGGCATTTAGATAGAATTCTACAAGAAATTTTGCAAGATAACTGACAAGTAGCATGAGCACAAATATAAGAATTAGCAAGTCAAGAAGAAGTAAACATTTGCTTTTTTTAATATTAGTCATCGTTAATTAGTATGCTTGAATATGCATAAAAGCAGCAACCAATCAATGCACAGAGACAAAATGAGTAACAGATAAAAAGGTATTAGTATATGATAAAATTTACACATGTATAACAAATGACGAAAATGATTTTGCAAACATGTATTCAGATCTACCTTTGTGTTCCAAAGAGTTTTCACACCCTTGGGCTTCAGTGGTTCATCCAATAAAACTGACCCTTTTTCTTCACTTTTATCTTCTACATCTAAGAAATCATGCTCAAAGCTGCAACAAAGTGAGGAAATTAACACACCAAAAACACAGATGTATCCTATCAAAAGTTCATTTATATACATAAATAGAACAAACAGATTTAGAAAAAGCAACTCAATTAACCAAATGGCAGAAATATGAATATACAAGTACCTGACAGGAGTATAAAGTGAAAGATTCAAGGTTTCTCTCGGCCAGTTCACAATTGCCTGTAAAAAAAATATAATTGCAGCATTTGTATGTAACTAATAAAAGAATTGATGTGTCTTAATTTATTCAAAAAACAATGTAGGATGCATGTTGAACCTTTGAGAAATCTGGAGCTATAGCGAGCCTAGGATATCTCTTGCTCAATGACAAGTAATCCCTTTCAACGTCCACCAAGCAGAAAGGATAAACCTGCCAAGGCCATTTCAAATATTACATAATATAAACATATCCATCCCAGCAATTTTATTAAAAAAAATAATCCAGGTGATTTTCTTTATAAGAGCAGAGAAGAAAAAAAAATATTCAAATCTCAATTATACATCATACAAAAATCACTGCAATATTGCTATTTATGCACTGGCGGTGTTTGGTAAGTTTGCACAAGCTAATGAGTCAACCAAAGGAAGAATTGCTGGAACAAGCACAAAGAACACAATGAATAGAGACTCCAGCAACTTGAAAAAAAAAAGTCCAAGCAAGAAGCAAAAGATGAGAACTAGGCTAGAAAATGAAGGAACCAGATTGTCAATGTTAGGTTTATATGCATATAGGGTTACGGTAGCTAAGAGATTTCCTGAACTACTGATAGAACAAAAGTTATCTGGCCAACTTGGCATCACATTGTCATGGTTGCTCAACCTACATCAGAAATGAACACAGTTCATGATTTTTTTTTTTTACCTTGCAGATGTATTCTCTCTTTTTTTCTTTAACAGGTGAACGATGCCTTCAGTACCAAACAACAAACAAGTTAGTTGAGAAAGCTGCAACCATAGAGCAGCAGCAAACTGTTTATAGCTACAGCAGGGCATAAAAATATCATGAAGGTCCACCTATGCACAGCCTCTCGATGTGGCGAGACCCGACGCGGTGTGACTCGACGTACAGCCTTCTCGTCCTTTATCAAAGAAGAGCCTCGACGATCTCTAGTAGTTCTTGGAGGTGTCCGTTCTCGCCTTGAGTCAGGTCCATGCTTGCGGTCTCGTTCTCTCTCCTTGTCCCGCCGTTCCCGAAGGCGTTCCCTTTCACGTTCCCTTTCGCGTTCCCTTTCACGTTCCCTGTCCCTTTCTCGTTCTTTCTCTCTCTCCCGCATCAGTTCTCTACGGCGTTCTTCCTCTCTTATCTCAAGCTCTCGGCGGTAGGCATTTCGATCATCATTTCTTTCATCCACCATGGAGACTCCAAGGGTTGGATGGGTACGAGACAAGACATTCGCTTGATAGTTAGACTCGTGTGGTGGACCAAGAATACCCTTTCCTGCAGCGTAATCCCGACCAGGAGGCAAACCCACCCCATAAGCAGCATTTGATGACCCCTGAACATACATGAGGTCATCAACATTTCTCCTCGGAGCTCCCCCTAAAATGGAAGCTGCAACTTGTCCACCGTAAGAAGTAGCACCATAAACACTTAATCCACGTGGATCAGCATCCGTCCTTGCACCATATGAGCTAATTTCTTGTGAACCATGATGACTAGGCACAGTCCTTGCTGCAAAGAATTCATCTTGTCTGCCAGAAATGTATGTTCTACTCAGTGCAATAGGATTCAATAATATTCACTACAAACAAAGCAGTGAATGGAGATGCATTCATTGCCATCAACAATAACATAAAAGGTTGTGGGCGGACAACAGTGGTATATCAGAACAATTATTTTCTATGTAGAATATAATTCATGCCCACATATAATAGTTGAAACTTGAAACTACGAAAGGCACATGACAACCCAGAAAAAAAAATCAACATTCTCTCCTATAAGCACATAAGCATAGGTACCTCATGTCTGAACCAGATTGCAGTGATTGTGCTTTCAGCATTTGCTGTTGTCGAAAGAGTGATGCCTTGAGAAATTGAACAGCAGGATGATCAACACTAATTCCATAGAAATACAAACATAACAGAATAAAATCCTACTGATTCAGTACCTGGTCCATCTGATCATGCAACTCAGCCTGGACAATAAAATTCAAAAGTGGTTACTCACAAATAAATTCAATAACAAAGATGGCTGTCATTTACACAAACAACAATTTAGTGAACAGCAACAAATCAAAAAAGACAAACCTGATGACGGCTGCCGAGGGAGACAGAATCAAGGTATCTTCTCGCAGAATCACTCTGCAATTCCCTACCAACAAAAGCACCCTGATGTTCACCATAGTGCCTCCTATCTGTTAGAGCATAATCAGGATTTTTTATTGCTGAAAACTGGTCTCCTTTCTGGGAGTACGCACGATTAGTAGCAGAAACATAGTCATCAGTTGTGATTCCCATGCTAGAACCAAGATTTGCAGAAGAAAACTTGGATGATTCTACCAGCACAGATGGGTAAGCAGATCGACCTTGCAATGTGGATGGAACTGCTTCTTTACCACTCACTCCACCAACCTGTTCCACCAAGAGATGCTTCAAAAGTTATATATGCATAATGCAAGATAGCTACATAAATACAATATGAACTACACTTTCAAATTATACTATATATTGATAAGAAGAGGCTCAGTGCAACAGAGTGATGACAAATGTGGTGTCTAAGGAGGGTTCAAACTACGTATATTATTTTTATCACTCAAACTCATGTCACCCAAATCATAAAGAAGCAACCTTTTATGGAGCAAAAAATATAGATGACTAATATAAAAAGATGCTCTTGGTAAAATAAACCAATAAAACTGAAGTTTCTCCTACTTTTGAAAAAAAATTAAACAATGAATAAAGAAAAACAAAACGAAAATTGTTTTTTTTTTTTGCATTTTATTTTCTTTTTCACTTTTAAATTATTTTGACCAACATTGTCAATCTAGTGATGGATCTCCTTCATACAAGTATAAGAAAAAAGAGAAGCTAAGAAATGCCTCTTTCGGAATATAGAAAATTTAAAAAAATCATAGTATGGAGAGCTGAGAACATAATCAGAGTTAAAAATGAAATAAAAAGTAGCATACCAACTTTACAAATCCAAACTTCTATTGCAACATGCTTTATGTAATTAAAAGCATAATTATTGAGATGAAATATAATTTCCAAAACGAATTGCTGAAGTTTCTATTATCAAATATTAAATGTAATTTCTTGTATATTCTTTTTAAAAATTCTCATATATGTTGCATAATTAAAGTGACTTAATTATTTAAATTAAGTTGCTCCTTGATGAAGTCATATGAATTACGAAAAAAAAATCATTCAGTATGATCCTAAGATGACTACTAATACTTACAAAAATAATCACATACCAACAACTGTGTTGTAACAAGCCAAGCAGTTTTCAAAGTTAACTATATGCAATCTTCTTAACAAAGGTTACTGGGCCATGTGTCACATGGATACTGGTCCCAGCTAGAACCAAATCACAGCACAATTCAAATGGCAAACATGACATGAAGCTTTTGTAGAAGTCTCTTTATGTAAATAATTCTAGTAATCCAAAGCACAATATGGTAGATGCAGAACGAGAGCAAAAAATATAATAGGTGCAAGCATAGCAGCAATTAGGCTCACACAATTCAGCTGCCATGGACCTCGGTTTGCAAACAAAGCATGTGCTGAGCCTCCTGCCAATTGCAAATCCTCATTGCCATCTCCAGTAGCGAGCAGCAACGGTCAAAATCGATCGTTATAGACTGATTTTGGGCGGTAATAGGGCGGAAATAACCCCAATCGACGATAACACCCGATAGCGGGCGGTCCACATACCGATCTGCTGGCGGACCAGTACGTACCGCCCGATACGGACATTATCATTTGAAATTAAAATCCTTGCTCCTAAGCATAGTAAACCTTGTTGATTGGCTAGGGTGGATGATAATCCTTTTTTAAATCTATCATAAAACTCTTTAATCCTTTTCTTTTCTTAATGTCAATACCGCAACCAAAACCATTTTTAATTAAATTATTAAAAATTATTAAACATGCATATCGATTAAGACTTTAATTTTTATTAGCAGATTTATTTATTTTTTATTGGAAAATTTAAGTACCGAAACATGAGTCAAGTATCTACCTAATAGACATATAAAGCAAGTAGTAACATCGGGAGTTTTTGTTTTAGAAGATAAAATGTGTAACATTTGTTTCACCTAGGGAATTAATCGGATTGTTGCAAGCAAACTGAGCGAGATGTGCGTTGGATGAAGGAGTGATCTCTTATCGAGCAATCCTATTGGGAATAATGAGGGCATCTTTGAATACTCAGTTTTATATCTAAAGCAAAGTTTCCAAAAAACCGCTAAAGTCTCAGCAATAACTGCTATACGAGATTGTATTGATTGGTTGAAAGCCCTGAAAGAGAATATTGTTCTAGGTGGGATTATGTCAGTAGGTACCAGTTCAAAAAAAGTTTAAGCACCATTCAAGGAAAGACAAAAACATTTATTTGGAAATCAAGAGAGGAATCTATTCGACATAGAAATGAGAGAGATTTTGTTACACCATAGATAATCATTTTGTTCACCTTCTGATTTAAATTTATCCTTAATCTAATTAAAAATATCTGAACTTGATTTAAAAAGATCAAGTAGACATGAGTGTCTAAAAAAATTCAGATTGACCAATATGATGCATGCGAAGGTGCATGCAATTTCAAAATCTAAATTTTTGGGGGCATGCAATTTCAAAGAAGGAAGAGGAATGAGGACGATAGAGGAGTGGTAGCAGCAGCTCCTAGGTGCGTGTACAGGGAAGAGGGATCGCATTCCTATGAAATAGTTTTTTTTCTTTTTTTTTATTGATCAGATCGAACCGTTTCATGAGGCAATCCACACATTGTTTCATGCCCAGACCAGTACATACCGCTCATTTCATACCAGTTCAGGCAAAACCTTAGTCCATGAGCAAAACCTTTATTGGATACTAATCTATGATCTTGCTTACCATGGGAAAAATCTTATGTCTAGTGTTTTCAATTCTACACATATCAAGAAAGAAAGAAATGTAAATTCTATTATAGTCAACTCTACCATCTTAGTCCCCTAAAACAAAATGTACTTCTCTCTATTGAAATATATATCATTTTGCAGAAAAAAAAAATGCTGTTATGAGTAAATCCCTATTCCAACACACAGAAGGGTCATTACTTCTAAGAAAAGTGCACTGGTGAGTAATAATAAACGACATTTTGGAGACTCATCCCATGGTAGATCTATGTAGTAGGAATCATGCAATTTTCACATCAGTTCTTGACAATTAAGAATTATGATAAGCAAAGTTATGGCACAGAGAATCACTTGTGAACAAGGAGAAAAAAGAGAGGAGTAGGAAAAATAGAGAGGACAAGAAGAAGAGGAAAAGGGAGCAGGGGGCCAGCGATAGGTGGGTGAGACAACAGCGGGGAGCAGCCTAGTGACAATAGCTGTTGTGAAGCACAAGGGAGGCGCAACGAGACATTATGAGGGAGACTGAGAGAGAGAGAGAGAGAGGTTAACCCTAAACAAAAAGAAAAAAGTTGAATGGGACTGAACCACTCAAAAAAGGGTTTATTCACTGTTACGCTGATAAAGACTACAAGCAGAGTTTAGAACCTCGACACAAAAAAAATGTACATCTAAATATTTCTAGTATGGTGGAAAAATTTTGGTACTTGCATATTGATTAATCATTAATATCATATCAAATTATGAATACATTCACATTGTATCTATAACCAGAATATTAAATGATGAATAAAGTATATGGATTCAGAAAAACTTTGTATTGCCACAAAGACCAAACAATCTACAATTGATAACCGGAGAATCAAAATGATTTAAATAGTCAATCCTTCCAATTCAATGGCTTTTAGGCAAAAGAAAAAGTGTTATGTTAGATGACCAATTGGGCCAAGTTTTATCACTTGTAGCGCCTTGTAGCCTACAAGCAATTGCCAGATTTTTTTCACTACACAGAAAATAAATGACACCATATTTGTTAGTATTAAGTTGCATTATCTTTTTCTTCTATGAAAAGAATTAGTTACTAGTTAGGATGGATAAAGAAAATGAAATGCTAGACCACATACACAAGAAAACTTTTGATCAGACATTCTCCAGTCATGTTTGAATACATGCAAAAGACATATTTGGGTCAAGATTTGATCACCACATTAGCTTAACAGCCGTTCACTCATGCACAAGCACAAAAGATATGTTATGATGTGACCTTCTTAGAAGTATCACTGGTAATTTAAAATCTAGCCAAGACAGTATCATTAAAACCTACTCCATGGTCAAAAATTACAACTACAATGGGTATATTCATGAATATTCTTGCAAGCAAGTATTCTCACACACAACACGGCAAAAATGGTGTTCCAAAATCAGCAACTTAATAACAAATTATCAAAAAAATTATAAAAATACCTAGCAGAAGGTTCAAAATACAAATCAGAAAAGGTCCATTGCTAAGAGTGATAAATCTCAAAAACACAGAAAAAGAAGTTTAAAAATTAGTAACAAAATAAGAGGCTCTCAGAAAATGTAGAACAAATTGTGAAAGAAGGTTCATAATACAAATCACAAAAACTACTGCAAAGAAGGTTTAAACTTCGTAGAAGGTTTCACAAAAATATACTGATTGTTTTGTTTAAAGAACAGTTCTAAGAATCAATGGTAAAAAGATATTATCAAGATGCAATAGATCGAAAAGAAAAAAATTTACAGATATAATCTATCGTATAAGCGGCTCAAGGACAGCACCTGTTGAACATTGCTTAAACCAGATGAACCATAGACAGAAGCATATGGTCCTCCATATTGAGGTGCTTGTGAAGAATAGGTTCTATACGAGTTCATATCTGTATCTGAACCACCAACAGGGTTCCCAGTATAACCACTACCGGGCTGCAACAACGATATCACATTAAAAGGTGATAAACGCAAAAGAAAGACGAAAGAATACTCAAAAGCAATAACAACAAAAAGTTTAGCAAATGCTTCTATTTGATCTACTAAATCAATTAATAACAGAATGAAAATTAAGCTCACAATGTGCCCATATGCCTGTGAGGAACCGTAAGGCTGCTGCCCATACGGATTATTCCCCTTGGAAGGATACATCTTCCTTCCTCTCGCAGCAAAACAATCCTGCTTCAAGCACAAATTTTGATCTTTATCGCATAATAGAATACACAGAATACAGAAATTTGTATAAACATAACGCCGTCGAGGTACGAAACAAAACCCTAAAGCAAGATGATGTTGGTTTTAAATGGATTAAACGAAGATACAATCCCTAGAAATCAATTTTTCTTTCAAGATGCTAAAATATCAATTGCATCAAACAAAGGGATTTAACTCAATCTCATTAAAGACATAGGAAAAGAAAATCCTTCAAATCCATCTATCTCAATCACCCCAAAAGTTCGAAGAAAAAAGAGGCGACGAATTTGGGGACCAAGAATAATGAACGATCCGGAAGAAAATATCTGACCTGGTGGAAGAGAGCGGCACGACGAGGAACCAATCGACCGTCTCAAGAGACGGAAAGCGGCGGTGAAGATTAGGAAGGGCGGGTTCGGCGATGGAGCGAGGAGGGGTTTTGGGAACGGAAAGAGGACTGCTGCAATCTTTAATGAAGCCCAGGGTTGCCATCGGCGCCGTTGGATTCTCGTAGATCAAACGGACAAAAATAGGCCACGTACGTCTTCAACGCCTGTGGCCCTGATGAGATCTCCTTCCCGCATGATCAGGATCATCAGAACCGACCTGACTCAACCCAACGTTGCAACGTTGCTGGGTCAATTCACGCACCACACGTTTGGTAAAAATATAATAAATAGCATATTATTATTCTTGTTTGTTTTATGAGACTGTCTTTTTATATATCTAAAAATTTCCAAATATCATATGTGCTATTAAAATATAAATTTTAATATTACCATGTATATATAACATCACTTCAAATATATATAGATATATATAACATCCATTTAGAACATGTTAGTATCGGAAAACTAGTATCTTTATCACTGTAATGAGTTCTTCAAGGTATTAGAGTTTTAATTAATATTACAAAAAATAACTGTGATGACATGTATGCAAATTTCTATGTTTTAAAATTATATATATGCTAATTTAAATTTAATCGTATGAATATGGAAATAATCAACTTTAAATAGCAGATATCATATTCCCAATATTTTGCCTATAAAGAGTTGCATGGCACTTCTCTACCATTTATTTTTCGAAAGAAAAAATAATTTATTACCTATATCGATACAAGTACAAGTATCCCTTCTTACATCACAATTCATAGGTACAACAAGATCAAAAGATAAATGCCCTCTTTCCCTATCGTGTTATGATCAGAAATTCTAGCATGTTGTTCAAGAAGTTACTCATTCTTTTTTCTTTTTAATAAACATAAGAGATTCTATACTCTAAAAATATATATCTATTATATTATTCAAATAGTTCGAGGTAGAATTAATTTCTAATTCATGTAGCACAATACATTTAAAACCCATAATTTATAAATGTACTCGTGCACAGTCATCTTTAGACGTATTAGATTATATAATTCTAAATAGTTATATAAGATATATTATATATATGATTAAATTTTGATTATGATTATTAATTAATTAAAAAAAATTTAATTATGATATTATTCTTTAGAAGATAACATTCACGAGAGAGATCCTTTTAATTGTGTTATTAAGAAATTATAAATCTTCTCTTTATCTCCTCGTTATCTCTAGTTTACCGTTTATAGTAATTCTTAAAAATAGAAAAAGATTAGAAAGCGAATCTAGTTTTTTTGCTATGTAGATTCATAGCACATATAGGTTACGGTGCATTGTTTGGATACTTGATTTATGGCACCTTTCATCTTACATCTATATACTTAATTTTAATTTTAACATTGAATTTTTACATAATATTTTTTATTTATAACAATTGATATTAGAGTCATTTCATGGAAGCCTATGCTATCATACATTGCTAAAAAAACTCCGTGAATGATAAAAGGATAAGAGTGTCAAACGAAAAGATATACAATAATACCATCGGCTAGTCTAGGCTGGTAGTTGCATAAGGCTGAGTGGTGTGATGGTAATTGAGTTGCGCACTGCGTAAGCAGAATTGCTACGTGCAGCAACACTTTTGTGTGGTGATGGATGATAGCTCTTACGAAGGAGAAGCCACTATGAGAGAGCAAAAAAAGAGGCTCGAGGGATTGCATCGCCTAGCATCTGGAGCAGTGTGGATCGACATCGATAAGTTAGGTGGAGGCGATGCTAAGCAATCATTGAATGCGAAAAGGACATCATAGTATGAAGGTCATACAATGACGATAGCAACGACTGGCAAGCTATGTTGGCTGTGATGAGGTCATTGACCTAATGAGGAAAGTTGTGCACCACGGACGCTAGCTATTGGTGATGAGTGACCAGTGGGAAATCGTGTGAGGAATGAAAGCTTGCATGGGCCACGACAGTGTGTGATGGATAAATGGCAACAACGCTTGAGGCCGTTACTTCACGATGTCGGATGCAAGGTGCTTCAACGATGACACATAGTTTGATAGTCAATTCATCACTATGGTGAGTGACGCAATTAGGCGTCGGTTGGATGGCAAACGACAATGATACTAGGAGTGGCCTTCGCTAGACCGATTTAGGATGCCACAGTCAGTGATGCTGCTCGTCGACGAGGATGGACCACATCATAGTGAGGACCCATTGGTCAAAATCAATTTTGACTAAAATCCCTAGGCTATGTTTTAGGGCTACTCCTTTAATTTATTCTTTCAATTCCCTTTTGATAACTATTTAATTTTGGCTTAGGTCAAAATCTAACTTTGACCAAAATTTGACTTCAGTCAATTGATAAGACCCTAAAGTCTTATCGTCGCTCTGATACCAAATGATAAGACCATAAAGATTTTTATCGTCGCTCTGATACCAAATGATAAGACCCTAAAGTCTTATCGTTGAAAAAAGGAGAGAAATGGGGATGATAATGATCACTTTGAGGGGATCGACCCTCCTTGATCGCTTCGAGGGGATCGGCCTCCTAGGGTTTGTCAAAAGACATAATAGTATTTTTCATAGATTACTGAAAAGAAGCAGTTACATCCTTATTTATAGAGTTCCACCCAGAGTCCATCAGGACTTGAACTCTAATAATAAATAAATATTAGATAAACCTCTACTTGACTTTAACTGAACCAAACTGACTCAATAAAAAAATGGACTAAACAGACTCAATAAACATTATTCAAAAGCTCAGAAAAATGGTTCTAACAGTTCCTCCCTCTTCAAATCAGCCTTGTCCTCAAGGCTAAGTAGCATTAGTCTCGGGGAGCTTATCTTTTAGCACTTCAGTCATAGGCTATCTGCAACGCATCACAACCCGTTGATCAAGTATGGTCTCCACTTTTTGACAGTGTAAGCAATAGGTCGATCTTTCAGTGTAGTAATCGTTGTAAGAAATTCTTGGCCTTTGCTATCATAAGTTAAAATCCATCCATCAGCTTCGAATATATCACAGCCTTCAATGTGGTGGGCTAATTGGGCTGTAACTTTCTTGTCCATAAAATTATTAGTGCTATCTGTATCAATCAAAATAGTGATAGGTTGATGCTTCAAAGTTCCTCCGATTTTCATAGTTTGTGGGTTAGTATAGCCAGCCAATGCATGCACTGTATGTGTGATGGCTTTAATATCTTCATCGGTTTTCATACCTTTATGATCGGAGTCCAACTCTTTTACTTTCGGTTCCTCTCTAATTGGCTCAATCATCAGAAGTTGCCCTTGTTTATATCGGTGCTCCATACTCCAATTTTCATCATAGTACAAATCCCTTTCTGATCTTTCCTTGCTAATTTTTTTCTCATGTAGATTTGTAAATGAGATCGCAGCTATCATAGTGCGGGGTTGACGAGCCTTAACTTCACACCGGATCTCGGGAATAAGCCCTTCAATAAATGTATCCAGAAGTTGTCAGTCTGACCAATCGCTAGCTTGATTTGATAATTTTTCAAACCTACTATGATATTCTAACACTGTAGAAGTCTAACGATGGCAAGCTGGCAATCAACATTCTCATATTCGGATGAGCCAAAGCGAACAAGAAGTCCTCTTTTGAACTGCTCCCACGAAGGAACTCCGTGGAAAGTTTCATACCAATCGTATCATTGGAGTGCATCTCCCTTGAGCTGGATTGAGGTCACTTCTACCTTGGATTCTTCTGGGGTTCTGTGAAAACGAAAAAAATTTTCTGCCTTAGAGATCCAATTGGTCGAATCTCCATCTTTCCATCTTGGAAATTCCATCTTCATATGTCAGTAATTTGTGTCATAATGTTGGGGTCATTTTCTTGTATTTTCATATTTGTGCAACGTAGAACTTGAGCCCCCATTTTGTTGAAATTCACTGAGGCTCTCCAGTAGGCTTTTTTTGAAATCATTAAGTGTTTCTTGCAGTCGATTCTCAATTCTAATTTTCAATGCTTCCATTTGTGTTTTCACCGAGTTATCAGTAGCCATTGCGTAAGACTGCAAATCTGTAATCTCAACTCCTATTTTTGGTGTCGGGTCAAGGGCATCAACACTATCGATGCGAAGTTGCCGAGGAGGTGGACGCCGAGGGCAGTGCTGCGGTCGTTGCGTTAGAGGAAGAGTAGCTACCATATGTTTGTGTCACTGCATGAGATGAGAGCATCAAGGCTGAAAGGCGACGATTGCGACTGTTGTGACCCAAGGAAGCAATCGTCGAGTAGCCGTGTTGTGGCTGCGGTGATGGCAACCGACAACTGCAGCAACGGAGGCAGAACAAGAGGGAGGTGGCATTGAAGCGGCCAAGGTTGAGGCTACAATGGTGGCAACCGATGGCTGCGACAATGATGCAGAGCAAGGGGGGCTGCAGCAACGGTGCAGATCGAGGGGGTTGAGGTGAAGGCTGCGGTGGCTGGCAGCAGCAGTCGTTGCTGGTCGGAGCGCAGCGGCGGCGTGGAGAAGGAGGCAACGAGGGTCATGGCAGGCTGGGTGGCGAGCGACGTCGTCGTTGGCTGGGCAGCAGTGGCGACGGTGGTGGCAACCGGCATTCGCAGCAGCAAGGGGATCCACGACTACGGCAGCAAGGGGACCCACGACTGCGACGGTGGTAACTGCCCTGTTTCGGTCACCACCGATGCAGAGCAAGGGGAAGCAGCGGCTGGGAGGCAAGCGACGGTCGTTGCACGGGGGAACAGCGGCTGGAAGGTGACGGCGACGGCGCTCGAGGCGACGACGGTGGCTGGAAACAAGGGCAGCAGATGTGAGTTGCCGTGATTGCCCTGTTTCGGTTACAAAAGATGCCTAGCAAGGGGGATCGGCTGCTGGGAGGCGTGCAGTGGTCGTCACACGGTGCCTGGCAGCGGTGGTGGCTCGGCAACGAAGGAGAGGGGTGGCGTTGAAGTGGCCGAGAAACAGCGCTGGCGGTAGAGGCAACTGGCTCCTGCGGTAGCAGAGGGATCGGCGGCTGCTCTATTTCTATCGCACCACAGAAACAGCGATGCCGACAGATCGCACGGCCGAAGCTGCAACCAAGGGAAGGCAGCGATGGCGGTGCGGCTAGGGCAGCGTCGCCGACGGTAGAAGCGGCGATGGGTGGTCTGCTGGCTGGGAAACGGCGACCGCGGCCCTTCTCGCTCGAGCGAGATACGGGCGGCGAGGAGGCGAGGTGAGAAGGTGGCTGGCCGTGGCACAGCGGCAGCGGTGGGCGCTGGCCGGGAAGCAGCGGCGACGGTGGTCGCCGAACAGGAAGCAGGGGTGCGTGGCTGCGGTTGCTGCTGCTTCTTCTTTCTTTCTTTCTTTCCTTTCCTTTCCTTTCCTTCTTCTTTTTTTTTTTTTTTTTTTTTTTTTTTTTTTTTTTTTTTTTTTTTTTATAGCTACGATAGCAAAAACGCTAAGGATCGCCGCTCTGATACAAAATGATAAGACCCTAAAGTCTTATCGTAGGCTCTGATACTAAATGATAAGACTCTAAAGTCTTATCGTCGCTCTGATATCAAATGATAAGACCCTAAAGGTCTTATCGTCACTCTGATACCAAATGATAAGACCATAAAGTTTTATCGTCGAAGAAAGGGAAGAAATGAGGATGATAATGATCGCTTCGAGGGGATTGACCCTACTTGATCGCTTCGAGGGGATCGGCCCTCCTTGATCGCTTCGAGGGGATCGACCTCCTAGGGTTTGTCAAAAGACATAATAGTGTTTTTCATATATTACTGAAAAGAAGCAGTTAAATCCCTATTTATAGAGTTTCACCCAGAGTCCATTAGGACTTGAACTCTAATAATAAATAAATATTAGATAAACCTCTACTTGACTCTAACTGAACCAAACCGACTCAATAAACAAATGGACTAAATAGACTCAATAAACATTATTCAAAAGCTTAGAAAAAGGGTCCTAACATCAATACCCTATTTTGATTGTTTTAAATTTTGATCAAATTTTAATTCCGACTTTTGGTCAATTTTGTCTTTCACCCGATCTAAATTTTTGACTATTTGATTGAATTATGGTCATGGCCTAATTTAGACCTAATTTGGTTCAAATTTAAGTTTTTAATTGATTTTGACCTCAGTTAACTTTCATTTCACCAAACCCTAATTTTGATCAAATTTGACCTCAATCAACTCTAATTCTAACTCGCGGTAATTGGGATGATGTTTGACCTAAATCTATGAGTCCAATTTAGGTTGCCTAATTTTGGGCCTACCTAATTAAATAAGTTTGATTAGTCTAATTTAGGATTTCAGGCTGAATTAAAAAAATATAAATTATAATTTCCTTTATAGTTTTCTTATACGATATATCGATAAAACTTTTGCATATGAAAATTAAAATCTAATTATTGTTCTTAAATATTTACTTAGTTATTCACATATATATTTAAAATTATGAAATAATATTTATTTTTTACATAAAGGCATGATTTATGATTTATCATGATTATATTTATCATGTGAGTTTTTCTTTATATTGATTAATATTTTATAATTATTATAATAATTATTTTATTATTACTAAATTATTTTAGTATAAATTAAATTAAAAAATTTTGATGAATATTATTTATAACTTATATCTTTGAGTTTTATCTGATTGGTAATCGATAAAATAGCTCAAGATGAAAGGTTTATGAGATATGAATTATAATATAAATTTTATCATTTATAAGATATTTTAAAATATATTTTATATTATTATATTTACCTTGTAGTTATCAAAGTGGTCTAGACTTATAAAATTACATTAATGAATTAGTCCTAAATGATATTTAAAAAATAATATTCATAATTACAAACTTAACTAAGAGATTTAGATAATTATAACGAAGAATCTACTTCGAATAATTATACAATTGAGTAGAATAATACTGTTTTAAATATCCTTACAATCTAGGAAAGCGAAATTATTCTTAAAGAATCACATAAGTCCTTCATATACTATTTAGTGTGAACACTAAATATGCTAATATTTCACTAAAAGTGAAATAAAGATAATATTAATACTTTATTTTTTATTAAAAAACTTAAAGTCTTTATATTATATTATATTATTATAATGATATCTCCTTCATTGTATTCTAACAAATACTCATATATTTTTTAAATTAAATTATTATAAATAATTTAAGCATATATAATTTATATTGAGTGTGTTAAATCTTTATCAAACTAGTTAAAATGATTACAAACAAAAATATTGAAAGTTATATCAAACAAATAATTAAGATAAATGATTAGAAAAAGTCTAAAAGACTCGGTTTTATAAAAATTATTACTAATATTTAGATTTTTATTATAATCTACAACTAGTGCAATAGAATATTTTAAATATTAATTTAAATTTACTGATAAGTCGTTAGCTGATACCTTCATAAAAGATCTAATTGAAGTTTAATATGATAGTATTTAAGAAATTCAAGATGATAACTTTAATATGACATATGATAGGGAAAATAATGGCATAAGTATTATTAGGATCGTGAATGGAACTAAGAGGGTGAGTGAATTAGTGCTATCATAAACTTTCAACGATTTTAAAAAATTACGTTCGATAAAGCCCGTAATGGAAATGCATTTAAACTTAATAACGTTCGTAAGAGTACAGGCAAAAGTAGTAGATAGTTAAATTAGAATGCAATGAAAGTAAACAACAAAAGAAAAGAGCACACCGAATTTATAGTGGTTTGGTTGTCGTGACCCACGTACACTCTCGATTCCTCCTCCGTCGAGGCCACTAACTTCTACTATCGATCTTCTTTCAATGAGCGAAGATCAACTACCCTCTTACAACTCTTTCTTGTTTTCACAGGTTTAGGAGACAACCTTTACAAGTCTCATACATCTCTTAAAATGATCACAAATCTTAAAGAAGAGGAGGACACCTAGCACTTTTTCAAGATTTTTACAACTCAAAATCTCAAGGCTTTTGTTCACTTTTCATGCTTTTTCAATCAGAAGAGTGTGGAGTATTTATAAGCCCCAAATGGCTTAAAAAATGGAGCAAAAAAGTATCTCATCCCAGGTTTTTGGAGTATTGGCAATACCATCAATAGTACTAGGCGGTACCACCTCTGCTCCCCTAACAACTGACGGTACTATTACTAGTCTGAGTGGTATGACCGCCTAACAAAGCCTTGGAGACTGGGCTTTAGCGGTACCATTGCTTGATAGGGTGGTATAACCACCGCTTGGCAGCATTAACTGCTGATAGTACCACCGCCCAAATAAGTTCTGGGAAGCTAAGCCTCAAGCGGTTCCATTGCCAGCCTTGGCGGTGCCACTGCCTGACATGGCTCCAGGTTACTAAGTGGGCCAAATATTAAGCCCAATTCAGCCCTAATTCAATCCCAATTGGCCCCTAATTGAATTAGTAGGGTTATACCTAAACCTAACTCAAATTAAGATTTAACTATGATGATTAAGACAAACAATTACAAAATAGTAAATCTAAGTTGTCCTGCTTATTATTTGTTCATCCGAGCTCCAAGTAAACTTCCGACGCATCGTTTGAACCTTTGGCACATCACCCAATCCATCGACATGTTGACTCTTGCAATGTCCAATTCTTCCGGCTCGATGCCCGATTTCTGACTCTGACCCAACTTTTGATTCTATTGCTTTAATTGTTTTGTCTTTTCATGATCAAAGTTATGTTGAAAAATCTGGAGTGACATCACATGTGCAGTGGAAGAACATAAAACAAAATCCCAGAATTCCCATAGAAAAAGATTTCTTACAATCATGCAAAAGTTGGTAAACAAAAACCCACGAAACATAAAAAATACGTGTAAGAGAATTACCTAAGGAGATCCTATATCCCTAAATTTTTGTATTTCTATGGGACTAGATGAAGGAGTTCAAACGTCCTCCTCTCCAACGGCGATCCACACGACAAGGGCTGCGAAGATGCTCCTCAAATCACTGCCCAAAACTCTTCCTCGGATGCACTATATAATCAAGAAGGGGGTGCCCCTTCTTGCAAGCAATCACCTATGTGTCTAATCCCCATCATACCCCTGTGAAGCTCAAAGACAATTTAAACAATGGTTTTGTTAGTGGATCTGCTATGTTTTGTTCGAATGGAACTTTTTCCACTACTACATCTCCTTGGGCTATGATCTCTCTGATCAGGTGGAACCTTATCAGAATGTGCTTAGAGTTCTGATGAGACATGGGTTCCTTCGCATGAGTAATCGTCCCATTGTTATCGCAATATAAGGGAATCGACTCCTCACTACTCAGTACGACTTCGAGATCTATAATAAACTTCTTCATCCAAACTCCCTCCTTTGCTGCCTTTGTTGCAGCAATGTACTTTCATGTGTGGTCGAGTCAACAATAGTATCATGCTTGGAACTCTTTCAGCATATTGTTCATCCATTCAGGGTGTACACATACCTCGAATTCGACTTGTTATCATCGATATCGGATTGAAAACTCAAGTTGGTGTAGCCTTCAACCCTAAGGCTACTACCTCTATATACCAGTAAAAGATCTTTAGTCATTCTCAAGTATTTAAGGATACACTTTACTGCTTTCCAGTTCTCCAAGTTTGGATCCGCTTGATATCTACTCATGACACTCAAAGCACATGTTATATCAAGTTTGGTACATAGCATGACATACATGATAAACCCTATCACTGAAGCATAGGGTATTTTATCCATATTCGTGCTTTCTTCAGGAGTCTTAGGGGACATGCGCCTAGAAAGTGATATCTCATGTCTTATCCGTATGAGACATCTCTTGGAATTTTTCATATTAAACCTTTTGACAATAGTGTCTATGTATCTTAATTGGAACAAGCGAAGCATCCTCTTGAATCTATCTCTATAGATTTGAATCCCCAATATATATGATGCTTCCCTTAAGTCCTTCATGGAGAAGTGTGTAGATAACCAAGCATTTACTATGGATAGCATTTCTACATCATTTCCAATGTTTAAGATATCATCCACATATAACACCAAGAAGGTGATAGCACTCCCACTTACCTTTCTATACGCACAAGACTCATCTTTGTTCTTAGCAAAATCATAAGATCTGATCGTCTCATCAAATCTTTTGTTTCAACTTCAGAAAGCTTGCTTCAGACTATAAATGAACCTAAGCAACCTACACACTTTATCTAGGCTATCCTTGGACACGAATCCCTCAGGCTGTATCATATATACCTCCTCCTTGAGATTGTCATTGAGGAACACGATTTTCACGTCCATCTACCAGATCTCATAATCATATTGTATTACAATAGCCAGTAGAATTCTGATAGATTTTAACATGGCTATGGGTGAGAAGGTTTCATCATAGTCAACACATTACCTTCGACGATACCCTTTAGCCACTAGCCTTGTTTTATAAGTTTCTACCTTTCTATCTACTCTAATCTTCTTCTTGAAAATTCACTTGCAACCAATGAGTATAATACCCTAAGGTGCATCAACTAGGCTCCAAACTTTGTTTGAGTATATAAAATCCATCTCAGAATTCATGACTTCTTGCTACTTCCCGGAGTCTATACTCATAATAACCTTCTCGTATGTCTGAGGATCAATATCCTCAATATCCTCTCCTCTAATATGTCCCACAAATCTCTCGGGAGGATGGATACTCTATTTGACATACGTAAAGTTGGAACTTGTGTATTAGGTACCTAAACAAACTCGGGTTGGGGAGTGGTGCTTGGGCTAGGTTCTCCAACCTCGCTCAACTCTATTACACTCCAATATCTCCACCAAGAATGTGTTCCGTTTTAAGAAACACCACTCTCTTAGCTACAAAGACCTTTTGATCCTCGGGGTGATAAAAATAATACTCACAAGTTTCCATTAGGTATCCCACGAACTTGCATCGCTCTATCCTAGATTCTAACTTATCGGGGTTATGTCTTTTAACATGGGTAGGGAAGCTTGAAATCTTAACAACCTTAAGATCGGACTTCTTCCCTTTCCATATCTCACATGGTATAGACACTACTGACTTAGTTGGAATTATATTCAGAAAGTAAGATGCGGTCTCTAGGGTGTATCCCCAGAATGAGACGGGTAGGTCAGCGAAGCTCATCATAGACCGCACAATGTCTAATAGTATACGATTTCTCCTTTCAGATACACCATTAAGATAAGGTATATAAGGAGGTGTCTATTAGGATATAATCTTATAGTCCTTGAAAAATTGGGTGAACTTTGTACTTAAATACTCACCTCCCCAATCTAATCGAAGAGTCTTGATACTCTTTCCAATCTAGTTCTCCACTTCATTCTTATACTCTCTGAATTTTTCAAAGACCTTAGACTTGTACTTCATCAAGTACAAATATTCATACCTTGAGAGATCATCAATAAAGGTAATGAAATAGGAGTAACCACCTATGATATGAATTAATATTAGATCACATACATCACTATATATGAGTTCTAGCAGCTTAGTGGCTCTCTCTCTCTAGTTTCACTAAATGGAGAGTTGATTAGTTTTCCATAAAGGCAATGCTTGCAAGTTGTATATGACTCATAGTCGAATTGATCTAGATATCTATCATTAGCAACTTTTAAATTCTTCCCTCATAGATGTGACCTAGTCTACAATGTCATAGGTATGCATTATTTACCTCATCTCATTTTCCTTTGGACACACTTACATTCATGATATGTGGAGCAGTGTCTAGCATAAACAAATCATTATGCAATATTCCTCTTATGATGATATTATCATCTAATAATATTGAACAATCATTATGCGGCAAAGATGTGCACTATAAGAGGAACTACAAAGAGTACCTTGTAGAGTGGGCGAAACAGAAGTTTGGAGAAGCTTTAGGTACATTCATGATTAGTCTCCAATTGTCATATTTTTATGATAGTGCATGGGTATTGGATACCGACAATGCTTATCACATCTGTAATTTGTTACAGATTCCGACAAAGCCTAGGAGATTGGCGAGAGAAATACTGCATAATGGTTTGTTTATATTAAATACTGCTCCATGCATCATGAATGTAAGTGTGTCTAAGAGAAAACGAGATCAGGTGAATAGTACATATGTATGACATTGTAGGCTAAGTCATCTATGAGGGAATGATTCAAAAATTGTTCAAGGATGGATATCTAGATCCATTCGACTATGAGTCATATACAACTTGCGAGTCTTGCCTTCATGGAAAACTAACCAACTCTCCTTTTAGTAGAATTGGAGAGAGAGTCATTGAGCTGCTAGAACTCATACGTAGTGATGTATGTGGACCCATGTCAACTCTTGTCATAGGTGGTTATAAGTGGTCTTGAGTTTTCTTGTAAGAAGTGCTAAGTCATCATCATCATTATCACTTGAGTTTTCTCCCAAGTGGTCTTCTTTGGTTATAAGTGTCGTGTCCTTCCTATTTGTTTGGAAAGTTATTCTCATGTTCATTATTTGTCATGCTTGTCATTTCATAGGTCAATAAAGACTCGATAAGTTTTTCAAGTGAAAAATTGTTTAAGTCATTTACTTCTTGTATTGTCATTACTTTTATATCCCAATTTTTTGGAAGGGATCTTAGTATTTTATTTACAAGTTCAAAGTTAAAAAATTTTTTACTAAGTGATTTTAAACCATTGACGACATTCGTAAAATAAGTGTATATGTCTCTAGTGATCTCGCTTGGTTTCATTCAAAACAACTCATAACTATGCACCAAAAGATTAATTTTTGACTCTTTTAACTCTACTTGTGACTTTGTGTATGACTTCGAGTGTATATCAAATATCATGTACAGTTTCACATATAGAAACCCGATTAAATTTATTTTTATCTAGAGCACAAAACAAAGTGTTCATCGCTTTAGAATTCAAAGAGAAAGTCTTCTTCTCCAAATCATTTCATTCGTTCATTGGTTTAGATGACTTTTGAAAATCACTTTCAACAATATTCCATAAATCAAAATCTATAGAAATAAAAAAAAATCCTTATATGAGTTTTTCAATATATGTAGTTCATCCCATTGAACATATGAGCACAAGTAATAAAGTAACTTTTATATTGCTGGCAAAAGTCAGCTCTCTTGAGTGTTAAACCAAACGAAGTGAAACGTGGCTTTGATACCAATTGTTAGGATCGTGATGACACTAAGAGAGGGATGAATTAGTGCTATCACAAACTATTGATGATTTTAAAAAATTACATTCGATAAAGCCCATAACGGAAATACATTTAAACTTAAAAACGTTAGTAAGAGTGCAAGCAAAAGTAGTAGATAGTTAAATAAGATGGCAATGAAGGTAAACAATAAAAGAAAAGAGCACACCGAATTTATAGTGGTTTAGTCGTCGTGACCTATGTACACTCTCAATTCCTCCTTCGTCGAGGCCACCGATTTCTACCATTGATCTTCTTTCAACGAGCGAAGATCAACTACCCTCGTACAACTCTTTCTCCTTTTTACAGGTTTAGGAGATAACCTTTACAAGTCTCACACCTCTCTTAGAATGATCACAAATCTTACGGATAGGAGGACACCTAGCACTTTTTCATGACTTTTATAACTCAGAATCTCAAGGCTTTTGTTCACTTTTTATGTTTTTTTAAGAAGGAGAGTGTGGGGTATTTATAGGCCCCAAATGACTTCAAAAATAGAGCCAAAAAGTGTCTCATCCTATATTTTCGGAGTACTAGCAGTACCACTACCAGTACTAGGCGGTACCATCGGTTGCTCCCCTGATAAATGGCGGTATGATCGCTTGACAAAGTCTTGAAGACTGGGCTCTAGCGGTACCATCGCTTGACAGGGCGGTACCACCGCTTGATAGCATTAATTGTCGACGGTACCATCGCTTAATCTGGGTGGTACCATCGCCTAATCTGGGTGGTACCACCACCCAAACGAGTTCTTGAAGGTTGAGCCTCAAGTGGTTCCACCGCTAGCCCTAGCGGTGCCATCGCCTAACTTGGCTACATGTTACTGAATGGGCCAAATAGTAGGCCCAATTCAACCCTAATTCGAGCCTAGTTGGCCCATAATTGAGTTAGTATGATTACACCCAAACCTAACTCAATTTATGACCTAACTACAATGATTAAGACAAATAATAAATCTAAGTTGTTCGGCTTGTTATTTGTTCATCCGAGCTCCCGTCGAACTTTCGGCGCATTATCCGAACCTTTGGCATATCGCCCAATCCATCGACATGTTGACTCTCGCAATGTCCAATCTTGATGCAACGTCCGATTCTTTCAGCCCGATGCCCGATCTCTGACTCCAGCCTAATTTCTTATTCTTTTGCTTTAATTGTTTTACCTTTTCATGATCGAAGTTAGTCCTGCATCACTTTTCTTAAATAGCACATTAGATCGTAAACTCATCAATTGATTTCATCATCAAAATCCAGGATTCGACTAGTATAGCACATCTGACTCAACTAGTGGTGGGCTACCACTTAGGATCAACATGAGAGCTCACACTATCCCCTCACATGAAACAACCATTAGAATACAACAATCAAACCCAACCTCTCAGTTTCCCCTCGATCGCACCATTAGACCTATCAACTCCCTCCCCTCCCCCATCATAAGTTTTCAGCAATCCGTCACCCTTAGCCATGATTTCGGAAGGGGTCACTCAATTAATTATAGTGAGCATTAATTCTTGACAGCATGATCTAACTCTTTGAGCACCTGATGTCGATCCTCATCCCTTGTCCATTTTGATCATGCCCCTACCTTAATAAACGATATGCCCTTGAATGTCTTTCTCTGATGTTACTGCATTCACTAGCCTTTGACATAAATAAACTCCTAGTGGTATAAGAAGTTGAAGAGAGGGGAATGAGCAACAAGCCACCCTTCGCCGACAAATAAAATATAAAAGTCGAACCTCGAAACCAGTCGGGGGAGGAGGAAGAGATACCATAAAAAAATTCTCTTAATCCCTTCTAAATCCTCTCTCCTTTTTTGATCGACTTAATTATCAAATAGGTTGAGTCAGAATGTCTCTCAATACTGACCAATTATGCAGGACTCCTGCACATCTAAGGAATACCTCAAGACGACACGAAACATCCCTTGATTAGGCCAAAATATACCTCGAAATGACTCCAAACTTCCTTTAACAGATAAACCGCACCTGAACCATGAGTCAATCACCATAAGCCACCAAAGTCTAAAGAGTATATTTGCTCTCGTAATCTCATAATTTCAATCTCATAATCTCATAATTGAAATTAATCGTATTAACTCGACTTAATATTGAGTATGAATATAGTTGAATCTTTTTTTATATATAATTTATTATTAATTTTATTTTTTTTATGTTATTTAAATTTATTATAATAAAATTAAGAATAAATAAAACTTAAATGAACTAAATAATATAATAATAATTAAGATTCAAGTACAATTATCTTTCTATACGCCAATCTAAGACTTAGCATAACGATTCAGGGATCGAACAATAGTTCTTTAGAACGACAAAAACTGACTTCCTACGAATATAAAATATCGTCAAAATAATATTATAAGTTTTTATTTTGTCTGTACGTTTCAATGGTTAATATATTTAAATTTCATCGGAAAGACATCAAAGAGCATTTTGACAAGCACTATCACCACAAAGCACTTGGACCGTAACTGTTCCGACAAGAGTAATATAATTAATCATTTAAAAAATAATATTTTTGTTTAATCAATCTTAATAATAATAATAATAGTAATAATAGTAATAATAATAATTGGTTAAATTTCAATGTGTTTGTTTATCTTTAGGTTTTTAGATTTGATACATGATACAATCAATATTGATCATCAACTCTTAATATAATGAAAATGATTTAATTTATTATGCTTTTGAAATTAATCTAACTTAATCACGTCGAAGTTATTAGTGAGTTATGATATTAGTTTAGAAAATTATGAGTGGAACAAACAGTATAAAAAAATAATAATAATAATAATAATAATAATATTATTACCAGTATATATACATATATACAATATATGTATACATATACATATATACAATATATGTATACATATACATATATATATATATATATACTGGTACAGTAAGAAAACTTTCTCTTGTTTACAATAATTGTCGATTCTTGTGGAATAACACTACACTGCGTGTCGTGTCATATGACAAAATTATTTGATGTACATACTGCCACTACATCAATAGCTGAAGCCTCAAAATAAAACTGGGTGGAGTTAAATGTAACCCTTTCGTGTTTACTTATTCTTCTCTTCCTCTTTATCCATTTTAAAAGCAGTAAATAGGGAAGAAAAATAGTGGTATGATCTAATGATGGTTAGACACCGAGTAGTAAAATAGATTTGATTGCAAAGTAGAAATGTCGTGGTAGAAGATCATCCTCCAAAACAATCAAACCATCAAATACAACCCTACTTATATCTAACGAAAAATAATGTAATTTTAGGTGATGTGATCATTCACAGACCTGATGTGATAAGATCCACCCATCTTCGCTTGTGAGAGACGACATGATCTCAGCTTGTCATATTACTTCCACCAGAGAACAGATACGAACCTTCTTATATTTCCAGAAAACATTTATTCCATGCTTTCGTTTGCCGGAATCTTTTGCTGCCTCAGAGCTTCTCAAGATTCCTTTTTATCGTTTGGTTCACGGGCGGTGACTGTAAACGCGCTTGTCAAGATTCCTTTTGCGCTTGATTAGTTCACGGGCGGTGACCGTACTCAGCTCAAGTGGACTAGCCGTTGCGCCGTAGGCCCCACCGGTGCACGCGGAGGCGAAGCTCCGCGGCCAAGGCAAGGAACTCGGCTGCCTGAGCCGGCGTCAGAATCTCCACGACCTGCCGCAGGGTGGCGTCCCTCAGCTCGTCCGCCGCGCTGACGACCGCCCGCAACGCCCTGGCCACCACGTCCGCGGCCGCAGCCCGCGCGCTGACGTTTCGAGACCCGGCCCTCACCGCCCCGAGCACCGCCTGGCTCGCCATGGCCTCCTGCGCCTCGGCCAGACCCTCCGAGATCCGGTGCTCCGCCGCCACGACTTGCCGGCGGAGCTCCTCCATGGCCGTCCGCTGGTCCGGCCAGAGGAGGCAGCCGTCGCGGCCGCCGTCGCCGCCTTCGTGGAAGAGGAGGCGGAAGGCGAGGGAGGGCTTCCACCCGGCGACCCAGAGGAAGGTGCGTTCGAAGGGGGTGAGCCAGGAGTGGGAGATGACGTCTAGGACGTCGGCGTCGGCGTGTCGGGCCCTGGCGTCGCGGTACTCGCGGTAGTGGTCGAGGATAGCATCGACGGCTGGGAGGATGAGGTGCGGCCGGTGAATAAGGGCGGCAAGGAGGTCAGAGCGGAGTTCGTCGAGGCGGGCGAGCCAGGAGACGAAGAAGGCATCCATAGGGTCTCGAAGCCGCGCGGGGTAAGTTTCGAGGGCATCGGATCGGGCTGGGGCTAGAAATAGAGAACCATGTCCTTCGTATCGAAGAAAACTATCGACGGGATTCCGAGGCGGCGGCGAAACAAGGAGCAAGGCGGATGATGTGGGCGTTGCAGAGATGGAGCAGGGTCGGTGGAGTTTTCCTCGGTCGTGGGGTGGTATCGACATGGAGAAGGTCGCAACGGCCGTACCCGGTTATGACGTCATCAATAAATATTTAATATTTAATATTTAATATTTAATTTATATGAATTGAGAAAAAAAACGAATTCCCCTTTAAAAAAAACCCACTTTTATATATTTTTTCAAACAGTTACCAATTTAGTTTTTCTCAAACTAGTGCCTAATTTAAAAAATATTGAAACTACCTTTTCTCTATGGTCACCCGTTGTCATAGAGGACAAAAGAAAAGAGAAAAAAAAAAATCAAGTGGAGGAGGGAGGGAAGAGTGCCCACCTTCGTCATCATATCCCATTATTTTTTAAAGAGACACAAGGAATAAGAAGGGAAGAGAGAAAAGTATAGTTGATTGAGAAGAATGAAAGAAAAGTAGAGCAGAGAAGAGAAGGCGACAATGATAATGTAACAAATGTCACGACGATTATGAAAGAGGAGTGGAGGAGAATGGATAATTTGGGTAGTTTCTGAATTAGGGGATATGATTTGAAAAAAATTAAAATAGGGTAACTACGTGAGAAATATGTAAAATGAGTCTTTTTTTTAAGAAATTACCTAATAAAAAGGATATTTTTTAGAAAAAAAATCCTAACTTTAAAATTTTCTAAGATAATGCTTCAACTTTAAAAGATTCTTACAAAGTATTCTTAATCACGTGAAAAATATCATTTTACTTCTATTTCCGTCAAACTCATCGTCACTTCCTTCTCCCTTGCCACGCGAGTGAGTTAATGCACGAAGGTGAGTAAGTGCATAGTGACGAGTAATTGTTCGAGACGAAGAAAGGATAGTCACATAATTAGCCTACATATAAGGTGGAAGCACAAAACCTTTATCATTGGTTATCTCCACCCACGATCACAAGTACTTATGTTATGGGTGACCGTTCAGATGGAGATGGATGATCGATGTGGCATAAGATAATGATTGATTGGGATATAATGATCATTTAAAAAAAAATAGATACTATGTAAAAAAAAATTTAGTTAAGACCTTATCTAAAAATTTATCAAAGTTATAATTTTTAAAAAAAAATATTAAAAAAGGTAATATTCTCATAAATATAGCTGGTTTTGGGTTTTTTTCCTATATTAAAAAAAGTAAATTTGAGAAATTAGATTCAAGTTAATTTTCAATTTTCTACCAATTTGAAACGCATCTTTTATACTACAGTAGAATTTGAATAGATTTACGAGGCGGTTAGAATTAAATGTTAAATAAAAATAAAATATTACGACATAAATCAATTACAGCTGTCTCATAACGGATACGTTGGAGTGCTGCGTGGCACTCAGGCCAGTTCCTGACAACGGTGTTTCAAGTGCCTCCGAAGTGTTCTCATTCTCTCACGCTGAGTAGCCGTCGAGAGAGAGAACGGTGATAAGGACGATCGTGCCGGAGGTCATGTGAACGCACCGACTCACCAAAGCGTTCCATCCATCGCCGTCGTCGCCCGTACGCTTAAGTCACCTGCTCGCCTGTCGTCGTCGCCCCCGACATCCACTACATCGCCCGCAAGATCGGTTCCAATGTCTACTCTTCGTTACTTTCTGACGCCACACGAGTAGCGCCACTCGTCGTCGTCACCACCTTCACCGACTTCGGTGGGCCAATCGGCATCGGCGATCGGTATCATTTGTTGGTTTCCGACGCTCCACGAGTAGCTCCTCGTCATCACCACTACCGTTTTGTTTCTGACACACACGTGTCGCTCGCCGCTATCATCGCCACCTCCACCGACTCAACGCATCTGCTTTATCAACCACGAAGACGGGAACGTGGAGCGTTCTTAGCCGTTGATCTCTTCGATGCATCATCGCTGTCGGAGCTATTTTAATAAACATTGCTATCAGAGTTATTTTAATAGAAATATTTCCAAGATAAGTGAAATGATCATTTGGTGACTAAATGCATAAATATAGGTGTTATATGGAACGAACTAATGTCAACCATATAGTGTAATAGTAAACGGCTCGATTAGAAGAATTAGATACAATTTCGTGTGATGGGTCGATGGAAGAATTATTTGGGGTGGGAAGAAGGCAATTAGTTGAGCATAATAATATAATAATTAGATCCACCACGTAAGGAGTTCCATGATAAACAAAACAATACCTCGTCCATCATTGATAATTACTTATATATATATTTCTAAGATTAACGATATTATATATATATATATATATATATATATATATATATATATAACTATTTAAGTTGTTTTTTTTCAAAATGAAAAGTATAAGTGATGGTTAGCTTAGTAGGTAAATAAAATATTATACTAAATTTAGGGTGTGAAATTTAAGAAGTATATGATTGTTGATGACAAAACATTTGAGGTCTAATTTATATAGAAAATATTTATTGTGTTTTGATAAAATAACTCTCAAGATTCCTCGCAATGCAATGTAGGTTAAGGGACCTCTCCGTGCAGCACAAGCCGACATAATATATTTGAAACTTATATAGTGGGTAATGGGAGGCAAATCATGAAAATAAATATTTTGGAAAAGTCGAACTCTTACTAATCCGTTCAATGTTCATCTAATTCGACCTCCAATATATAGGTCAAATATTTTTGGATCAAGAACATGTACAAAAGTCTGAAATATTTGGGCTGATTAACCGGTACTCTAAATAGTTTGAACTTCAACTGAACTGTGTTGTATATGGTAGCAAAAGAGGACGATCATTTTCCCTTCTTAAAATCAAATTTGTGTAGTCATGATTTTACAAATTTTAAAAAGATTTAATTCGTAGAGCTTCTCAATAATTAAAGAAATTTCAACTTAATGATACAGTTCTCTTGATAATATATCAAAATGAAAAGATTCTCAATAATTATATGTGATAGGAAATATTCTGATGTCATTCGTAACTCGTCGTCGTTAGGGAGTTGATATAGAAAAGTCAGATCATCATTGTCGTTTGACAATAGGATAATAGCCTGTCAGCCACCATGGATCTCAAACTGCAATGAGCAGTATGGCTCGATCATTGAGGACATTGGTTTTTCGGTAGTCGAGTCTTACGAGCGACAGCTAGTAGAAAAGCCACTCGACTCGACATTAGTAGGCGACACTCCTATTGTCATCATTTGTTGATGGCGGACTACAAGAGAGCTATAGGAGCCAACCATCCACACAAATAAGGCATAGGAGAAGAATGTATGGAGGAGCTGTTTATCGGTTGCGATCACCCTCAGTGTCTCAAATATAAGGGTTGAATCCCTAGTACTCTAAAGCTAGGGGTTCATTATCTAATAAAAGATTAACTTGATCATCGAAGGGGTCAGGGTAAAAAATCTCTCTCAATATCCTCCTTTGTGCATGACCGTGAGGAGAACAGAAATGCAACCGTTATTATTAAATATCTTATTTAATAATAATATAGCCGTTCTCATTAAGATTCATAATTCATTATCATAATTTTTTTTCATTTATTATGGTTTAAATGATTTTAATTTTTTATTCATTATACATGAAATTATTATTATTAAATTAAATATTTAATATTATTAAAGTTCTTCATTATGGTTCAAACTTTACAAATTTGAATTAA